>NW_012267327.1:7577408-7701401 GCF_000151885.1 Dipodomys ordii
TGTGTGTGTGTGTGTGTGTGTGTGTGTGTGTGTACCTTTGTAAGCTGCAGATACACAGACCTAAGAGCAATGCCTCTTTTTTGCCAGTGTTATATATCAGCCTGAAATTTTCATTTTTTGTTTCTTTTTGTGCCAGTATTGGGGGTTGAACTCAGGGCCACTCAATCTACCTGACACTTTACCACTTGAGCCATATCTACACATCCAGCATTTTCGTGGCTCCAAACAATGGTACTCAAATCTCAACCTCCTGAGTAGCTGGGATAACAGGTGTGAGCCAGTAGTGCCTGGCTAATCAACTCTTTATTTACTAAACAACTGCCTATTATTTAGACTCTACCATGTATGTGGTATGGAAAAGATGATACATAGCATTTGCAATAAAGAAACATAAAAAATTCTATCTCTGAATGGAAAATAGCTTAAACTCCTTATGACATTATTTAAAGAATGTATGTTCATCTTTTATGTTAACTTCCTGTTTATAATTCTTAGTTAACTGACATAATAGTGCTTTCATTAGTGGTTGACATGCCATCTCAACATAATTTAAAATTGAGTAATTTTTCTTAGTATACTTGGGTATTTTGTTACTTCTCAAGTAGCATTTATTCATTTAGATGAAGCAAGTGAGAAAGATGACTTTGAGTTACAGTGGGTTTAAATTTCTGCTCAGGATCAGTCTTGAAGGAAGGCCGTGGGTTCCCTGGAAGCGGATACATATGTTTCTATGCCTCATTCCAATTTTGGCCTTATGGCCTTGGCATCAGAATTACAATTAGTTTATATTTTTGGATTTGTTCGTGTTTGTAGGAGAAAGAAGAGAGGAAACACACTTATTTTGCACAGAGCACTGCATAGGAATCCATGGGCTGTGGTTTCTGTGTTCTTGGGTCAGGTGCAGGGGGTGCATTGGGTACTAACCTCTAACTTATCTCCCTGCTCCCAGAACATTTACCGCTAAGGAACTGAGAAGCCCAGGGAGATCAATTAGTCTCAGAATTAAGTTCATCTATAAGCATATCAAAAAAATCAACATTTAAAAACACAGCGAGCTATGTCTCAAAATTAATATAAAGCACAAGGAGCACAAAAATGGATATAGCAATCTCATTTTTTCATATTTTTAAAGAACTAAAGCCTCTTTTGAAGAAAACTAGTCATGTATAAGAAAATAACTTCACAGTAGTTAAAGGGAAAAGCACACAAAGAAATAAACATATGAAAGCCTCTTAATATACCAAGATGTTGCTATATTTATTTCTAACTTGTGGCTACTAAGAAAATATCAAGGATGGTAATTCTATAGCCATTCTATATAATGGCAGATGTTCTTAACTAAAGAAGATGATGTCCTTTTGTAAGCTCATTCATCCCTATATTGGGTTGCCAGCCTTCACCCTGGGTCATCCACAAACCAGGCTCAGCCACAGCTGTCTATTCCTACTGGCCTGGCGAGTCAACAATGTAGTCTGGATGCCCAGTTCTCATCACATGAGGGTTCTAGTGTTTGGTCACAACTTGCCAGCTATAGAATGTGTTGTCTCTGCTATAGGATGTTTTCTGGCTACAATGACAGCCATAAACTTTGCTACGTGCCAGATATGGGATGTTTTCCCTGGCTGAAAGCCAGCTATAGGAGGTCCTTCCCTGGCTGTCTGAGATCTCCAGTGTCCAGCTGTGACTACAAAGATTTCCTGCCCCAGCCCCTTCTTCTGCCTTCAGACTGCTGACACTGTATTTATCTCTATGGCGCTGAGAGCAGTTTGCTACTCTCTATCCCGCAAGAGATAGCCTGTCAGCTTCCAGCTGACATTAAATGCTTCTTTCTGCTACATGGCTGTGTCCAAGTGGTTTTCTGGGTTGGTGCTTACACCTTTCATGACATGTCACTAAACATCTATTAAACTAAGTAGTATTTTTTTTCTCCAAAATTTGGATAATCTCAATCACTATTCCTTATAACTTTAAATGAGACCTTTTCTTATGGAAGGTCAAATTATGTATTAAGTATATGCCTTAATTCTAGTATCGTTCCTATATTTCCAGTTTTGTTTTTAAAGATATCAAATTTAATGGCAAAACCCTGTTAAGTGTACATCTATTAGCTGGGTTTCTCTGCGGCATGATATTATTGTTGATACCCTAATGGCTCCTCATATTTTTAATTTATGCATTTTCCACTATAGTATAATTTTCTCTTTTGTAAACAGAAATTTGGCTTCCACACAGCAATTTCCACCAAACTACACAAGTGCTAATGGTGCCAAATTTAGGATATAAACAATGATGTCCTCCTTTGAGCCTCTCTCTTCTTTCTTTCTTCTTTCATTTTATAATAATACTTACAATATTCGTTCCTGAAAATTGCAGGCTGGTTTAATTTCTCAATTGGTTCCAAGTAAGTTCTTCGTTTTTCTTTTTTATTTATATTTTTGGTGTTGTAATTGAAGTTTGAGGTCTGTATCATTACTCTTCCTTGGCTTTTTCACACATGGCTGATGCTCTATTACTTGAGCCATGCCTTTAGTCTAGCAGTTTTGCTAGTTAACTGGAGACAGAATCTCATGACTAGAATAACAGGCATAAGGTACTGCAGTCTAGCCTGTTTTTTTAAACTGATGCTGTTATGCTGTTATAGATTTTTGGTGAACCCACTAGTTGAAAAGAATATACTGGAGCAACTACTTCTAACTACTGCATTTATACTATCCTGCCTTTCTGGCCATGATTCCACAAGTTTCTTCCAAAAAACCATTTTTCTACTTCTAGAAATAGAAATAAATACAATTCTATCTTCTTTCATTCTTTTTTTTCTTCTCTTGCCATATTCAATTCTATTTTTTGTGCAATTAAAATATTTCCTCAGTGCATTTTGATTCGGTGGTCAATTTTATTAACTTCTCTTTTCCATAGTTTGCTTGATGACTTGTATAAAGTACACCCATTAACCAAACTAATTCATATTCATTGTGGATAGGTTGAAGCCTAAATTGCAAGCTCATTTGTTTATAGCTGAGCGCAATCATGATGCCAGACAAGAGTACCATTCATTTATGAAGGAAGCTTTGGAGGTAATAAGTCAAAAAGTATGTTGTTCTAAATTTCTGAATAATGCTTGGGACAAGGGAGTTGTCTTTAAATACTTTCACTCAATATGAAGAAAGACACAATTTCTTATTTTCTGGTCTTATTATTTATCTCTTTATTTTCTTTCAGTTTGTCAATTTGTTCAACTTTTTAAGATAAAAATAATTATGAATTATCTTTTGAAAATACAGTGCCTAAAATATTTTTTTAAAGAGTATCAGGAGGAGAAGATGCCAGAGCATGAGACAAAAAAGGCTTACAGATTCACAAGGACTAAAATTTAGGATTGTCTTCCTAATTTTGAACAGTAATGCTTTTCAAGTCTATCACTGTGTAAGTAATATGGATAATTCTGAGACAAAAATCCCTTTCACAGTGAAACAGATTCAGCTTGGATAACAATCTTGTTGGGTAGCTACTCTGTCCTTAGGAACAGTACCAAAACTTTACACTTTCATAATTCAAATCTAATGGAGTGAGTAGACTGTTAAAATGGCATATATTAAGCAAGATTTTGTACATATATGCACAATGTTGGGGTGGGTAGATACAGTAGAAAAACTTGCAGCAAGAAAAATCAATGTATTTTCTTACACAGTAAAGGTAAAAAGAAATAAGCCAGGAAGACTTATTAAAAGTAGGGTCATTGGGATGTACCTGTAGTAACAGATAACATTTGACAGATGAAAGGGATCTTTCTCACTCTCTCCCTCCCCCTCCCTATATGTATGTATGTATGTGCATATGTATATACACACACACACACACATATATATATATACACACTATGCAGTGAAGAAGAGTGTTGAACAAAAGTAAGATATTCAGAAAAAATGTTTCCTAATATTTCAGTTCCTATTCTTACAAGTTGTGAGGTTGCCATTATAGTAATTGTCAATAACAAGTTTTCCCTACGTATAAGGCACATTGCTTGAAGACAGAAAGGATATGAGCAGATGTGAAGATGTGAATGAATGTACCATGATTGTGACTCAGATGTTTTTGTATAAGTGTCAATATGATTCCTAAAGAAATAAAGCTCACAGACATTTTATTGTTTCGGAACACTTTCTATTCTTTTCTTTCCTTCCTTCCTTCCTTCCTTCTTTCCTTCCTTCCTTCCTTTTTTCCTTTCATTCATTCATTCTTTCTTTCTTTTTTGGTGCTGGTATGGGGACTTGAACTCCAGGCATGAGTTCTGTCCCTTGGCTTTTTTTTTTTGCTCAAGGCTAGCACTCTATCACTTGATCCAAAGCTCCACTTCCACTTTTTTTTTTTTGCTTTTTATTTTTTTAAATTTTATTTTATTGTAAAGATACTGTACAGAGGAGTTACAGTTACATGAGTAAGGTAATGAATACATTTCTTATCAAGCATTGTTACCCCTCCTTTGTTTGGTAGTTAGTGGGAGATAGGAGTCTTATGACCTTTCTTGCCTGGATGGCTTTGAATTGAGATCCTCAGATCTCAGCCTCCCAAGTAGTTAGGATTTTACCTGTCCGGCTTTTGTTTAGGAATACTTTTAATCCTACATATAATCCATCCCAGCTAAAAACATGAAGTTTCTATAGATCCAGGTACCTACTCACAATCACATAGATTTACCTATATTTTCTAATAATTTTATTTATACCAAAGTTCTCTAGCAATGGGCTATCAATGGCTATGAAATCTAGTTGAAAAAAGATGATGAAATCCAGAACAATAAATATCATATTTAACTTTATCTTGACTTTTTCTGTTTGTTTTTATATTACCTTCATACTCACGCACAAATCAGTTCTACTTTAGAACCATTAAAATAATAATAAGAGTTACAAAGACTCAGTAAATGTTTCCGTGGCCTATTTCCAAACAGCCCCAAATTAATGGGGAAATGGTAAAGTCAAAAGAGCCTTTTCTCTTGAACAGATTTCTAAACAATATAATTATAGTTCACTCCATGGTTATGAGCTTTGGGAGCTCCCACAGAAAGTTTGCTGCATATGTGGCTACTGGCTATTATACCAGCAAGTTGATCTGTTTTGCTGTTTCTTTAAAGCTTCTTAGGTTTAGTAAACTAAGACAAAACTAGATGAAAAGACTAGGCCTAATTTTTCACTCATTACCAAGGTATAAGATTTGTGATCATGTCGAGATATAACTATTATATTTCAGTGACATATTTGGCCTCAGATTTTTTTTTTTTGGTCAGTTATGGAGCTTGAATTCAGGGCCGGGGTGCTTTCCCTGACCTCTTTTTTTCCTCAAGGCTAGTGCTCTACCACTTTGAGTCACATTAGAAACTTCCAGTTTTCTAATGGCTAACTGGGGATAAGAGTATTATGGACTTTCCTGCCTCGACTGGCATTGAACCCTGACCTTCAGATCTCAGTTTCCTGAGTAGCATGAGCCACCAGCATCCATCTTCTCAGAATTATTATTTAATTTAATTTAATTAATTAATTTATTATTTATTTATTGTGAGTGAACTCTGGGCCTGGGCACTGTCCCTTAGCTCTTCAGCTCAAGGTTAGTGCTCTACCACTTGAACCACTGCACCACTTCTGGCTTTTTTTGCTTATGTGGTGCTGAGGAAAATTATTATTATTATTTTAACTTTAATTGTAAAGGTGATGTACAAAGGAGTGACAGTTACATAAATCAAGTAATGAGTACATTTCTTTTTGAACAGTGTTACTTCCTCTCACATTTTCTCCAACTTTTTCTCCTCTTGAGCCCCTTCTCCTCCCTCAAGTTGTAAAGTTCATTTCCAACATAGTGTTTACTGATATAACTGTTGAATTAGTTCACTCTTTGTCCCACCATTTCTGGGATTCCCCTTAATAATATAATTATACTTGGACATGACTAATTAATCAGCACTGTAAGCAATCTGCACAGTGAGAAAAAAGGAGGACGTTCTTAGGAGTGGATCACAAAGGCTCAATAGCTATGTGCTATCATATAAAATGATGCTTATCAGAATTATTTTAAACTATACTTTTTATATAAATTCACAGAAGTCCAAGTTGCACTGTTGATGATGGCTATCCTCCAAGTAGATTTATAAAGTCAGTATTTTGTTTGTGAAGTGTTTGTCAAAGAGGGACCCTGGGATTGATATCTTAAATTTGTTTAGTAGGGCCTTTAAACTTAAAAGTCAATCTAGCCTAAGACTTACCATAGGATGGTTACAGCAAGTGAGTCTTAGTGATATATTAGGGGTTTCAAAATCCAGTATTTTAAACCAGGTGCCCATGGCTCATACCTGAAATCCTATCTACTCAGGAGGTTGAGATCTGAGGATCATGGTTTGAAGCCAGCCTGTGAAGGAAAGTCCATGAGAATCTGATCTCCAATTAACTACCAAAAAACCAGAAATGGAGTGTGGCCTAAGTAGTAGGGCACTCACCTTGCCAAAAAAGTTCAGGGACAGCAACCAGGCACTGAACTCAAGCCCCAGGACTGGTACACACACACACACACACACACACACACACACACACACACACATATAATTTTGCTATTGTGCTTCTCTATAAGTATATGATACATTACATAAAGCATTAATAAGTAATTCTCAAGCATAGTAGCATCCAGTCTGTGGTAAGTTATTTTTATGAAAGATATAATAAAATTATAACTTGAATTCTATTCCTCAAAATACTTAGCCTTTCATTACCATTCTTCTTAAAGTATTTTATTCATAATTCACAAATCAGTAGAATAAAAATTTGGATTTTGTGGTGTATGACATGTACCTCAATTAAAAGTATACTGAGCTTCTCTGTTCTGATGCTGTGGAGATGGACTATATCTTTCCTAACTAAATCTCATTATTGCACAGGTCCACTTTACGTTAGTAAAGATGAATATCACATGCTCTAATGTTATTAGCATATTTCTTCTATTATAGTTAGAGAAGGCACTGTTCAGGACTGAAATAATTAAAATATAATCATGTTTTCTTTTTAGAGAAGTCTAGGCTTCTGAGGTTGTATAAGGCTGAACAACAATTACCTTTGTCCTAGTGGAATTAATACTACAATATGCTTGTTCAGGATTGGGCAGATAAGAAGAGGAAGGAGAATGAACTTATTTACTCTCTTGCTAAGTTCTGCAAAAAAGCTTCCTAATTCACACAACGTGACAATTTATCTTCCTTATTCTAGCATAAAGACAGTAGTCCAAAAAATAATCTTCTACCAAGAGAGTTGGGTCTTTTCCTCTAGAAACATACAGATGAGCTTGTGACAAAGATGATGTCTCCTGCCAAATGGTAGCATCACACAGATTAGATCCCAAGCGAACTACCAATGAGGTTGTCCCAGCTTCACACATCTTTCCTATCTTGGTAAGACTCACAGATTTGAGAATGGGGGTCACAGCTCTCGTTTATCCCTTTTAGTTAGAACGCCTTTCTAGATGAAGCCATCATTTTCATTACTCTACTTCTTCCTCTCATGAGAATGTCTTTCTAAAGCCAACCAAGGACCACTTCAGTGAAATATTGAAGGCAAGGGATGCCTGAAATTATTAAAAGAAACAAAGCTTTCCCATAGCACTTGTCCTTTTCTCTGCAAGGAGATGAGGTAATATATAATCTCCTTCCTATGTTACTATCACAAGGGCAATTTGTGGGAGGAAGAGATGGGTTTGGGGGAGTGAAATCCCACTGCATAGCCAGGACTAGATTCAGAAGGGGAAATCTGCAACATCCTCATTTCAGAACTGGTCTCTTTGCTCAGAACAATACCGTGGGCAATACCCAATACCTCCCCTGATCTTCAAGGTTAGGCTGAAATGTTTTTTTTTCAGTTGATAGAAAGGCTAATGAAGGGAAAGGAAGATGAAAAAACAAGAGAATCTACTAATAAGAGGTGATGCATATGAGTAAATGTCAGATCCATCTGCTGTTTCTCATGTGGTTTGTACACAAGACCTCTATTTGATCTTCTGTTCTCCACTTTTTATCACTGGATGACCCAGATGTGTAATCTGAACAGAAATTTAGGTTGCTTATATAGAAATTAAATCGCCTCAAGTGCGAGTGGACCTCTGTATCTTTTTAATACTCTAATAACTGTTTCAAGTAAGGACAGCTACAAAGAACCTTACTGAAGGACATGGAATTCACACTTGCCAAAGCAATCAGTGCACGTGTAAATTAGAAACTAATCATCACTATCTCTCTGGACATAGTGGCAGCTTTGCCTCAGAGTTTATGTTAAAATATATATTCTTATGAATTTTTTTAGTGTAGGCAGGATCAATTTAGGAGTATGAAACATTGATTCCCAGTTTCAGTTCACAAGTAAATGAAAGGTAAGAACAGAAAAGAAGAATTTACAAAGGCCTGGATTTTCTCACACTTGAAGAAGCTAATTGTCTTTGAAAAAAATCCAGGTTAAAAAATCTGAAAATTATCAGATCTGCCCCTGCAAGGCTATTTTTGGGTTTCTTCTTCATGTATTTTATCCAAAAGTCTCTAAAAGAACCAAAGGGCTTCTGGAGATGAAAATGAACTTGACAATCACATTGGAACTCAAACTGATCCTGATTCTTTTCGTCACTTTTTAATTCATTGCAGATGGTGTAAATGGAATGTTTACTGGCTGGCAGGTAATGAGTACTGTTGTAGATAATGGTGATGGACAGAGTCTCACGCCTGCTGACATCCTCACACCTCAGCAGCCATACATGACTAGCATCAATTGCTTTGCAGTACACATAATATCATGACAGGATGCAAAACCAACCCATACCCATTGTCCCCACAAGAAGGATGTCTCCTACACCTGGATCTCATGTGGATCAAGTGTGGGTGGCTCTGACTCCATTCTCACTGTCCACATTGGTAGACAGTCTAAGATGTGATCTAATGTCTTCTGTTCTAAAAGGAAAATGTAATCTGTTTAAACATCCAAACACTTCCCTTCCCAGGTACCACCATTCATCACGACTGTCAGTGCTTCTGTGGGAGAGTAATGACCCTCAGGCATGGGATAACGCTCCATGAGGGACTTATGAATGCCACTGCCAAGCACAGAAATTGATCGGTTTTCAGTGGGGCGGGTATGTGCCTAATGAAAGATCAGAGCTTACTCACTAAATTAAAGTGGCTGTTTACCATGTATACAACAAAGCCTAGGCTAGGGAGCCACAGACCCTGCTGACTGTAATTGTCTCAATTCCTCAATGAGAAGAATTTAAGCAGCATAAAACTGAAAAGTTGGGTCAGACTCATGCAAAATATATGTTGGGAGATAACATAAGTTTTGCTACCTTCCACTCCTTCTGTTTTTTTTTTTTTAATTCTATCAGTGGATATAACATAATATAAATAATTTTTTAAAAACCAGAAAAAGTGTGCTAATGAAAAGTTAGTGCTTGTTTTCCTTCCTGTGAGCTTCTATTCCTTTCCTGGTTTGCTCACACAGTTTCTACAAGGATTAAAAGATGAGCAGTGTACAGAATAAATGAACACAGATTCTCGAGACTCTCCCAAAAGGTCCATTTCCCCATCTAACCAATATTGACCTTTGTGTTTGAGTTTTTCCCATCTTCCAACTCTTACCTCATTTTCTATCAAATCTCCTTAGGTGATAGTACTGTTTGCATTCTGTACAATGGTTATATCCTGGCAAATGCTCTTTGAAAGCTTCATCCTAAACTTTATCCTGTCTCCTTTAGTTTTACTACTGGTGCTGTATCTTTAGGGCTTTTAACTTCTAGAAGAGGCACCATATATTTCATATTTCTGCAGTGTTATTTTCTATGTACTTGTGACTTTTCTTCATTTGTCAACTACACAAATAACAATAAACATTAAATAATGATAGTTTCTAATACATAAGTTTTAGATTTTATTACTTTGTTTACTTACATCCCACCTTTTTATTTTATTTTTTTCTTTTTGGTCTGCACTGGGGCTTGAACACAGGGTTTTGAGCTCTTGTTCAGCTTCTTTGCTCCTGGCTGGTATGCTACTAACTTTAACCATACCTTCCCTTCTGGCTTTTTGATGGTTTACTGGAAATAAGAAAGTCGTGGACTTTTCTGCCCAGGCTGGCTCTAAACCTTGAATTTCAGATCTCAGCCTCTTGCATACCTAGGATTATAGGTGTGAGCTATGGTGAGTTTTTAAATACTTTCCACTTTTATAAAGAGAGATAGCCTAAACTAAAGAGATGCTAAGAGGTACTGCTCAGATACAGCATCCATCATAATCACAAAACACAAGCTCGTCTTGCTGTGGAGATTGTTTTCCAACCTACATGAATTGGAGTAAGTAAAGGAAGCCAAATCATTTACAGTAATTTATAACATTTTAAGATTTCCTATGCAAAGATGACCCCTAAGAAGTCATTACAGTTAGAAGAGGCTTTTCCATTTAACAATTCTCTGTTCCCTTGTCATTTCAGGGTTTTTAACCTAACTTATCTATGTTTTTGGTATTCACAATATTATTGTTATTATTTTATTTCTAATGATAGGGCTTAGATTTTTTCCTGGGAAAAGAAAAGATACATAATTGATAAAATATACCCACTGAGGTAATGAAATTGGAAGCTCTTAGTATACTGTTATGGGGGGAAAATCTTTTTGAGAACTACTATGTTCTAGAAGACAATAATAAAAATCAAACAGTGAACTAAACAAGATGCTTTTTATTGTAAAGAGTCAGCTAAAATGTGCCAATTCAATTCAGAGATGGATACAAAGGGACATTGTGTCTCTGAGCAGAGAGGTCTTAAGTTACCTGATTATCTTCACTGAAAGAATGCATTATGGTTTAGACACTTTTATTACCTGAAAGATGTAGACAAATCAGGGAAGATTAACAACCAGTTTTATTAGGAGTTAGCAGATGAGCTGGTGTGAATTGCTCTGGTTGTTAAGAGTTCCCTGTATTCTCTTCTCAGCTTTGATATGATTTCACATGGGAATAGTCATTCTTGAAATTTAGATTGGGTGATTTATATTCTGTTCCCTAGAGGAAGGGAAGTTTGGGAGCTGAAGGGAGGAGAAATATTTAAACTAGTGTAACAACCTAGGGAATCTGGGGGATGGGAAATTCTATTACAGGAATTTTCATCTTCTACTAGAAAGCAGTAAGAACAACAACAACCAGTTGCTAAACTTTCCTTTAAATTCAACTTAATATATTAAGTATCTGCAATATATTTTCCTATATAGTTCTTAATTGTTTGGGGGCCAAAGAATAAGGCTGCTATCACTTAGAATATTATTTAGGATATTATGTCTGTGTTTTCTCAGAAATATAATTTACAAGGTCATTCTATCAACTGTGATAATGTAATCTAAAACTACTTTAGGCCAGTTACCCTTAACCCTAATGAAGTTTCTTATCTCCTCATACTGGTACTGGAGCTCTAACTTACAGTCTCAGAAATGGCTCCTATCCCTTCCTTCTGAATGACTGTCTAGCTATATTTCATATATATTTCCATTTGAATTATTTATAAAAATCATAGAGCAACATTTAGTATAGTTTTTCAGTTTATTAGTGAAAATAAATTTTCTATAGCTAACAAGTTATTCTTTTCATATAAGCTATTATTCCTAGTTGTGCTTATTATAATTTACCATTTATTAAAGTATTTCAATTGTTTGACAAAGTAATTGGACTAAACTTATTTCAAGCAATATCAGTAACTCACTATCGTCACAAAATATGAACTAATATTTCTTCCCCTACTTAATCTTGTCATTTCATTGGTAAGTATCTTACACATAGTTTCTTCCTTTCTTTTATTTTTCAACAATAAACAGAGGAGGAGGATTTGTAAGGAACCTTAGCAAAGTGGGTCCATAGCCTCAATAATTCCCTTACTCCTGAGGTATCTGAGTAATCCTCTAACCTCCAGAAATAGTGCTGCTTCATTTGCAAATATGGTTAGATTGTGTCCATATTTATTTTTTCTCTTCTTTTTGAGAACATTTTTAGGCCCCAACACAAGTCTTTATACAAACAAAGACACAAGATGGTGCATTTCATAAATAAGTCCAGAAGGCACCTCACATTCTCCATGAGGCACACTTCTGGGACTTGACCTGCTGTCTGCAGGTTTAGCATTTAAAACTATTAGTTGGAAAAGGATTGGTTCCTTTTTTGCCCACCTATATCCCATTCTCTACATGGCAACTTCCATAGTTTCTTTAAATAAGAATCAGGTCCTACTACATAAAATCTTCAATGGCTTCCCACTACAACTAATAAGATGTAAAGTTCTCCCCCAAGATACCTGTGCAGTCTATTTCTTGACTCTTTTTCTGACCACATTTCCAACATACTTCTCGCTGACCTTTCATAACTCACATGCCTAGCTTACTTGAGTCCCTCCTAAGGGACGTTGAAGTTGATATTCTGGTTTTTTTTTTCAATGATTTTCCGACAGCTATTTTCTAACTTTAAGTCTCAGCCACATGTTATCTTCTCATATGGTTTTTTTTAGGATAAACTTTCGTTTTCTCCATTTTACTCTCCAGAGTATACTGGTTACCACCTCTAACTAGAAAGTTCCACAAGAAAGGAAGATCTTGTGAGTCTGGCTCGGTGTTGTATTTCTGATCCCTGAAATAGCAGGGGCTCACCAAATATTTGCTGAATGAATGATTAAATGATTAATAAAAGAACAGCAAACAAAGGCAATAGCAGCACTCTTCATCTCAGTGCTTTTTAAAATATACCTCAAAATGCTTTAAAGGAATATAGGTACTTGCCTAGCACATTAACATCAAAAGTATTAGTTTTATTAATTAAAAACCAGCATATATTAATGATGATTCCAAACCAAGTGCTAAATGTGTTGCACAATTCTGATCTTAAATCAGTGCTCCAGTGTTTTTCTAATGTTACAGATTAAACTATGGAGAATTAATCTGAGACCACCATTTATAATAAGTTGGAGAGGGCCAATTTGTAAATCCAGCAAGAACAGAGTTAAGAATGGATTTTATTGTTGCTAGAAGAAGGAAAGTTTTCTAAGTTTTTAAGTTTAGTAACTAATTATAAACAAGGCTCACTTTCCTTCATAAGGTTTTGATTGAGTCTGCTATTCTTCACTGGATGATCACAGAAATGGCAGCTACCACTTACTGATGTCTCACTGTGTGTCAGGTTACTTCCTAGGTGTCTTAGATTTATTATCTAGTTTAATTCTGTCTGAAAAAAAAACAGTGTCCATGAACTAGATCTGGCTATCTCTATGTTAAATGGGAGGAAAATGAAGTTATTTAACTTGCTAGCATGTGGTAAAACCTGGATTTGTGTCCAGAGTGAAGCTAGATTCAAATCTTTCACCACTATGATACTCTGTTTTTCTCTGTAATGTTAGATGATATTTCGCATAAAAAGATTCTAGGTAGCAAATTTCAAGCACTGTCTTTGTATATTTTGGTGCTGCACATTTTCCATTCCGAGTTCTTAATGATTTTAATATTGTCACAAAGTACACACCTGCAGTCTTCAATCTTCTAAAATGCATTTGTCCAGTTGACAATAAAGTATTTTCTTAGTTTAATCCCTTAATGACTCTAAAGTTTATTAATCTTAGGTAAAAATAACCTTAGTCTTGGAATCTAATAAAGAACCTTAGAGGCTTAAATAGAGATTATACAGCACGTATATGGAGAGACACAAAATTCCTATTTCTGTAGGTCAAAAGTGGTCAATATTCACAGTTACTCAGATGTTTAACTTCTGTTGTTGCTGGAGAAATTACTCACACTCTACAATTCTCCATCCTTGCCAATATTTCTATACAAATAGAATGTTCTGCTGGTAAATGGTGCTTAGAGGAATGAATATGACCTAATTTTGTTCTATACTACATAGGGTTTCTTAATTTTTACCGTAACAGATACTCGCAAATGATGGCACAAAGAAAGCCTGGAAAAAGGCAACTTAGAAGGTTAGAGTCCTAGAAGTGTGTTGTTTTTCTCAGTCTGAGATATACTTTTAATTAGACACTTTTTAAATAGATAGCAAGTCTGTCAAGCAGACTTACAGAGACTATTAGTTTCCTATTGCTGCTGTAACAAATCATCACCAACTTAGTGTCTTAAAAAATGCAACTTCTTACATGCTGAAGGTCAGAAGATCTAAGCCAGTAGGGATTCATTCTTTCTGTAGAATATAGGCAAAGAATATAGGCTTTTCTGATGTCTAAAGGCTGCCTGCATTTTGTATCTCAGGGCTCCCTCTTCTATCTTCAAAACCAGCAGCGCAGCATTGTAGCATCTTCAAGTGTCCCTCTTAGACCTGTTCTGCCATCATTTTCACACCTGACTCTGACCCTCTTGCTCCCTTCTTCCTTTAGAAGTATCTTGTACAGTAGAGTATATGCAGATCCAAATCTCAAATTTCAAATTCCTTCAGATCCCATCTCACATAAGGTAACAAAACATAGTCACAAGTTCTTAGGAAGAGGAGGCTGACTTCCTTGGAGGCCACTTTTTTAATATGGTACATGAACCAAAATATTCCGGGTAGCCAAATTTCACATATCAAGCAAGAATATATGTCATCGTTAAACCTCAAACCATGGTAAACTGCATAGATGTTTTTCACAAATACCTTCATAATATCTAAAGAGGTAATAATTTACAGTTTTTTTAACCTAGTTTTAGTTAATCCTGTTTAAATGTCAACTTATCCTTTTTTGCAGAATTCATACTGCTATTCTCAGTCCAAGACTTACTGATGTGGTAAGTGCTTTCAGCCCTCCTATTAACTCTAGGAGAGTTTAAGGCAGTTTAGTTTTAGTTGAGGACCAACTAAAACACTTCTTTCTCATACCACATCTTTCTCCCACTTTTCTTTCAGACACTGCACTCAACTCATCTCAATAACATAACCAGTACCCACAGGTGCTAACTTGAATGATTATACCATAAAAATTCCCTCCCTTAACTCCTTGCTTGGAAAATCCAACTCAACTGGCTTCCTTCTTCTCTCAACTAAAGCATCTACTTCTCTGACCTACATCTCCCTTGACCAGGGTTGGCAGTGAGCACTCGCCCTCAAACATTCACCATTCATCAGCACAGGCCCATCATAACAGCATAACATCCTTGTCCTGCTGGAAACCACTCAGCATCCAGAGGACCATCTTTCTGCTGATAACACTAAAATATAAAATAATGCCAACAGCTGGTGCTACAAATGGCTTTTAAAAACGATGTTCATTCACTAAAATTCCTCTTGCTACTTTTGACATGAAACACGCAGTCTCTAATTATTCTGATCAAGACGGTGAAATACAAAAACAAACTTTAATTGTGTTTAACAGATATTTAATCAGGACTCACTGAACTACAGATTAAAGCTGAAATTCATAAACCATAATTACCCGATTGTCGCAATCTTTTGGTCCACATTCTCCTTCCGTCTGGGCGTCTGGCACCTTGCCCCGAATTTCTTTTACTGTCTTCTCAGCTTCGTTACTGTTCATGTTCTCCAGCAGAGATTTAGCACAGATTACAAAATATCTGTTCTTGGCAACTTTCTTCATTAGCTTTTTTTTCTCCCCCTTGCAGAAAAGTTTATTTTTTTTTTCTCTATCAGAGTAGCTGAAGCAGGCATAGGTTTAGGGTGCTTTGATGACACAAACTAATTATATAGTTATCAGGAGATAATACGGTGGTGATAACTAGAGTTACTGTAGTTATCACTTAGGTATTGTGCAATTTCTCCTGTGTACCATGCAGTGTACCCCAGTCACCATGTAATTACCTCGTGTCACCAGTGCATTGTTTTATGGAAAAAGCTTATCTCTCACCCTAAGAAAACTTTTTCTGCCACACTTGGAAAAATAAAATAAGAGTGGAATTCTTAAAATTCTTGTTTCCAGTTCTGTTCCTTCTCAGTAAGATGTGGGCATGTCGATGTAAGGGAAACACCTATCTCCTCCTGAAAATCTGCTTTTGCACTGAGCAAATGGAAAGATGGTTGCCCTTTGCTTTGCTCCACCAGGTGAGAGAAGTAATTACCAACAATACATACATTTTCTCTTTTGTTAAAAAACAACAACAACAAAAAAAGCTAAGAAACAAACTAAAATCCACCCTCATCCACCCCTCAAACCACTCTATTTACTTAGGATTTGTTTGGTCTGGCACTTTCCCCCTACTCTTTCCTTTCAAATCTCAGTCACTCACATTTGTTTTTCCTAGAATTATGGTGTAAATCATTCTTAACAAGCTAGCTTGAAACTTCTCTCACTCTGTAGAAACACAAAACGCCACTCTAATTGAAAGATAGAACTGCATGCTTGAAAGTCTTTCTACCCAGTTCTTTTGGCCATTCTTCAGAAGGACATGCCGAGTTTCCACAGGAGTGGTAACCCCCGTGTCACACAGTTCACGTAACATCACAGACCAAGGAAGGACAATAAAGAGATGGCACTGGTGAAAGAACACGTGGGTGGTTCCTTTATTCCCCGCCCCCCCCCACTCCCAGGGGCACACGGCCTTATGAAGCAACGACTGCAGTTGTTACCTACTTTTCTCAAACTGATGGCTTGAAGTCTAACCCCACTCAAACCTTTCCATCTGACACAGCACCTGAGAATTCCAGCTTAAAACAGGATGTAGTGTCTTCCTTTGCAACACAAGTTGAAAGCTATTTCCAGTTCTGCTTTTATTAGTCATCTCCCAATTCGAGAACTACCCATTCAATTGTGTGCTTAGCTCAAGTTGGGGAGGGAAAAAAAAGTCCCTTCACATTTAGTAGGGCCAGAAAAATTGCTATCCTATCCTGGAGCATTGTTCTTCAATCATACAGTTCCTCTAAATACAGCTGACAGCCTTTGAGATGCAAAACGCCTCACTTTAATGTAGTAGAGGTCCCCCTCACTGCATTGCCAAATCTATTTAGCAGAATCTTCTTGGAATAATCTGTCCCTAGACCTGAGGATGTGCGGCGATTTTAAGCATTTTAAGCTAACGATAATGGTTAGTGCTGAGAACAGATGTACCTGGCTGTGATGTGATCTATTCCAGTAGGCTTTTATGAACTGTTCCTTCCTATTGACTTAGCATTTTATGTCTCTGCTTTTGCCTGGTGTGATGGCTGCATAGGGGTGTCATGTGTGTATTTTCTTGATGTGTGATGGCTGCGCAGGGGGCTGTGTATATTTTCTCAGTGCAATGGCTACACAGGGTGTTGCGTATGTGTGTTTGCCTGGAGTTATGGCTGCACATGTTATTGTGTGACTCTCCTCCTCCCTGTTTTATGCTTGCTTGCCGGGTCCTATGTGGATCTTTTTCTTCGTGTGATGGTTGCATTTGTTGCTGTGCTAATGATGGACATTTCTAGCAATTATCTATCTACAGGGTCCTGGGGAAAAAATTGCAGTAAAATCAATAAGCAATGCTAGACAGGCCCTTGTAAACATGAAATGACACCATGCACAAATGCCTTTTCCCACTATCGCATGTTAAAATCCAAATGCTGTTACCTTATTGGCATTGGGATAAAATTCTATGGTCTCTCCATCTCTTTCATATATTGTAATCGTTTGGGAGAGATTGAGATTACTGCTGGTTGGAGGGCTTTTACACATGAATCTATCTTAATAACATTTTTCACTACATTGTCCTACACATCACCTCTTAAACTCCATCGTGACTTGCTCTGGTATAATAGCTGATATTCTGAGTGAATATGCCTTTCATGTATTCTTGCAGTCTCACCAAGCCCTCCCCACATGCCTCTTACATCACACACACAGACACATACACACAAAACCCCCTCTCTTGCCTCTCTCTAGTCTCTCTGTATCCCTCCTGTGTTCACCAAATGGAACTGACAAAGGAAAGAACCAATGAGGTTAAAGCCTTTTGAAACCCCTGGAATACAGATGAGCTGGGAGGCATCTGGAAACAAAACCAGACACTTGAAATCAAAGAGACAAGTAAATTACTATCCTAATCTAGGAAGAATAACTAAAGGTGTCAGTGGGGTTCCATTGATAGCACTTGGCCCAGGGCCAGAATGCCAAGGGTTCAAACTCCACACCAGCTTTGGGCTCAGGCCCAACACTTGCCACTGCAGGGCGCAGCAGCATGCACAGCAGTATTGAAGGTGTCAGCCTTCTGCAATGAGGTTAAGTCCAAGTCCTCTTGCTTGTTTGCCATTGTGTTCTGTAAGCATAGAGGATATCTTTCCTCTGGCTTCCTCTCTGTTGCCTTTCTCTATAGATCAGGTTATGGGGGAAGAGGGCTTGGCAGGTGAACCTCTTAATATCAATATTATACAATTAGGGAAATGCCCCTTTACCATGAGGCTGTTTGCAGGAATGAGTGTGTACAAGACAATCCAACTCTTATTCTACTGTATTCTCTCCTCCCAAGGAAAGAAGAAAAGAAAAGAGAGAGAGAGAGAAAGAGAGAGAGAGAAAACTAGTGTCTGTCCTAAAGATTCCTTCGTCAATGCAAAAAGCTAAGTTTGGAAACCTAAAACCATGTGTCTAAAAGAAAGGAAATGTTTTCATTGGAACAGCTTACATGTCTGGTACACTTGCATAAAAACTATTGCATAGCATTTTAGAGCTAAAATTGCTATAAAATGCTTAATACAGTAAGAATAATTATGAGATTTTGCACGCACAGCTGGTATACAACTAAAGTCTAAGCCACAGATTCAATGGAGCATGGGAAAACCATTTATAAAAATTCCTGGTATGCCAGTTTAACTCACCATCAACAGGCCTATCAACACTTCCTCCATTCTTTAGGTGGGTAGGAAAGATATTTACCTAACAAATGTTATACTTCTCTCATGGATGTCACTAACATTTTTGTCACACGACTTACCAACATGAACACAAGGCTTTTCCACCAAGCAAGAAGATACAAAGACAGTAAATAATGCATCAAGACAGCAAATGAATTAAATTAAACAAAGTGCCACTCTGTATAGTTGCCACTTTGTATGTTTCTTCTAGTTTTCTGAGCTATGAATTCTTAGGTGACATCCTGGGTACTCTGGACCATCATCTTCCACACAGTCACCTGGCCTTGCTTTATCTCATGCCGCACCTCAAGGACAGCGTCTTCCTTGATTTTTTTCTCTAAATTATAATAATTATTTGTTCTCTATTTTCTCTAGCTCCAGCTAATAATCACTTGAAAAGGAACAAAAGTAATTTGTATGAGTCATTATTGGTTAATAATAACTTCGTAAAGTTTATTTCTTAATAAAAAGAAGTCCCCTGAATTTAAGCGTCAAATGAGACTGCCTTTGTTGTGGCCTTTTAGAGGGTATGGAAATGCCATAAGGGGTGAGATTAACTCCAGTCTCATTGTACTATTCTCTTTTTAGGAGAAGCTACTGTGGACATACAGAAATCCCCAGGAGGGAGAGCAGGTTGGAGATCACAAAGGCACATTCCAGAATGAACTGGACGAGAATCAGGGAACTCAAGTTTGAGTTCTAAGAAGTATAGCCATCAAGTGAAGTGTTTTGGCATCATAATTTCTTCAGCTGAGGAATGAGTTGTTGAGGTTAGAATTTTCTGTGGTTGCTGCTAGCTCTGATATACTAGCATTCTCTGACAGGTCAGTGTGCTCTTCTGGCTTAACCACTTCCTCTAGCTAAGACCTGGTGGCCCTCACAATAGATGGCTGTCACTGACTGGAAGCCAACCTAACTAAAGAGACCTTGAAGCCCATTGGCAAGGTTTGAACTCTCTGTTATGACCTAAATATACTACTTTGGTGCTAGATTTTTTTACACTATGCAGATAAATTGTTTTTAGCATTTTGTTTTTCATTTATTTTTTCTTTTTTATTGTGAAAATACTGTGTTTTTCATTTATTTAATGAACGTTTTCTATATAAGACACACAGGCTTGACTATGGCACCACCTCTGTTTCTCATGAAGTACAAATGATTCTAATATTCCCTCCCTGTGGTGTGCATCTGTCTGTGTTCTGTTTTTGTGTCTCTCTGTCCTGTCTCTCTTATACAGACAGACAGACAGACACACACACACACACACACACACACACACACACACACTTCTTTCACACATTTTCTTTTCAATTCTAGAAATATAAACTATAGAAGATAGGATAAATTATACTTATCTAACCCAGGCCAAAGTACTCTGTGTCTTCAACAATATAACATGGTAACAATTTGTATTGGCAAGGTCTACTCATCCAATTATGTACTTCAATAGTGCAAAGGGTATTTTTCAACATGTATTTTTGAGGTCATTAATTTGCAATGAAGGAAACAATTTGGGGGGGAGAGAAGATAATAAAAGTAAACCATTCACTTGTGTAGGAATCTTGGTCATGTTCTAGGATAAAATCTATGATTCATGCAAATATCTTCCGGGAAAGTAAGTCATTAGAATATTTTCATTTATTATTTTTTCTTTTATTTCTTGAATTAATAATATCTGTCATCTGTTGACTATATATTAGGTGTCAGGCACTCCAAATACATTATTTCTTTCTATAACAACGTTGCATTATAGAAAATATATCCTTTCCTTCACAGGGGAACTGGGACATAGGAGGTAAAGAAACGTGTCAAAGATAATTCAGATGGCAAGCACAGGGCTAAGATTTAAACTGAAATCTGGCTTTGTTTATGCTACACAGTTCCATGACCATGTTTTGGTTCTGCAAATTGAACTTTATTAAAAAAATAAATAATTTTGCTTGAATGCTTCGTTAGCAAGCAAGGAAATCATTCTTTGTATTCTTTCTTCACATTCATTCATTGCATTACATATAGCACAGAGAAAATAGGAGACAGTTAAAAATTGTTTTAAAGTAGATCCGGCTGTCTTTTATGTTTATTTCCATTGAGATGAATAATTAAATTTGTGGCCCTCAATCAAACTAAAAGAATGAGTTGTTTGCTATCTGAGTAAGTGCTTGTTATTAATTGATCAGACATGGGTAAGGTGTATTATTACAGCTATCTCTGTGAGGTATGACTTGTGTTGTTTTACTGAATATTATTTGGTGCTGTTTTTCATTTTCTTGTACTTTGGACTTTTTGTTTTGTTTTTATGCATTTAGTCACAGTTGGTTGTATTTTGAACTTTGTAAAAATGTAATACTAAGGAAATTTAAAAAAGAAAAAGAAAATATTTTCAAAATGATGTAAAAATCAAATCTATCCCTTACTAATTTGATTTGTAGGAAATGGAGAACAAAGTATTGTAAGTAGAATGCTTTTAAATACATCCTAATTACTTCAATGTGCAAATGCATTGACTAAATCTAAGCGTGCATTTAACACTTTGCACTTCAATTGTGCTTATTCATCTAAGTTCTATAGATAGTAATTCCATAAAAAAAAAAAAACAGGAGATAGACTTCACTACAGCCAGCATTCCATAGCTATGGGAGCAACTATTGTTCCAGAGTTCAGGCTTTCTTTCTCGAGTCAACTCACTTTTGGACTATGCAGATCATTAATCCAAACAATACAAAATAACAGATAATTGACTGTACCTATGCGTTTTCCTCATTGACCCTTCCCTCCTCTTTCTCTGCAGTAAAGAGTAGGGGGGTGGGGCAGCAATGTTTCCCATAGCCAAACCACCTAACTGGGAGCAGGGGGCATAGGAACAGCCACACCAGAATCACCTGGTGAGTATGTTTGAGAGACATATTTCAGTTTCTCCCCCTAGAGCAAACCAGTTGACTTAGTGTCTGTTGCAGTGGAATTCAGAGTTCTCCATTTTTAAACCAGTTCCCAAATAAGTACTACCCTACCTTTAAGGCTTGAAAAGCACTGGCTTATGAACTTCAGCTCTATGAATCTGTATTAGGTGAAGCCCTAGTATTTTGTACTCACCTGTAAAATCTCAGTCATTAGAAGTATTCAAACGTTTTTTTCTTTCTTGTGATTGTTTCTAACATATTTATAAGATGATTTCTTTGTTGCTTTGTACGTCCCTCCCCCACGGTATAACCCCTGCTTTCATTGTATTTGATGTTGGTATAATTTGTGGAGGGGAAGGGCAAAAACAAACCGTTTAAATAGAGATCAGGTGGACCTATTGCAACAATGAGATGTATGTCGAAAAACGAACTTTACAACTTTGGCCGGGGGTGGGGGGGGTGGGGAGGTGGGTTGGGAATGGGAAGGGATGAGAAGGGAAAACAAAGGAGGAGGCAACAATGCTTGATAAGAAATGTACTGATTACCTTGCCCATGTAATTGTAACCCCTCTGTATGGTATTTTCACAATAAAAAATTAAAAAAAAAAGATGTATGTACCAGCAAACCAGCTATTGTAAGAGGCACTGACTCCGACAATGTAGCCCAAGGCTTAACCAGGGCTAAGATATTTAATATCTTATTCAATCTCCACAACAAGAACTATGAGGTATGTATTGTTACTAATCTCAACTTTTCAGTAAGAAAATTGAGAAATCAGAGAAACTTAGTCTTTGAGTGTCAAACTAGTAACTAAAACAGCTCTTTAAAATGACTATTTTAGTTGCAAAAAAGGGGGGGCTTGCAAAAAATGTTTTTTGAACCATGTTTACTCCAAAAGATGTTCACCACTTAAAATCATCGTTAGAAAAGCCTTGCCTAAAAGCTTCTATGACTGGTTAAAATACAGAATAAGCTTTGTATCCAAGTGATTTTTTTCCTTACATTTTTTTTTAACTTAATTTAATTTTATTTGTGAACATACTGTACAGAGGGGTTACAATTGCATGGGCAGGATAATGCGTACATTTCTTACCAAGCATTGTAGCCTCCTCCTTTGTTTACCCTTCACATCCCTTCCCAGCCTCTCCCCTCCCCCCAATCCCAATCCTTCTCCTTCCCCGCCTTCCCCCCCCCACACCGACGTTGTAAAGCTCGTTTTGTACATGACAACTTGTACTTCTCATTGTTGCAACAGGTCCACCTGTATCCTTAAACAACTGGTTTTTCCCCATCTCCTCCACAAGTTATACTGACATCAAATATAGTGAAAGCAGGGGTTATACTGTGGGGGAGGGACATACAAAGCAACAAAGAGATAATCTTATAAATGCGTTAGAAATACATGCATGAAAGAAAAAAAAACATTAAGATACATATCTAAGGGTTCATTTTCCTGACATCACATTATCTGACCTTTTTTTTTTATAGATTCAACTAAACAAAACTATGAATCTTTCATCCATTGGTTCAATAATCATGCAATTTACTCGAAACTGAGGTAACAACAACAACAAAAACAACAACAAAAACAACCCAAACATTGCCTGCAGTAGATTTAGTGTTCTGCAAAAAGAAATGAGCTTGGTGAAAATAGTTCTGGCGTTAACTTGAATAGTTAGTGGAGGTCTGAGGGAGTGAGAGGTTCATTCTGGCAAAAGGCAAAGGAAGAAAGTCTGGAAACTTTTAGTTATCAGCACTTTGCCACTGGCCAGTGTAAGGAATTTAGATTTTAAAGAGGATTGCATTTTCACTTCTCCAGTTATGTTAGAAAAAGGGCAGACCAAATTACTTGTATGTTTTAAACTGATAAAAATTACCTGGTTCATTTTTTTCCAGCTGTTGATGTTGTTTGTTTGTTTTGGTCCAATTTCTAGGTAGAGCCAAGTAGCTTGTTAAGTTTGTTCAGTTTTACATGGAGCAGGTAGTTCAGTCTACTCTGTAGAAGGGTAGCTAATATATTTATCAGTAGTATTTATTTCACTTTCAAAAAGAGTGTCTACAATGAAATATTGAATGTGTCCTTTATTTTCATCTGCTTCAATTACTCAAAATGCTATTATTAGATTAACAAGTTTTATAAGAGAAATTTAGAATTTAAGACAATTGGAAATATATGGGTAGACTTTTTCTTTGTGATGAGAAATAATTCACATGTATGTAAATATGATTTGAGCATATGAATGGCAGAAGTGAGTAGAAGTGAAGTTCTAAATAAAACAAGGGTTTGGAATGTCAAAATTCAGTCTGATCAGGTAAAGGCATAAGGATCAAAGAAAGAAAAAGAGAGAGTGAGAAATAATAAGGAAAAGAAACAAAGGTTCAGATGAGAAAAACAAAATCTGTATATCACTATATTTCAGAAGAAATTATAATTAGATGTTTCTTCTTTTCTTACATTAAATTATCAAATTTGGGATTTGTTATTTAGATTCTTTATTGTTTCCTTAAAACTTATTTTCTCATTAACAGTATTTTTAGAGCATTTGAAAAGTTAAAAAAAAAAAGGACAAATAAGGGAAAAAACAAATTGTTTAAACACAGGTTGACCCACTACAACAATGAGACGTACAAAATGCTATGTCGAAAAACGAACTTTACAATTTAGGTGGGGGCGGGGGAGGGGTTAGGGGGGTGGCGCCATATAGTTGTGGAGGTGGGAGGGCAGGGATGGTAGGGGAAAAACAAAGGAGGAGGCAACAATGCTTGATAAGAAATGTACTCATTACCTTACTCATGTGATTGTAACCCCTCTGTACAGTATTTTCACAATAAAAAACTTATTTAAAAATATTACTTAATGGTACACTCTTCATCACATTTTGATATATTCCCTTCAATTATTATCAAACATTTCCACTTTTATAATTTGGGATCATATATATGTTTATTTTTATTAGGCTAAGTCATTTTCAGTTATATTAGTTCCTAAAGTATTTCCTTGAAAAAAATTCTTTAAAACATCTTTAAGAACTATATACTTTATATATATATATATATATATATATATATATATATATATGGTGAAAACATTGGGTGAGAAGATTTATTTTAAAACACAAGTTCCTGAAGATGCAATGTCATATCACTTTGCAGAAATCTATGTCAATGCCTGGCTCCCACCGTCATAATCAGTGCCTGTCTTACTGTGCAATTTAACGGGATTCAAATTTTATTTTTATAAATATGTCATTGAACAGCAATAAGTTATATATAATGTTATATATAATGTTCTTCATCTATTTGTTATACATTTGTATTTTTGTGTGTGTCTGTGCCAGTCCTGAGCTTGAGTTCATGGCCTGGGTGCTGTCCCTGAGCTTTTGTGCTCAAGGCTATTGGCTATTGGTCTATCATTTGAGCCACAGCTTTTTTTTTTTTTTGTACTTAATTGGAGATAAGAATCTTTTGGACCTTCCTGCCTGGGCTGGCTTCAAATCCAGATCCTCAGATCTCAGTCTCATGAGTAGGTAGGATAACAGGCATGAGCCACCAGCACCTTGGCTTATATTTCTTTTCATAATTTAAAAAATATTCTTTCTGTTGTCCTTGAACTAGCATGATTCTGAGAATGTTTATACCTTTTGCTTCTATTTTGTTTCTATCTTATGAAGGTTTGAATTAAGATCTGCTTGGTCTATATTGCAAATCTTTCCAGTTATGATCCATTTTGCACAACAATGCCCAAAGTATTTTTGAAAATAGTACTTTCATCCTATCAGTCCTGATGAAGAATCTATAGTACTTCCTAGTTACTTATCAACCAAATTCAATTACCTTGTAAGAGGAACACTCATCCCATTCTTGTATATTGCCTCATTGGTTCTATTGAATGACTTACGTTGTTGCCATGTGGGACCTATCTATATGTAGTTGATGTTTCGTATGTGGGCATATAGACAGATAGCCAGGTACAATTCAGAATAAAGAATACACATATACACACATACACACACACATACATATACACACACAGATGCAGAAGGCTTTATAGAGCAGCAACCCTAACTTAATACATTTATTAGCAAAACAACTGTCTATCGTTCAGTGTTAGACAGTTCACCTACTCACGGTCAAAGAGGTAGTTAAATGACAGACCCAGAGCTGGAAACCAAGTTTCCTGATTCTTATTTCATTGGCTTTTAAATGGCGAAAGGTAAAAATTATTATTATTATTATTTTATAAAGTCAGGAAGGAAGGAAGGAAATTTATTTATTTTGTCGGTCTTGGGGTTTGAACTCTGGGCCTGGGCGCTTCCCTCAGCTCTTCAGCTCAAGGCTAGCGCTCTACCACTTGAGCCACAGTGCCACTTCTCGCCTTTTCTGCTTATGTGGTACTGAGGAATCGAACCTAGGGCCTCATGCAAGTGAGACAAGCACTCTACTACTGAACCGCCTTCCTAGCCCCGGCAAAAATTATTTTTATAACTGAAAGAACAGAAACAGCCAGGAAGACAGTTTAATTTCAATCTGTTGTTATGTATAAAAGATTGTTAAAAATCATGCCACATAGATGACTTGAATGTTCTTATAACACGAATAATATGCACTTCTCATAAATCAATCAAATGTGTCACTGAAATTTCCATTAATTCTGCACATCAGCAAATGACCCAGTTTATACTTGCTTTATTTTTTTTGCTATTCTATATTGTTTTATTTAATCAGCTTTGCCACAGAATGAATATTTTTATTCTAGAACATTGCAGATCATCATTAAGATTAAGATTACTATCAGTAAAAAATTCCATTTTTTCAGGAAGTGTATATAAAGAATCCCCTTGACTATATTTGGGGATGTAAGAATTACCCTTAAAAATAAAACAATGTGAATTACTTCACACACTTTATTACTTTAAGTAGTAAACAACATGAACCATTCTGCAAGAACTTAGGCTAATAGCTACTTAATATAGTATACTTGTTGCCAGTTAGTTACTACTTCATACTTAAGAATCTCATATTATTTGCCAAATGAACCTTAACAGTAGTCACTGATTTAAGTTGCTTAGGGGTTTATTATTTGAAGGTAGAAAGTGCAAATGTGAAATAGCTATGAATGAGACTAAATTGAAGGGAAGGTCATTGATTGCAAAGGGCTGGTTCACAAAGTATGCGTTTATCTAACAAAAGAAGTGACAGAAAGAATTCATTAAATTATAAAGAAGTTAGTTTAGAAATTTCATGTTTTAAATGAAATGGTGAATTATGCAGCACAAAGGAAGACTAAAAAGGGATCTTGGCTATGTTTTCATTTTTTTCTGTGTATACACAAAACATGCTTATTTATTTAACATTCAATAAATACCTATTAAGCATCCAGTTTGTGTTATAACCATTCAACTACCACAAACAAATGACCTAGCTTCTTATGGCTTGCTCTCTGTTGGTGTCTCAATAAAAACTAATAATATTGTATACCTGACATAATGTATTACAAAAAAGCAATGAGAGACTGGATGGTAGAAAGAAGATGGTGGGGTAAGAACATCTTAAGCCATTTTAATTAATTTTGATAATTAAAAGTATTTTTTAGAAACCATAGGAATAATCATCAGAACAATAAATTATGCTTCCAAATTGCTAGATTAACTGTAAACAACCAAATACATACCCATTAAATACATACCCATTAAACTAAGAGACGAATTGACTGTCCCTAATATCACTATTTCTATTTAATGCTACATAGAAGCTTACTAGTGCAATATGACAGGAAAAAGCAAGTGAACATTTTAGAATTTAAATTTAAGATAGATAATATCAATATTTACTGATGATATTCATGGTTCTATAGGAGACATAAGAGAATTTACTAGCCGAATTGTTAAGAAGTAATAAGGGGACTAGAAAGGTTTCAAAATATACACCAACAATAACCAATAAACAGAAAAATGGAAAACTGATTCTAAACATAGCCACACACAAATCTAAGTTATATGGGGAGAAATTTAATAAAATAGCCTCAAGACTTTTACGGTATAATTTTAAAAAATAAAGGAAATTCTGAATAAGTAAAAGGATATAGTTGATGGACAGAAAGACATATAAAATTGTCTATGCTTGCCCAGATTATTCTCTAAAGTTAATGTAATTACAAATAAAATGCAGTATGGCTGTTAGCAAAATCGACTAATTATATCTTAAATCTCTTTTGAATAACAAAATTCCAAAAGAACCAAGAAAAGTTTTTAAAAAAGGATAGAGATTTATCTTAACAATAGCAAGCACATTATAAAATTATGGTAATTCAGACACTATCATATTAGCACAGAGATTTAAGAAAAGTACACTGGATACAAGAAAGAGCATAAAACAAATGTGATATATGCAAATGATAACACTGCATATTAGTCATTAAGTATGACTAATTTGTTAAATGGTGCTAGAATAATTTGATTATCCATACAGAAGAAGAATAAAATATGATGCATGTAAGGTATTACAAAAAGTTAATTCCAAGAAGACTACTAAATATGAAAGGCAAAACTTTAAATTGTTAGAAGAGAACTGAGTATGAGAAAGCAAGCCTGTAATAGTTGCTAAGGCAGGCAGATTAAAAAGTTCAAGACCAGGGCTGGGAAGGTGGCTCAGTGGTAGAGAGCTTGCCTTGCATGCATGAGGCCCTGGGTTTGATTCCTCAGCACCACATAAGCTGAAAACAAAAAGCAAGTGGTAGAGTACTAGCCTTGAGCTGAAGAGCTGAGGGACAGTGCCCAGCCTAGAGTTCAGGCCCCATGACCAGACCCCAAAAAATAAAATAAAATAAAAGTTCAAGATCAGCATGATCTATGCAGGGAGATTCTATCTTAAAAACAACAAACATAACACAAGTTTAGAAGAAAATAATGTTTTCTTTAAAACTTTGGCATATGGGAAAATGTCTTAAATGACAGAAACACAAGCAATAAAAATATTACTAAGCTTAAGTATGTTAAAATTAGAAGTATTTTAAGAGATGAATTCTACTAAAAACTCAATTAAAGGTAATTGTAATCCCTATGGCCCAAAGGAAAAACAATGTAGAATATTACTAAAGCATCGACACCGGCAAAAACAAAGCAAAGCAAAGCAAAACAAAACAAAAATGCTCCGTAGTAACAATATTCAAACAACCCAATAGAAAAAAAGGACAAAAAAAATACCCATAGGCAACAAATAAGAGGAAACCCCAATGGATTTATAGAAAAAAACTTAAAAGAGATAAAAATCAACTCATATTAATAAAACTACTCATAGTAATAGAAGTAAGAATAGTTTTGCTTATTTCCTCTTCTCAACTGCAAGATGTCACGAGGCATATGTAAAGTTCTAGACTTTTTTTAAATGAATGACCAAAGGAATGGCACCACTGATATACAGACTGATGTACGAAAATCATCCATTTAGGTTCTTTAGCAGGTAAAAGGATGTGTGCATTGCCAAGGACCTTACTGATTTGAATCAATAGACATCAATATTGATCATCAGGCATCAATATTTCTATCTGCTCATGAGTTTCACCTCTGGTTTCAGAAAATGAGACACTGTACCTTCAAAGCTGCATTTCAAGTCCACCGTATAGAGAGCGAGGTGTTACTCCAGCTGATTCTCTTTCTCTCTCACGAGGAGGAAAAGTGCCAGCCACTGCTACTTTCATCACCAGCCATGGTACAGATGTTTGAGAAATGCAGAAAGAGAAATAAAACAAAAAGAAAACCTTCAAAAATAAGTTTTACATCAATGAAAAACAGGTTATAATTACTCTAGTTGCAAAAGATACTTTTTAAAATTTCCTTTTCCATTAAATGAAAGTATAAAAAGGAAAAAATTGATGTTCTGACTTAATCCATATTTTATTGACACTAAAAATTGCATGGACTGACTCAAACATGGATTGAAGTAGAAATAACAACATACTTCTGTTGATCTGATAGATTGTTTTCATCTCTAGGAATGTTCGAATATAACCTGTTCAATGAATACTTATGAAAGGAAGAGATCCATTTGAAAATACGTTTCCAGATATGTTCTTGGAAATCTTCTAAGAAGAAAATGTAAGCTGCAATAAAAGTTCCTGATCCAACTCAGACAAAATACAGCTCAGGAAGAAATATCTTCAGGCCATCCAAATGTAAATTTTTCAGTTAGCACAGTCAATATGGACTCCAAATTTCTTCAACAGCAAATGCTCTATTAAATGTAGGGAAACCAATGGGAAATTTGAAAATCGGAATCATCTTTGTTTAAAAGAAACTGCTGAAATGAATCTCAGATCTTGGTTTTAGGCCTTGCTTTGCCATATTCCTGTCATATATCTTGTTTTATCTTATTAAACATCTTTGGGTCTCAGCATCTGTACCTCCCAAGTGAGAGTGAGCTATAAAGTTAGCCCAATCAAGCACCTTTTTTACCCTAAAATTCTAGTGAAATTACTGTAAAGTTTTTTCTTTTCTTCTTCTCTTTCTTAAAATGAATAGAAAATCATATAAGTAAATATAATAAATGTGTATAACTGGGTATGTCAACACATGCCTGTAATTCCAGCACCAAGGTAGCTGAGCTATTTAAGGCCAGATTGGGCTATGCATCTATAGCCTATCTCCAAAAGCAAACAAACAAAAAGATAACATGAACATACACATATCACTGTCAATAGAGATCATTTTTCTCTTTTATTTTTGCCATTATCTATTCCCTAATGTCTATTTAAAAAGAGGCTTCCCATAAATTTTTTTTATTTTTCCCCCAATCAAAAATAGCATATCAATCCTTTACCATTTAAGTTCTATTAAGAAAGAAAACATAAAATCATTATGGAAATCCTATTAGGAACTTTAAAAGAAAGAAAAAGCCAGTAATAGTCCACTTAAAATTCAAATTGCTCTTTCTCATATTTTCTTTAGCAGAAACTGAATTATTGCCTCACGCTATCCTCACTCCCTTTTCCAGGAACAAGGCCCTCTTCTCACACCCTTCCCATCTGTCCTCAGCTAGCGCTTCCACAAAGTGGAGGTCTAGATTACAAAGTGAGATATTTGGGATGGAAGTAAAACACCTCATCTGGGAGACAGTACTGTGGTCTATTGGCCAAATCTAAAAAAAATGTTAAGGGCCTACCACTACTTGGCAAGAAATTTGGTTCTCATGGCTAAACATAAAAACCATTTTTATACAAGACTTTAAAAATAAAAGCATCTAGAATACCAGCCATCCAACAAGTCGAAGAGAGAAAATTGCTTCATATTAACGTTTAAACCAGACCAGTGTACCCTTAACAGACCTGAAGGGTCTAAAAGGAGGACAAGGCATCTGACACCTTAGTGAATAAGAGATGCTCAACTTGATGAAAAGGCTCAAGTCTTAGGGCAAGTGCTCCATTGTTCCAAGCGGTGATATCCTATGGCACCCACAAAGCAGAAAACATGGGAGGGGGGTGGAGCAGGCAAGGGTCCTATTACCAGCTCCAGCCAGGGTCTGTCAGCTCCTGAGGCTGGACCTACTGGAATATATTCTCTGGGTCTTTGAGAGGAGGAGCACTCCTCAAGTAGACCAGAGTCAGAACTTGCAAAGTGTTTGAGCACTCCCTGCTGGCAGCTGAGGTTGGAGGTGACGGGTGATGTCTTACAGGGCTGCGTAAGGTTTCTGTGAGAAGACCTATAGAGACACAGAGCTTTCAGGAAACCAGAGCAGACTCTGATTAGGTATAAATAGCTCTAGGTATCACACTGAATGAGAAGTGGGTAGGAGAGGCTACCAACAAAAGGAACTCCAAGAACTGGCAAAAGCTCTGTGTAAAGCTGTAGTTAACAGTGTTCATGCATGGGTCTCATTCTGCCAAGTATATGCAGGCATGTGTGTACATGGGGTAAGAAGAGCAGATGCAGGAGACAATGAATTTCACTGTAATTCCTCCTGAAAGTGTGATCCTTGGATGGTTCAATGTATTCACAGCATTAGTGCTTGACTCGGAAATCCCATTCATCTTTCTGCCCACTATACCATTTTACTCAAGCCCTAGTTAGATAGTCATTATTAAGCTGTGCTGGTCTGGGGCAAAATACTGTTATTTCCCTTGTGCTTTGCCCTGTTAGGGTTCTTCCTTTATAATAAAATGAAGGTCAAATGGCAGCCTGCTAAAAGCAGCACTATTTCACTTTCAGGAATAACTTGCTTGTCATCAACTTGTTAAGTGCAATAGTCAAGCATTGCTCTGACATGCACAGTATCAGTGAACTTCGGCAGATAAAGGGTCTAGAGCAGGAAGATGCTACAGATGCTTTAGCTTGGAGGGAGGTTTAGCAGAGCCAAAACGTCAGCAGGGCCTGTTTGTTCCATACTTTCCATCAGGCTCTGTGAAAGAAATGTTAGATTACTGCAATGACAAGTTTGTGACAAGCAAGTCATTTGTGCAACTGGTGCACTCCTGTTTTTATCTGTTTACCATTCAGACTTGTGAATGCCATTTCGAGCGCTCACAGGATTTCTGGCTTCCATTAGGGGGAAATGGTTCCTCCATGTTTAGAATTTTCTGCCTCAAAGAGAATTACTAAGCAATTATTTATCCCTGTGGTCACAGTGTCACACAAAAGCACTCTGAGTTGTTTTGTTGGACACTGAATCATGAAATGGAGTCCCAAGGACTGGATAGCTTGGAGCATCAGAAATTTCTCATCTAGTTTATTGGAATGACTACAAAGCAAGCCTGTGAGAGTCAATAAAATTGTGGCCAGCTTGAAATACCTTGCTCTTTTGCTCTGGGATCATATATCAAGGCCATATGCTTCCAGGCACAGAAACTCACTTGTAGCAAGTAGATCCTCTGAAGCTAAGGCCTGGCTAGGAGGCAGGCACAGACATGGGATCTAACATATGATAGTTTTGGTGACAAGGGCAGCTCCGGCTGTTGAAAGGGGAATGTACACTGCCTTCTCCCTACAATAACTGTATATATATAAGATGTTAAGAAAAGCATAGCTCTCTAAATGTCACGTATTGTTTTTATCATTAAATTTGTTAAACATTTAACATTTGCTTATATTAAATTTATAAATAATTCTAAGGCTAATATGTAAATAATACAGCAGCCTGAGGTCAGTTGTGGGGCTTGAACTCAGGTCCTGGGCACTATCGCTGAACTCTTTTAGCTCAAGGATAGAGCCCACCACTTTGAGCCACAGACCCACTTCTTTGAGTAGTTAATTGGAGATAAGAATCTCACAGGGACTTTTCTGCTTTGGCTGGCTTTGAACTGTGATCCTCAGATTTCAGCTCCTAAGTAGCTAGGATTACAGGCGTGAGTGAGCCACTGGTACTGGCTATCCTGAGGTTTGAAAACAGATACAGTAGATGTAACACCTGGGGAAGATGGTCAAACTGGAATAGAAGGTGTCATGTCAAGGGCCAGACAGAACACAATGACATAAACAACAATATAAACTTAGAATGGGTGGCGACAGAATGTTACAGAAAATAGTAATGGTCTCTGATGAATAAAAATTGTTTGTTCCTAATCTTTTGTCAGATACTACACATATTATATAATAGATAAGTATAATTTAAACTTCACAGTTCATTGGTATATGCATTTTTATATCTTTCAGTTGTGGGAACTAAAACATAGCAGTTTGAATACACTACCATCAATATGTATGGTGCAGAGATCTGAATTAGGTCTCTGACTCCAAAGCCCATGTACTGCTAACATTGAAGAGCTAGAGTCTTCCCACTGGTTTCAGAAAACTTTTCTTTCTGGTTTACTGGAAATATTTTAATTTGCAAATGCAGATATTTTAACATGATGCTTAAAATGGGCGAGAAGATTCTGCTCCTGGCTGAGCAGGCATCCTTGTTAGGCCAGTGAGGAAGCTAACTTTATCAAGATGCCAATCCATTCCCCAGATGGATTCTTGCCTGAGTGCACTGGGGGAGTGGCAGAAGTGATTTTCACCTAACACACATCTCTCTGTGCAGTGAAGGCTCAGTGTTTGGCAGTATCACTCTGTCCACACCAATTCCTTCTTCCTTCTTCGTAGAACAGAGCTTTGGCTTGCCCTAGCCTATTTTCTCCAATGCTACTTCCAGAAAGCCTCCTTTGTCACATATCAGTTGATCCCTTTAGATAAGGACAAGTTGTGGACACCTTTCTTACCAGGACAAGAATTCCTGAAATAGCTAAATTTCAAACTTTTCACAGGATATGTCCGTTGTTTGGTTTTCAGCTTTTTTCTTTTAATGATAGTATTGCATCCAATCCCAGTTCGTATGTAATTCAGAGCTATACAAATCGAATTGGTAGGCAGGACTTTGCACCTACTTACCTACTCCGTCTTAAAATGTACATGCACCCAACAAAGGAAACCTCTGCCCAAGGCATGTCGCCTGAATGTTATATGTCTACACGTCTCATAGCTCTTTTCCTATATGGGTGACAAAGAATATGCTCTGTGAGACAGGCATTAAATATACTGGTATTTGTGTTCAGTATGGCTCACAAGAAGTTTGAGTTCAGGCCAACTGGTTGTATTTTTCATTATATGTCTACTGTGTTAATTTCTTGGAGTCTGTCAAACATAGAATTCTTTAAAACCATGGAAAAGACTTCACATCTGTAGAATCATGATCACAGGGCAAAGACTGCTAAATAATATCACATTCCCAGGGTTGTGAAGTCATGATCTAGTGTGACGTTTGCTCGCAGTGACCCCTCAGCTTCTGCTCATGACACCAGGAGCATGGACTACTCAGTCAATGGCAGCCCCAGCCCACTTTAGAACAGATATCTCTATTTGTGAAAATGTTCTTATTTATATTGAACTTGAACCGATCTCCCTAAAATTCCCCCCACTGCTTCTAGTTATTCTCATTCCATCTTTCAGTCTGGAGGGTTTCAAGGCATCAATACTTTAATGCTTCATTTAATAACAACCCTTCTGCATTAACATATACCAAAACTGGGTGTAGATTGCCTTGTCACCCACTTCTCATCCAAATTGAGCTGAATTCCCAATCTAAGGCTCTCACAAGCCTGAGGGAAATGAATGGTTGTCAGTCTATCCTTTGTTTCATTTCCATTATATGTAGGTAATACATGTGGCAAAGCATAAAACCTTGTTTTTTTGTCCTAGTTTGTGGAAGATCTTCCTTGACAACATGAGAGAGATTTGATTGATATGGCTATTTATAAGGTGAACAAATAACTTATTGTCCAAATGGGGACACTTTGAAAATTGAAAAGGCTTGATGAAAATTACACCACGACTATAGGCTTAAACCAGAACTATCCCAGGAATATCTACATAGCACCTTGCATAAGCCTTTATTCCATAATCTGTCTCTGTGGATGGCAGCTACTTTTTTTCATCTATTTCTTCCACAAGTCTGTCATAATTCTTTGTTGATATAGTTGTATTTATTTGTATTTCTTCAGTTCCTAGAAAAGTAAACCCGGTGCCAGTAGTTCACACCTATAATCCTAGCTACTCGAGAGGCTGTGATCTGAAGACCGAAGCTCCAAACCAACCTGAGCAGGAAAGTCTGTCAGACTATGATCTCCAGTCAAATACCAAAAAGCTGTAAGTAGAGCTGAAGCTCAAATGGTAGAGAGGCCAGCACTATATAAAAACTAAGGGATAGCACCCAGCCCTGAATTTAAGCTGCAGTAATGGAATTTTTTAAAAAGTTGTCTATGGGGGCTGGGAAGGTGGCTCAGTGGTAGAGTGCTTGCCTTGCATGCTCGAGGCCCTGGGTTTGATTCCTCAGCACCACATAAGCAAAAAGAAAAAAGCCAGAAGTGGCGCTGTGGCTCAAGTGGTAGAGCGCTAGCCTTGAGCTGAAGAGCTGAGGGACAGTGCCCAGGCCCAGAGTTCAGGCCCCACGACCGGACCCCCCCCAAAAAAAAGTTGTCTATGAATAAATATTTGAACTGAGGACTTCTTTTTCCCTAATTATGCTCTGTGGGCCTCTCTCCTAAAATTATAGTGAATGCCACTATCATATACTGGCTTTATATTGTTGCAGATGAATCTAAATGACTTCATTTCATGCCACAGGAATGGAATTGTTTCAGTATAATGGTAATGGGTCTTGTCTTTGCATGAGTTTGACACCAAAAAAAGAGCAAACAAATAAGAGTAATAATTTTTTTTTCTGAAAGTCTATTGCATTTTTTAAAAAGGCAAAAATGCTAACAATACATTCGAATAATTTTCACAAATAAAGTTTTTTTTAGCTGCTGAAAATTCATAAAACTTCCTATGTGTAGTACATCAATTATTATAGGAAATGATGGTAGCAGTACACTTCTTTTCTCTCCACTAAAATGTTGGTGGCACTTGTATTGCTTTCACTCTGGCCAAATTCCTTTAAAAGTCCTGTTGGTTTTTGGAGTAAGTTTTTATATCTAAGTAATACTGACTGACTTTAAAGAAATCAGGAAAGGAAAAACAGACAACTATCAAAGAGACAAACTGAAAACAGTAAACTACTTAAGTCATTTCTTTCCCCTTTCAGATTCATTTAGAACATTATTGAAAGATCTGAGCCTATCATTTTTATGTTAAATAATCTCATAGATTATATACCTTTTCAATGTTTACAAGCCTATTAAGAACCTACCTCAGTATCAAACCTAGAATTTTTTTGCTATGGTATAACTACTTATATAATTTTGTTATTATGAATTCTTAGTGAAGATGGGAGAAAATTTCCATTTCTTTTTCTTTTTTTTCTTTTTGGGTCCAGTCATGGGGCCTGAACTCTGGGCCTGGGCGCTGTCCCTCAGCTCTTCAGCTCAAGGCTAGCACTCTACCACTTGAGCCACAGCTCCATTTCCAGGTTTTTTTCCCCTGCTATGTGGTGCTGAGGAATCGAACCCAGGGCCTCACGCATGCAAGGCAAGTGCTCTACCACTGAGCCACCTTCCCCGCCCTCCATTTCTTTTTTCCTATAATTTGCTTAAAAAGTAGATAGCAGCTTACTACTTTAACTTCTTTTATCTAAGATAAAAAGACTTCAGTGTCTTTGACTTTTCCCTAAAGAACTTTTCCTCAAAATGTTAAATTTAAATTTTATTTGGAGGGATTCAATAACTCTCTCTCTCTCTCTCTCTCTCTAATATGCTCATATCTAATCTTAGGTGAATTCGGAGCAAGCATGATTAAGTGTCTATGCATAGAGGAAACAGGAAGAATGCTTTTTTTCTGCATAATACCTATATATTCTTCCAATATAATGGTTGAATTTCATTTTTACATTTCTTACTCATTATTAACTTTCTATTCCCCTACCTCTAGATGCAATCTTGCCTATAGAGTGAGTCACTGTTTTCAATTCATCATAGACATCTACCAAGCCATAATGGGTTACAGAGAATGGAAGACTTGCAAGAAATTCCTAAAGAAGCAAAGTTCCATGCCTAGTCTTATAGTCTTATTTTTATAGCAGAAAAAGACAATCCAGTACAAAAGAAACAAACTGGATAGACATGCTATGAGTGAGTGAGTTTTTTTTAGCAGCTATTAGAAATGCAACCCAGTAGTGTTACATGGAAGTTTATATATGTGATAAATGAAAAGTGTAGGAATTGGTACTTTTGAGGCTTAAGTTCCCTCTAAATTTAACCACACTTGTTTATTCTCTATTTTACTTAGTGTTCAATTCAAATAACTGTTTTCTCTCTGAAGTGCTTGGTTATACCCACGTTTCAGTGTTGTTCTTTGGATATTATGTATAAAGCACAGTACTTGGAAAAAATGTAACCCTCTTCCTCTACATCTAAAATAATGATTTACAACCATTTAGAAATTCTGGTGTCCTGGTGTTAATGTGATTTTCCATCATAGGGTAAGTGGGAGATTATGAGGGATGGGGTAACAATGATTACAAACAAATGTGCTTATTTCCTTACTTATGTAACTGTAACCCCTGCTTATCATCTTTTCATTAAAAATAAATACATATTTAAAAAATACAAAATGAATGACACTAATTAGTACTTTAAAAAAAACCAGATTTTGTTTTTCAATTTTGAAATACCCCTACCAATAACTAGGTTACACTGAGTTTACCAATATTGGAAAACATGTGTTGAGATTATAAAGATAATCAAACCAGAATTTGAGATCAATTCCAATGGAATCAATATATATATATATATATATTCTAATATATATAGGTATTTTTCCATTTGCTTATTCCTTCCCCTCTAGTTCATTTTTTGAGAATTCTGAAGTGCTTAATACAAAAGTAATAAGTTAGAAATCTTTCCACATTTTATCATTTGAAGCAAAATTCAATTGAAGTTCTGCTAGATATGTAGTAACAGATTAAGGTTCTAGCTTTGAGTCTAGCGGTGTCTCAGTGGGTCAAGAAATTAGACAACATATTAGCATGGCATTATGTCTTGATCTGATCCAAGGTTTGGAAAATCAGTTTTACCAGAGCTTTCCAATGTCATTACACAGAATGGGAATTAGCATTTCATGTCATCTTGTACAACAAAACACTAAAAGAATGTATTCAGATACATTTTCCCCCAAACAGTGACTTCCTTTTGGCAGCGAAGATATAAAGCAGGTGAGTGTGAGAGCATCATGACTCCCAAACTAGTAAACTCAAGTGGAGCATCATAACAATCTTCCCAGCTAATCAGCCCCAGAGCATCAAGTACGCTATACTAATTTATTTTTAAATTGCATTGGCTATAAACATAACCATGTTATTAGTAAGAAATTTATAGACAACTATTCTACTCTAATCTTTTTATATTTTTATCTATGACTGTGTAATCTCTCTAAAAACTTTCTATAAAATATAAAATGTTATATATATTTAACCAGTTTTACCTATTCTTATATATGTACAACTTAATCGATTCCCAATGTGTAATTCCAATAGTTTCATATACATAACTTAATATTTTCTAGTCACAGGGCCTATAACTGGTGGTTATATTAGGAGAAACTGAGAAAGTACAGGCTTTATAAATACTAAGGAAAAGAAGATGTTTATTGTAAGGGAGTATATAGGTATTAATTAAGCTTCATTTCTTCTAAGAGAACAAAGTTAATGGCCTCTATTCTGATATATACAAACAGAAAATTTACTATCAGCCTTATTTTAAAAGTAAATCTTTTGAGGCAAAACAGCTTTATTTGGCAGGGGGCAGGGAGCTTTTGAGTTGACAACTGGTGGCTTGGAAAGTGAACTTTTCAGTAAGGTAGAGGTGGGAATCATTTATTCAAAAACTAAAACACAAAAGAAAGTTTATTAGCCAAAAAATAGAAGAGGGACAGATTTCTGAAGAAACACGCCCCTGTGATTTAAAAATCTACAACGATGATGTATAGTCCATTTATATCCAGTAACATTTGGTACAAGGATTGTGGGTATTTCTTGGATCACTAATATGAGAGAGCAGTATCAACAAAGCTCATCTCTGTTATATATTTTAATTTAATAGGTAGATTTTAATTTGTGTTACTTAGGCCTTCTAAATGATCACTTTCAGGTCTTTTTATTGATTACTGGAATATCTTGGGAGACCATGTGACAAATAAGTACCACAAATATTAGGAACCTGAATGGAAACTGAGGAAGATCTAGGTCAATTCAAATTAGGAATCATTGCAAGTCCAATGTACATTTCCTGTTATTCCTTGTATATCCAGAAACCCAGGTTATTTAGTGTAAGCATGGCCTAAAATTTATCTTAAGCTGGATACAGATCTCTAGAATAAGACTAATATCTGGTGAACTCTCATCTTCCTCATCGTTTTCTTTGAAGTTTGGATTTCTGATGTATTCGCATCATAAGATACCTTCAAGATTTCAGATAGATTGAGAACAGGGTAATACTTCATAAATTAGGATGTTATCATAACTGATCTCCCTCTCTGACCTCACACAGCCAATATTTCATTACTTAGGCAATATATGGGAAAGATACAATAATGCCGTAAACATTCAACTTAAAAACAGGTCATTTTATTAACACAATGGGGAGAACAATGAGAAAGACTAGAAAATATAGGAGCAATCTTGTTTGTCTTTCATGGTCTTTTTCATGTAGCTAGATCTCTACATACTAGGGTGAAGCAAAGGTAAAGGATAACTACCTCAGCTAGAAATACCTTCAATACATGCATACATTTCTATCATAAAACAGCAACAAATACTATTGTCTAAGCAAAAAAATTTAATATACAAACACATATCAAAATCACCTAGAAAGGGGCTGGGAAGGTGGCTCAGTGGTAGAGCACTTGCCTTGCATGCTTGAGGCCCTGGGTTCGATTCCTTAGCACCACATAAGGAAAAAGAAAAAAGCTGGAAGTGGTGCGGTAGCTCAAGTGGTAGAGTGCTAGCCTTGAGCTGAAGAGCTGAGGGACAGCGCCCAGGCCCAGAGTTCAGGCCCCACGACCGGACCCCCCCCAAAAAAAAATTCGGGGAAAATGTTTTTGAAAATATATTGCCAAATTACTTTATATATTAGAAGCCTCACCAAATCCAGATTTTAAATGAGTCATTCACTTCAGTTTTTATTTTTTAAAGATAGTATTTGCAGATTCTTATCTTTACAGCTAGTGGGAAAATGGCATCGTATAAAAATGGCAAATAAAAAGGTGTAAAAGCACATGAAATGCCTATATACTGTCTACCAAGTGTCACTAGTTGTGAAGGGGTCTGATATGCTAATATCTCCTCATCTGGACTTGTTATTGAGCTCCTACGAGCATGATGGCTGGCAGGCTCTGCATTTAAGTGAGGTTATCAAGGCCCCCAAATATTGACAGAGTGCCAGATTCAAAGAAACTATTGATGTACACAGCCGGCCACAGCTCCAGACACCTCTCAGACAAAGCCTTTAAATGTCACAGATAAATGAATTTTCATGAAAGAGAGAGAGAAAGAGAGAGAGAATGGAAGAGCAAGAAGAGAGAAAACACTAAATGAAGGGAGAGAAAAGAAAAGAAAATTCACTTGTATAACACAGACATGAAAGCAGGTGGCATCTCATCTTGAAAGATCAGTCAGAACTCTTCACACAACCCCTGCCTACTGAATGCATTGTTTTTCTTAAGAATTCAAAGACATCTAATCATTTCATTGCATGGTATTTTAAAAGTTAAGGGAGATATATGTTATAGAATAGCATCAATAACGTATTTCCGTGTAAAATACAATTCAAGTCTGAATAGTGCTTACTTTGTCTTGAAAACAAATTCAAAATAAAATAAAGTAAGAGGACTACTGGCATAAACTATGGGAAAAAATTCCCAAGCAGTTTTCTATGTATATTAAAGTTAAAAGTCAGGATATCATGAGAGGTGGGTATAGTGGTACACATGTATAATTCTAACTACTTAAGATCAGGATGACTGGGGTTCAAGGCAAAAAATTTACTCAGATCTCATCTCAAATAACTAGCATGGTGCTATATATCTGCAATCCCAGCTATGGAGGCAGAAGTTGGAAAATCGTGGTCCTAGAGAAAATTTGAGACTATCTGAAAAAAGTAACTGAAATACAAAGGGCTGGAGATTGGCACAAGCACTTGTCTAGTAAGCCCAAAACCCTGAACTTGAATCACAGTATTACACACACACACACACACACACACACTCACACATAAGTTAGGGTATCATGAAATCCATTTCTCACCGATACACAGATGTGATTTCTAATCATTTGTTTCCAGAATTCTACTGAAAGTGATTCTAGAGATTCATCAGAAGACATAGAAGAAATTCGTCCTCCTTGAACTGTGTGTGTGTGTGTGTGTGTGCGCACGCGTGTGCACACACGCGCCTTTCCACAGAAAATATCTGCCTAGGAAATCCAAGAGGTATTTTAGTTATAGTATTAGTAATATTATAAATTATATTAGTTTTAGCCAAGGTTATAACTAGAACAACCAAGTACTCTTTAGAAACTATGTGTAATTAAATAGGATTTAAATGTTAATGATTTTTTTTTTTTTTGGTTTGAAAGTCTTCCATCTGCTGAGGGCACCTTCTTTTGACCTTGATGCACTGTGTCATTAAAAGCAGCACACTTCCAAGGTTAGAATATGGCTTGTGCATTTATTTTTCTGTAGCTGTGCAATCTCCACATTTTGCAAGAAGCAAGTGTACCAATTCCCACAAACAAAATCTTCCTCTGATTTAAAGACACATGGGTAATTTTTTGGAAAAAGAATGCAGCAAAATGATTTCACAAAGGTCCTATTGCCACTCCCCTCCCTCATTTTTTAAAACTAGAATTACAGTAAGCCTTGGTATAAATTATTTTTTCTGCATCTGGCTGTGGCTGCAACGTGGGTCCTTAGTACATTCATAGATAGCTACTCAAAGAATGAAGTTTGATAGCTGGACTGTTTGGTAGAGGTTTTGGTTTTGCATCAACTCTTCAGTGATTTCTTACTACCTGTCTTATTTATGTTAGTAGATGAAATGAAAGGATTTAGATTTCTTGTCATAGGAAAAATCATTATTTTCCTTCTTTTTTTTAAAGGTCTTTATTTTGAAGACAAAATCAGTTTTAACTCAAATGGAAATTGCAATAAAATCTCAGACACTGTAATCAGAGATGGCATTAAAACTCTTAAGAAGTATGCCAACTTCCATGTGAGGACACAAAACAGCCAGGATCACAAGAACTATTAACCATTTTGCCTATGGCCATTCTGACATTTTATACCGTCACATTTTTATACTGTAAAATTAAGTTCAAGGTACTCTTCTCTAACTGGTTACATATATACTTAAGTCCACACATAGGACAGTGATTTTCCTCCTGTGGCAATACAATTAACAGAGAGATTTGGGATTACTTTAGTCCGAGATCCAGAAAATACACTTAAGAAGGTTGTTATTTTTTAATATAATCATTATTATCCATAATAGTATCCACTGTAGAGCTCACTGAAAAAGAATAGGTAGCTTTTTATATTATAAGATTCTAAGAGATAAGATATTATATGTGTTATAATCCCTTGTAACTGAATAAAAAGAGGAAATATGTATATATATATATATATAGGCATATATACATACATATATAATACACTTTTTTCTGGGAGGCTACACATGATGCGGTATATTTTGAGATATTTGTGGAAATAGAAATTTCCTTCTAATTATATATTTTTATGCTTAATTTGAATTTTTCATTCATGTATTTGAAAGATAAGCCACAGAATTTTCTGAGTGACTAGATTATGAAGATTGTTTTCTTCATTATTTTTCTCTATAATAAAAAATAAACATGATTTTCTAAAAAAGAAGCATTTCTAAAATAAAATTTGTAAGAGTAATTCCGATTAATTAGTAGGAATAAAAATTGAAAGCAATAAAAGCATGAGTAAAAGAAAAAAATCTTTGTAATTTTCGAACCCACCAATAACCACTGTTGAGTCTCTGATCCCTTCTTCATTGGAATGAAAACAGCTTGTATGTGCTGTTTTGCTATTGACTCTTCTGGACACCATTTACCACTGGAGTTTTTGATTGTTGGGAACCTGCTGAAACCGCACAAGCTATGTGGGGCACTCCTCAGAATCACACATGTTCTTCCTGTATCTGCTACAGTCCCCTGATGGGGGGTGTGGGTGACCCGAGCTCTGTGCTACTTATAGGACATGGCATCTTGTGCTGAAAGCCATGGATCGGTAGGAAGAGCTGGCCTCATTAGGACCCACAATTACAGTGTTTGCACAACAGTTTCTGAAGAAGTCAGAAATGTTCTGTCCTAAGTGTTCACGGATGCAACCTGAAATGTGTGCTATCTTGGAATTTCTTCCAATAACAAAGAAGTTGAAAGAACAGACAGGTAATAGACATGGTGTTGTATTTTAGACACTGCTCCAATGATTACAATACTTTTTAATCCTTTATTTGTTGAGGATTTTTCTGAAGAAAGGTATAAACAACTTCCTTGTAAAACATTAGTTGCTACTGGTCATCTTTCAAGTATCTTATTTTATTTCAGCATATTTAACACTTTTATCACCTGTTGCTATAATTGAAAAGAAGATAAAAATGAAAGTTGTATGGTTTGTTACTATTGATTGCTTCCCTTGGGTTGTAAAGTTTACTTACATTATTACATTTAATTCTCTAATTGCTTCTATTTTTTTATATTATTGTAATGGTAAGAATGTATTTCTACTCTCATCATTATTGTTCCCATTTTGTAGATGAGAAAACTTAGCCATGAAATGCTGAAAATCTTACTCAATTGAGAAGCAAATTGAGGTGTAAAATTATGTTCGTTTGGTTCCAAAGAGTCCTTCAGACCATTTTTCCAGATTAGATTAACATGACTCCCTACTCAAAGTTCCAAACCATACCTGGAACTTTTGCATCTTTCTAATACTGTGTATACATATGAAAGAGAAAGACAGACATGTACTCCCACAAACTACACAAAGAAAAAGAGAGGAAAGAGAGAGTACATAAGATTCCAACTAAAATAAACATTTTATCTAGGATTTAATATTCCATACTTCAAAAATGGTTAGCAACTACCTCAGAAGTTTATTGTGAGGACCAAATGAGACAATATGATGAAAATACAGTATGCCTAAATAAAACAGCATTATTGCTATACAAGTTCCTTCTTTTGCATAATGGATATGTTCTGGAGAAGGTGATTATGAAAATGTATAGGCTTAACTTCTATTATAAAATTCATAACAGACTGAGACAAATATTTGAAGGAAGGTAGGGGTTTGAGTGTTCAGGTAGAGGCTGGGTTATATAGGGGCTCTGCTGGGAGCACTCTGGGTTTTCAGCATTTTGAGATCCTCTTATCTTTCTCCCCCTCAGGCTCCTTGGTTTGATAACTACTGAATTTACCTCAGCATGATTTCCCTTTTTTCCTTTTGTCTGGTTATGAGGTCAAAGGGAATGTTTATGTAATAGTCATTCTCTACTTAAGGGCTCTATCTCTCACACGCATATAGATTAATTTAGAAAATCCTTTTAATGTGAGACACCCAATTGGGTGCATTAACTAGTGTTCAATTTACTCTGTATTGTGGCTACAAGTTTCAGTCATAATGTAGTAATAATTCTTGCATTAGACTCATCATATTCATTACATTAAAAGTCTTCTTGATCAGGAACGATGTCTTCTACTCTACTGGAAACTTTACACTTACTAGTGAAGTCTATAAATAAAATGAAACCTTAAATAGTACTGACTTCACCTTCAACTTGTAACTAAACCTGACTCTGGGACTGAAAAGCTATTTTCTCCCTGTGATCTGACAGATATGAGTGAATCATGTTACTGACTGAGGCCAAATGACATACCACACAAGGTCCTTCATGCCAACACGCTGCTGCATCTTCAGGCATGCCATTTCTTGAGGTACCAGGACTTTTATTTAAATTAATGCTTTATTTTTTTTCCTTAGGACATAAAGTTACTTGAGGAAAATCATCAGAAAGATTGGAACTTAAAAAAAATAAACCATCTGCTGGCTATATTTTGGGAAACCAAGTAATGTTTGAAAATACCACATTTAACTAATCAGGGGCACAAAGGCTTATGAAATGCATTAGTTTTCATTTCTTTAGAGCTCAGGAAGGAAACAAGATCCAATCTTGGCATGCAAATAGGTATCAATTAAGAGAGTTCAGCATTGTCTACACCTTACAAACCAGTGTGGACACTTCAGTTCACAAATGTTTTTCATAAATTCTTAAATGAGATCTTGTTCAGATTTTCTTGCACAGGCTAGACTCCCCAGTAGCCCCTATTCACTCCCTCTGGTTCTAGAGTAATTCAAGCAAGGTACTTTTATGTTGAATTAAATTTTTTTTTCCCAGAGGTAGACTATAGGATTGATTCAAAACCATATACATTTTACTCTTTTCTAAACTACAATTTCTATCCTCAATTTCTTACCTTATATTTTCCTTATTTCTAAAGGTAAGAAAGACAATTCACTTGTTCATTATGCAATTAAAAAATCAAATATCTTAGAGAAAGCTGGATAGAAGATGAATAACTAAACAAATAGATAGACAATAGATAAATTGCTAGGTAAAACTCATAGCCTCACAAAATGTACAAGAGAGGGAGATTGCAGATTAAGAATACTTTAATGTAAGTATTGAAGGATACTTGGAGTTTCAATGTATAGACAGTAAGGAGAACTCATTTTAAGCCAATGAAACCTACTCAAAGAGTTGGAAAAGGAAGTGGCGCTGCAGCTCAAGTGGTAGAGCGCTCGCCTTGAGCTGAAGAGCTGAGGGACAGCGCCCAGGCCCAGAGTTCAAGCCCCACGACCGACAAAAAAAAAAAAAAAAGAGTTGGAAAAGTAATGAGAATAAATTGAGAAGGTAATTTAGGACTACATGACAGGGGAATGTGAGTGTGGCCAAAGTATTTCATTCTGTCAATAGTCAACAACTTTGCAGCTTTCATAATTTTAGTAGATAGCTGTATAAGCCATCATAATGTCTCATGTTTTTAGGCTTCCCAGGGGGAACTCTGTTTTAGAGGTAAAGAAAACTTCTTTATTTCCAAATAATATCACATGATTTGGACAAGAATCTCATCAGATCAGCACTTGTCCTATTATTAACAATACAGTCTATATAGTTTCATAAAGGCATATAGTGAGGCTGGCTGGGATGAGAGACGTATCCTGTGAGATGGCTAGAAATCTGACAAAACCAGTATTTCACTCTGACTAGAGCAACACTTTGTGTGACATGTATGTATGTATGTATCTATCTAAACAGACATATAGACATTTTATATGCATATTCATACACATGTATATGCACCTAAGAAACTGAGATCTTCTTACCTATATTTTAAGGTTCACTAGGTTTTAAGGTTTTCTAGTCCTATTCATCATGGACCCTATCTTTTCTTATCTTTATTGTGTCTCTGATGCACCAATTGAATTTCTCATATATCTTATATTTTATATATTTGTTTATTTTCTTCCCTCTCCTCCAAATCTTAGTGCTTTAAAAACAAGTATTATTTGTATGTGTGTGTTTTGCTTATTTTTTAGCCCCAGCACCAAGATGGATGCTTGTAGAAAGTAAGACTGCTTTTGAAAATAAAGGGACAATATAGAGAAGGTTAAATACATATTAATTGAGCTGTGCAAGGGTTTCTGTGTAAATCTACCTCTAAAACTCATTAACATACAATTTGAAAAATATCATCAACTAATTACTTCAACTGATTTTCTATATAACTCATAAAACTTTAAAAATGCATCTAGTTTGTTATTATCTTAACTGAAATGATCTCACTCTTCCCATTTCATACATATAGGAATTATGGCAAAGAAATATGCTCTGAAGTACAGCAGGTGATTTCAGGCCTGCTGACTTCAAGGTCTATGTTCTATGCACTATTTCATACTAGTTTGTATTTCACTATAAACAAGTGCTGAATGTTCAATTTCCTAGGATATTTGAATCCAAACCAATAAATAGTGTCATGATTTTTTGCCCTTTTTGTTATCATGTGACTGTCTTATAGAAATAATAAATGAGCAAATAAATAATAGAACAAAAATAAAGAGCAATATAGCAAAAGGAGACACCTCAAAGTGATGAATGTATTTGTTCTTAATTTTATATTTTAAAAACAGATTATTCTTTTTCATTGTAGCTACCTGTATTACTAGACAAAAGCAATGGGATCGAAGGTACCCTTAAAATAATGGGTGACACCCTGTACCAGAATCAACTCCAAATGGATCAAAGACCTTGAAGTCAAAGCAGAAACTCTGAAAACATTACAGGATGGAATAGGAGAAACCCTAGGTCTCCTTGGCTCAGGCCGAAATTTTTTGAATAGAGACCCGGAAACACAACAAATCAAAGAAAGGTTGGACAAATGGGATTGCATAAAGTTGCAGAGCTTCTGCAGGGCAAATGACATAGCTAGCAAGATCAATAGAAAGCCCACGGATTGGGAGAAGATCTTTACTAGCCATCCAACGGACAAGGGTCTCATATCTAAAATATACTTGGAACTCAAAAAATTAAACCCCCCAACAACAAATCCTCAAAGAAACAACTGCCCAATAAATAAGTGGGCAAAAGACTTAAAAAGAAACTTCTCTGAAGAAGAAAGAAGGATGGCCAATAAACACATGAAGAAATGTTCAACATCCCTAGCCATAAAAGAAATGCAAATCAAAACAACATTGAGATATCACCTCACCCCAGTTAGAACGGCAAAAATCAAGAACTCTAACAACAACAGATGCTGGAGGGGATGTGGACAGAAAGGAACCTTACTTCATTGTTGGTGGGAATGTAAACTTGTTCAACCACTTTGGAAAGCAGTATGGAGGTTCCTCAAAAGACTTCACATAGAACTCCCCTATGACCCAGCAATCCCACTTTTGGGCATTTACCCAAATGTTTACAAACAAGACCACACTAAAGCTACCAGCACAACAATGTTTATTGCAGCATTATTTACCATAGCTAAGATATGGAACCAACCCAGATGCCCCTCAGTAGATGAATGGATCAAGAAAATGTGGTATATATACACAATGGAATTCTATGCCTCCATCAGAAAGAATGACATTGCTCCATTTGTTAGGAAATGGAAAGGCATGGAAAAAATTATATTAAGTGAAGTAAGGCAGGCCCAAAGAAACATAGGTCCCATGGTTTCCCTTATTTGCAATATCTAGTATATCTATGAGTCAAGCGGAAAAGGTCAGATAATGTGATGTCAGGAAAATGAACCGTTAGATGTGTATTTTAATGTTTTTTTCTTTCATGCATGTGTTTCTAATGCATTTATAAGATTATCTCTTTGTTGCTTTGTATGTCCCTCCCCCACAGTATAACCCCTGCTTTCACTATATTTGATGTCAGTATAACTTGAGGAGGAGATGGGGAAAAACCAGCTGTTTAAAGATACAGGTGGACCTGTTGCAACAATGAGAAGTACAAGTTATCATGTCCAAAACGAGCTTTACAACGTTGGTGCGGGGGGGGGGGGGGGGGGGGGGGGGGGGGAGGGGGAAGGATTGGGATTGGGGGGGAGGGGAGAGGCTGGGAAGGGATGTGAAGCCTAAACAAAAGGAGGAGGCTGCAATGCTTGGTAAGAAATGTACGCATTATCCTGCCCATGTAATTGTAACCCCTCTGTACAGTATGTTCACAAATAAAATTTAAAAAAATGAGAAAAAAAATAATGGGTGACAACAGGGGATAAACCATAGGGGGAAAACCACAAAAGAAAAAAGAAATTACGTAGCACATTAAAAACAACAACAAAGAAAAACCTTGTTTCCCTATCTCCTGCTGTCACTGTATTTGATTTTGGTAGCCTGGGTATTGTATATATGTTTATCTCAATTAAGGAAGGGAAGGAGAACAACAAAATGGTGAGACAAAGGACAAAGGGTGAACCAATGCAACAGTGGTACTCACAAGACAATATGGTGGAAATGAACTGTACAATTTGGGGGAAGGGAGGGAAAGTGGGAGAAAAATGAGGGAAGGGGTAACAAGTTCAACAAGAACTCACTACCTAACAAGTACTCACTACCTTATATACGTAACTATAACCCTTCTATACATCGCCTTGACAATAAAATAAAATTAAAAAATAATAATAGATGGGCCATAGTTCACAAGCCCTGAAACAATATGGCTTTTCTCGCCTAATAGCTTCTTTTTATTGGGGGGGGTCCGGTCACGGGGCCTGAACTCTGGGCCTGAGCGCTGTCCCTCAGCTCTTCAGCTCAAGGCTAGCGCTCTACCACTTGAGCCACAGCGCCACTTCCAGATTTTTTCTTTCTGCTTATGTGGTGCTGAGGAATTGAACCCAGGGTCTCAGGCATGCAAGGCAAGCGCTCTACCACTGAGCTACCTTCCCAGCCCCCTAATAGCTTCTTTTAAACTGAAAATATATTTAAATTAAAAATAATGTATGGTGGACTATACTTTTCAACATAAAAGTTGAGACTATGAAAGTAATAAAAAATAATGACAAATTCTTTATAGAGGAGAACTTTGTATCTATGACTTACATCTAGAAGTCACAAAGAAAAAACTAGCATGTTTAGTTACAATAAACAAACCAATATGGCAAAAATCAAAGTAAAAAATCAGAATGTAAAAAATTAAATTTATATGGATAAAGTTATCACCTTAATATATAAATAGCAAGAAACCAATAAGAAAAAGACCCCACAAAACAATACAAAGGAAAAGGAAAATGGACAAACAGATACCTTATGGAAAAATGAACACTAACATTGTTAAACATATCAAAAGAAGCTTAGCATCAATTATAATAAGAAAAATGCACATTAAAACAATACAGAGATACTAGCTTTTGCTGAAATAACTGGCAAAACAATCCCCACAATCTAATGAAAACACTATTCTGTTGAGGCTAGAATAAAATAATTTCATAAACTATGAATGGGGTGCTAAACAATCCAACCCCTTTTGGGATCACTTTCTGAAAATTTAAGAAGTATCTGTTTGACCAAAAAGTTTACTTTTATGAATTTATCCAGCAGATAAACCTGTGTATCTATGAAATGATTCATGTTCAAGGTTATTCACTAGGGTATTATTGAAATGACAAAAGTTATTTATCAATTGGGTCTGGTAGACTAAACTATAGTATATTTACGTTATAGAATAGTGAACCACTGTAAAGCATTAATGTATTATTGATAAGTAAAGTTCTTCACTATCTACAAGACTGAGAAATGCACTGAAAACAAAGGATACAAGATTGAGAATAGTGTCTACAATGGGATGTCTTTTGAGTGAGAAGCTGTGATGAAAAATATACGTTTTTGTGAATAAAACAGGCCACTGAGGGCGCTGGGAAGGTGGCTCAGTGGTAGAGCGCTTGCCTTGCTGCATGCATGAGGCCCTGGGTTCGATTCCTCAGCACCACATAAACAGAAAAAGCTAGAATTGGTGCTGCTCTGTCTCAAGTGGTAGAGCTCTAGCCTTGAGCTGAAGAGCTGAGGGACAGCGCCCAGGCCCAGAGTTCAGGCCCCATGACTGACCAAAAAAAAAAAAAAAAAACCAAAAAAAAAAAACACTGAAAGATTACATAAGCAATTAATTAATAAAAGTGATTTTGATTAGGAACTGAACACAGGGACAAAGTAGATGGTGAGAGATAAGGTTTTATTTTAAGTTAAGTTTTTTATTGTGAAAATACTGTAACAGAGGGGTTACAGTTACAGTATAGTTTTGGTTTTCGAACCCTTGGAATAGATTGCTATTCAACTAAATAAATATAGTTAAAAACTAGTTCTAGATCAGTATCATATAAAAGTGATGACATAATTCCTAAGCTCCATTAAGTTCCTCTATTATAGCCATCACTAGAGCCAACATTTGGGCAAATGTGATAAAGCAGTATTTGGGATCCTTAGACCAAACAAGTATGTTGGGTTCGTCCCTCTCTAATGTTGTAGCATTTTATCATGGTATTAAACAGCTATTCCTTTCTGAGTCCAATGGAGTTACCAGTAAAAATGTAAAATGACCATTAGAATGTTGCAGCTGTGAACCAGGATGAATCATCTTGCAAAGGTGAGACTGATTTCTCATATGGTCTGTATATTGTCCATATATTGAATGGAGAAGAAACCGATGTTCATTTGTTGCTGTATAATGAAAATGCACTTCTTAAGGAGTTTAAATGTGTGAAATTACTAAAAACCCTCCATAACTTGAGGGTAGGGGTGGAAGGGAGAAAAATAGGGAAGAGGTAACATTGATCAAGAAGCTTATACTCATAATCTGACTTACAGAATTGTAACCTCCTTGTAAAACTACTTAATAATAAAAAATGAGAACAATAATTCCTTTTAATTTGATAACATTTATCAAGATTCTACAATGCTCTCATGTATAAGACTATGAACCTGAAATAGAATATAACCCCAGTCTGATTATATATATATATATATATATATATATATCTCCTCTAAGAATCTATCTATCTATACAGTGCATTATAACCAATAATTATAAGGTAACACTAATTTTTGTAACACAGCAACACATTTACTTTCTGGTCAGAAATTATATCATCAATCCAATTAGCAACTTCCCCAAGGGTTTCTTCAAGTTAGAGTTGGAGTGCTATCTGAAACAGCCTATGGGTCCCAGAAAATTCCTAAATTTGATTTATTATTTCCTTCATTCCTTTACTATTTTAGTAAAGAAATAACCAGTGAATTATCCATTTTGTCTAAGCATTTCTTCCTCATCACTTTAGGTAAGGATTTTTAAACATGAAATAAGGAGGTAGGAAATATTGGTCCATTCATTTGTTCAGCCATTAATTGAACACCAAGCATGTCTTGCATATATTACTAACATTAGTGATACATAGATAAAAGATAGTCTCTGTTCTTAAATATTTCAGTCTAGAGAGGGAGAAGAAAAAACATGTCTACTGATTTTAATATCAGTTATAATTCACTTAAGCATAGGTCGCTATGGGAGAATAGAGGTGTGGGACCCTGACTTCAGTGAGGAAACTCAACAGCAAGTTTTGAGGAGATGGGAACTTGTAAGATGGAAGAAGTTGGCGAGGCAATGACCAAACAGAATGAAATAATAGGTAAAGTTAATAGCTAAAGAAAAGTTACAGAGCAAAGCAAAGTACAGTCCATTCAGAAAACTGAAAATGGTTCCGGAAAGATCATAAAGTAATGTTTGGGAATGACAGGAGATGAGGTTTCAGGCCAAGACAGGTTTTGAGCGAAGCATCTTTAGATGAGTTGATTAGCGAAAGCTAAGGCCTGACAGAAGAGAAGTAGGCAAACTTTTCCTATAAAAACTGCTCTTGTGGCACGCGGGTGCCTACTTCAGGGAATGGGTAAGGAACAGGAACACTGATTCCTTCTGGTTGTCAGAGATGAGCAATACTATTCCAAATACTATTCCCCTGACTATTATCTAATCTCTTTTGTTGTCTCTGGAACCACAGCTCTTTCCCATCAATGAATTCATTCAGTCCCTGTAATCAACTCTGATTAGTGTTGTTTAACATCAATCTTTTCTACTTTTTTTCAAAGAAAGATACCAATCAGTTGCTGCACACCCCTGCTTGTTAAAAGCAGCACCTCTCCTGCTGACTTACCGTTCTCTTAATCAAAAGGGCAGGAGGAAGCAGTTAGGATTCACTTTTCTTTTTTTTTCTTTCAAAGTACACAAATGTCAACTTCCTCAAGGATGTTTGGCACAGCTGAGTTCAGTCGTGTAACGTACAAAGTCAGCTTGATCAAAAGGTTGCAGGCTGCCCACTGCTAAAATGGAGGGAGAAAAGGAAACTGAAGGCTTCCCTGAAGTGTGAATGAGTGCACAGGGCACTGCCACATGTGTATTTACACTGAAGACATGCTGAGCTGACAAGCGAGTTTAGGAACCTGAACTGCCTTTGGATTTCCTCTCTCTTTACCTTTAAACTTATTGCAGTGCTAATTCTCCTTCCTACTGCCAAGCAGTACCTCTATAGCTTAGGTGCACAAGCCATGATCATTTTTGTGTACATAAAAATTATATTCTTTACCAGTCTTCTCATATTTAGCTGAAGAGTATAATCTGCCTTGCTATTATGGATTTGATCATGTTAGTATCTAGAACAGGCATGATTGTTTTTTCTCTTTCCTTCCTTCCTTCTTTTTTTCCTTCCTTCCATCCTTTCTCCCTTCCTTCCTCCCTTCCTTCTTCTCCTTCCTCCCTTTCTTCCTTCCTTTCCCTCCCGCCTTTTCTTCCTTCCTTCCTTCCTTCCTTTCTTCCTTCCTTCCTTCCTTCTTTCCTTCCTTCCTTCCTTTCCTTCCTTCCTTCCATTCTCTCTTTTAAGAAATCGATGTCGATTATGTAACTGTTAAAGTGACAAACTACGGCTAGTAATTCCCTTGGAAAACATTTTTAAAAGCTTGATGCAGAAATAAATTTTCTGAAGAGTTATGTTATATTAAACTATGACTCAAGTTGGTTTAGGTAATAGGAGACAGTAGATTACACTTGTAATCCTAGCCTCTTAGGAGGCTGAGATCTGAAGATCACAGTTTGAAACCAGCTTCTCCACTAAACGACACACACACACACACACACACACACACACACACTCACACACACACACACATACACACAGAAACTTCTGCATTTGAGATTAGTTTCTTCCTGGTGAAATATTTATCATATCTTTTAAAAAGTTACAAATAAGCCCTTTAACATCATCTCTTTCCTTAAAAAATCGGTCTGAGATATAAAATCTTCAGTTTTTCCACCAACCATTAGAAAGACATAGGCAGAAACACAAAGATGAGCTTATTTCTGGGTGTCTTTCATTTGGCTTTCTATTAAATGAATACCAAATTAACCAAGAAATAAAAATACACCTGTTGCTTCTTTTGTATTAATTGCAAAATCCAGTGGAAAATTGAATTTTGGGGAAAAAACGGTCTTTGCCTCCAGATAAGCATGAGAGGGAAGAGCAATGATAATAAATAAGTTCTATTAATTGTGGTTGTACTGTAGTTATATTAAGAATTGCACAATTAATTTCCACTATCAAATTAAACTGGTAAATGAGCCTAGATTAAAAACATAAGTCTGCTCTGGTTTTCTTGCTCTTTTATATCCAAAGTAATTTTTTGTTTAGTCAGAGACTCATTATGTAGGCCAGGCTGGCCCTGAACTCATGATCCACCTGCCTGAGTCCTCACTTCCCCATTACCAGAGTACAGGCATGCACCGCTGTAAATGGGTATACATAAAGTGATCTGAACTTCAGTTTAGTGTCACTAATATGTTTTCACTCTGGGGCATAAAATATTTTTCTCTTAAGTGAAATTGTATGCTGAGATGATGAAGGTCAATGATGTAAATAGTTGTAGGGGAATGACTGCTGTTAAAATAAGCACACAGTTTAGAAAGCCATTTTCTTTAGAAGCTTGAAGCACAGTAATTTTTTTTCCTACTGTGCCTCTGAGTGGGGTGAAGAGCTAAGAAAGAGTGAGTGACATAGCCTGCAGAAAGAAATATTCTTTACAGAAGCAAACCCATGAGGGTCAGAAAGCATCAGATAGTAGACAGACAACAGCTAAAGAGAGTAAGCATATGTGGACTCTTCAGGCACAATTGGAAAATTATAGATTATGCTAAGTGAGCACACATTAGAGAGTCCATCTCTATGGATTACAAGAACATTGATAGTCAATTTTTGACAGGTCTCTTGAATTATGTCAGAAACAAGAACTTGTCTCCCATGTTAGGTGGGAGCAACAACAAACAAGGTTCTCCTAACAATCTACAGAACTCAACAACTAAGATAGCAGCAGCAGGAACATGGCTTTGACCAGAGAATTTTGCTTATCTACTCTCTTTAATAGGAAGATAAATTCAGAAATCTATCAACAAGTACATATTTATGTATACCTACAGTTCACTCATATAGACCAACACAGAATATAAAACAACTTCCTGTGGCATATCAAAGGCACCCACTAATATGTAAGACCTATTATTCAGCAAAAAGAGTGAAAGGAAGCATCAGTATACAGGTGTGAACACCAATTTGTGTGCAGAAAAATGCTATTCCATTGTGGGACTCTAGGTTTCCCATTCACATCATCTTTGCTCAATTTCCCAAACCTTCAAGTAAATGGTGCTACTCTGGATGGTTCAGACAGACAGGTCTGGTAAGCTAAGGTGTCAGTTTCATATATCCCAAGAATTTAGTAAAATTAGCAATGGTATGGACCTGGGACTGGAAGGGAGGTAGGAGAACTTGGTATTTTCCACATTTGAAACTAAGAATTTAGATGGAAAAGTCAGAAGTTTGACCCTGTTCAAAATACATGAAATCCAAAGAGTCCACAAATGTGTTCTGTATTCCATTGTGTGAAAACATAGACCTATGCCATAGACCTATCTAAATGGAACTCTGAGTAGAAAAGGGAAGGCATTAATTCAAATAAGCATAAGATGTTTAAAATGGGAATAATGAAAATATCCATGTATTTATATCTATACATATAAACTATATGTTATGTAACATATTAGAAAAATACATAAGTGAATAAAAATTTTAAATTTGATATACATTAATTAAATAAATATACAAATACAATATATCTGTGGGTGTATAAATATATATACACATATGATCCTTGGACAATGGTAAGTTGAATACAGAAAAGTATTGAATAAATAAAATGTATCAGGCAAACTGTTATCCTTCAAGAAAACTTTAGAACTATCCAAACAAAGGTCAACTAGATGCATATCGATAACGACAGGTTAACTGGCACAACATAAAAGCAAGTTAATGAGCACCACTTCTTACAACCACATTGGACAATATAGTCTTGGGATGTCTGAGACTATCTCAAGGGTAATGACAGTGAGTGAGATGGGTTTGAAATTCCCCAAAGTTTCTTTATGGTGTCAACCTGGTTGAATTAAAGGAAAAAAAGTAAAAAAAGTAGTAGAAGAGGCGATTGCTATTTTACAGTTAGTTATGCTCAGAGTATAGTTAATTTCCTAGAATGAATACTCTTTCAATGTTTCCCCATGTCAATAAGTAATCTAAGGTACATGAGATCTCCTATAGAGTTGTGCGTATTAGGAACTTACACAAGAATCAGGAAGTGAATGTGTGTTTCCTATGTTCCAAGCTGTCAAACTTTAAGAATATGATGCAATAAAGCCCTCAGTGGGCAGAGGAAGTTCAGGCTCCCGTGTTTGGAGGCTGTGTTTGGAGGCTTTAGCTCAAGTGGTTGAAGGTTCAATATTAGAACGTTCATTCCTAACCCTATAAGAAGTAATAGATGCAAACCACAAAAAAGGCAAAGAGGAACAGACTATTTAGGAGCTGTTTTAGTTAGTTATATGAGATACACAGTTAAATTAGGTGAGACTAAAATTAGGGCTGGTGTGAAGGAAGCATGGAGCATTGCTAATGTTTTTAAAAACATCACTTCATTCATGGCTGCATTTGAATATTTCAGTTTTTGATATTTGATATATTGATTTTTGTATCTGAATTTTGATCACCTTAAATCTGCATTTCTTCAACTGGTTACTCCCAAAATACTGTTCTCATTATTTATTTATTTATTTTTGTTAACCTGGGGGCTTGAGCTCAGGGCACTACTATCACTATCTCTAAGCTCCTTTTGTTCAAGGCTAGCACTCTACCACTTTAAGCCACAGAGCCAATTCCAGTTTTCTGGTGGTTAATTGGAGATAAGGGTCTTATGGACTTTCCTGCTAGGGCTGACTTTGAAAGTCCCATGAGTAGCTAAGATTACAAGCTTGAGCCAACCAGCATCTGGCTACTGCTCTATTTCTGCTTGTACTGGAAAAATGTTTAAATTATTGAGTAAAGTCTTATTGAATTTGAACTGTATGATAGCCATTGTTCTTATCACCCACAAAGACTAAATCCTGGACTCCATCAGACTCTCAAAGTTCATAACCTAGTAGTGACAATGTGCATCTCCTTTCTAATTTCACTATTTCTTTTGCATACAAATTTCATTCTCGCTGGTTGGAAAATTTTCCATCCTCTCCACTACTCTGTTATCCCATGAAGATCTTTACATCTTTCATCAGTCAATGTCCAGTGTTTAAATCTACAGCAAAAGTTCTTTCTCCAGCAAACCTACCCCATATCATCGTAAGCACCATAATGTGGAATCTTGGAATATTTGCTGCTTATTCTTTATTGCTCCTTAATTACTAATCTCAATACTAAAGCTATTAAACATCAAATATTCTATGTACAAGTAATGTATCTTTGTTAATCCAAAAAACTGTAACTATTATGCCTGTTAACAATTAAGCTCAGCGTCATACTTTTCTCTAAGTATAAATTTTAGTTCTTTTCAATCTCTTCTTCCTTTTTGGGGGGGAGGGGGGCAGGAAATCCAAAAAGGGACAATAAAGGGACTAGAAAAAAGAATATCAATGTGTACTTATCAATGGTTTTCTTGGTAACAATGTTGCATTTCAGTGTTAGTTTCTTAAGTGGCATGTTTGCCATTAGATACACGACTAGTAATAACATGTCCAGTTAAACCTGATATTAATTAAACTTTGGATGTTATTTGCAGAGCCAATGGGTAGAGAATAAATAGGGCATCTGAGAATCAGCTCAGTGTATAAGGTCTCTGATACTCATCAAGAGGCAAAAACAACTATAACAACCATATATTTTGCCAAGGTCACGTAATACTAGTTCTCATAGATAAGGCTTGGTATCAGTCTTTATTCAATTATTAAAATATATTTTTCTTAAAATACAGTAAATATAGAAAAGGGTATGAATATCAGAATGAAGTTTAGAAGTAAGGGCATTAGACTAAAATGCAAGTGACCTGAATGATAAGCCACCTGAAAGGTGAAAGTGCAGATTCCAAATGGGAAGAAAAGATATGTAGATACAAAAAGGACATAGTTCTAGGATGACATGCATGGGGTCCTGAAGGAAAATGTGAAGTGAGTACTGGTATCAAGGCTCAGATGACAGCTAAGAATAGTGAACAGAGTGGGCTATGTGACAATGCACAATGGGTCAGCATTTGGCACATTGGATAACCTGGACCAGAACTTTAAGAAAGCTGGTTGAGCCAGATGTGTCCCACACCTGTAATCTCAGCTACTCAGGAGGTGAAGGCAGGAGTATCTAGTTGGAGGAGAATGGGAGACCCTATCTGAAAAACAAGCTAAAGCAGAAAGGGCTGTGAATGTGGCTGAAGCAAGAGAGTACTCGGCCAACAAGTTCAAGTTTCAAAGTTCAAATTCCACTACTGCCAACGAATAGGGGAACCTGGAAATTGAACAATCTACTTAAATTTATTGAGTTGAAAAATAAAATAAGTACTCAGTAGTTAGTCCTAGACTAGACCATCCTAAATAGAAATTGGACAAGAAAAGCCAGAGTGAATAGGTTATAGGTGTGAAACCCAGAAATACAGTGATCTTACACCATGTACTTAAAACCACGTTAAGGCTAAACTACGTACCAAGCCCCCCAATCCAAAATTTGGTTTCTGTTTAGGGGATTATTGAAATTAACATGCAGATAAAACTTAATCCCACTGTAAGGCCAAGCAAGTACCACCCTAGGCCAGTGAGGTAGTGCATATGTATTTGTGAATATAGTTTCTTTGGTGTTTTTTTTTCTTTTTGCAAACCATTTCCTGGGGCATAGGAATAAACAATAAGGAAGATGACAATGATGATGGTAACAGTAGCTAGTGTTCACTGAGTGCCTCGTACATATGACATATTGACTTAAATATGTTACATTTGATAATTACATTCATTTTTATGATGATAATTTCAAATTAGTATCCTCCTTCTTTACAGAAGAAGAAACTGAAAGAGAATTAAGTAGTGTTCACAAGGTGACATAGCTTGTAAGTTTGGAGAATGATAGGAGAGTTACATTCCCTCATCTCAAACCTTACATATGTTTATGTATTATATATGCTTTATATACTCATGCATAGAAATGGTTTGAAGATATTCTTATTTGAGCAGTAACCTTTTTTGGAAATGTGATAATGGCATATTATATTGTTTAGGCATATAATGAAACTTTCAGGATAACAGATGAGAGAGGTTTGGGTCTGCAGAACTTTAATTTTTAATTGTACTATTTAAGCAATAAAGCAGTATTGTGATAAATCACAGGAACAGTAGGCAGGCTAATGTGGAAGCTAAATATTTCAGCCTTAGTCAGTTGTCTGAGAGGGGCTCTGATCTCTCCATGTTGTCACTCCTTCATAGAGTATTACAGGGCAGTAAGATGACTCTAAGATATAGATACCTAATGAACAATCATACATGCCATTATTACTTAGATATTCCATACATGATAGTTCTGTGGAATTTCTTAGTGAAACAGCATATAAATAAATGAATCACAAGCCAGGAAAGTGACCAAATAAAACGTCAGTGGCATAAAACCTGAGGGTTAAACTGTAATGTCCAGTTATTCACATAAAGTTTTCATTAAACTCCAAAGAGAAACATACTTAACTTTGAATCTTTCCTCATTTTTTTTCCTGGAATCAAGTCCAAAATATCAGTTAATAAATGCTAACAATTAGAACTGGGGCTGTGGCTCAAAGTAGCAAAGTGCTTGCACTGAGTGAAAATGGCTCAGGGACAGCACCTAGGCTTTGAGTTCAAGTCCCATGACTGACAAAAATAAATAAATGGTAACAATTTCAAATTGTACGTAATTTTCAGTTAAATTGCTATGGCTTCCCATTTTCAGACTGAGGGTATGTGATGACAGAATATCCCTGTTAGATATCTCGGAAAACACTCATATGACACTATAAAAGTTCTCTTACAGTCACAGAGAACACAGAGGCAACAAACAAGAGGGGAAAGAATGGGGCAAAGGCTTGCATGCTGCAAACCTAAAAATGTCCCCTTTTCTCGCTTCAACATGCTGGAAGATCCTATGTCTTTTAAAACTTTTTATTCATTTCTACACCTAGTATCAATTATACAAGCAGTTTTATTTTGACATGTCCAAACATGCATACAATGTATCTTGAAGAATCCTATATCTTAAAATAGAAAAACAGGAATTCCTGTTCAGTTAACTAGGGTGCAGGGAAGAGGTGGAGCTGCCCTTTTATCCTTTGACCTTCAGTGAAAATGTAAGTGCTTTTTATCCCTTGAGGTTGTACCAGCTGCTGCAAAGGTGACAGATACCTGTCATACGTGAAGGCGGCCTATTCACCTAAGCTCCTGGAGTGATTGAGTATTTATAGGCACGAAGATAGAAACATAAAGTGTATATGTATAGGCAGGAGTCCCCTGGAGGTGGCGATTAGGACCAGGCAGTAATTTTAGCTTGAAGTTCCTATGACTTAAATAGCCACTTGAGCTCTGCTCTTGCAGTTTACGATGTCAATAGAACCCCTAAATGAAATTACAGCCTTCTGATACGCAGCAGGATATCCTTTCTTTGCCATGCAATGTACACGGCCAGGAGAAATTGCTCTGTATATGGGGTTTCACTAAAGCAGAATTTATCATAAGGCAGCTCTGCTAAAATATCATTATGCTGTTATTCACTGGATAACACATCTAATGACTCGGGGTGCACTTGATAGCCATGTTTCAGTGAACACAGACGCACGCCCTGATGTGAACTGGGCACTCCAGTGCTTCAAAGCGCTATCGATTTCAATTCTACCATAATTTACACCTGGCTTGTTTTGCCAATAGCTTGAACCCATGCTAACACTGGAACATACACATGCAAGCGTTAGAGAAATCAGAAATGAACCGTATAGTGAAAATGCATGCGGCAAACTTTCAAGGATTCTGCCTTTATAATAATCTCCCTTGATGCTAATTAAATATGCTGAAAGACTTTGTAACACTCAGGCATTCCTCTATTAGCATTGTCCTGTGGTTGCTGGTGATTGTAATAACAATCTGTGATATTTATAAAACCTATGGACACTTTTGGAGTACAACGTAGGTCTCAGCACAGTGTCTGGCACACAGAAAACAGTGTCATAATAATCTTTCCTGGAAGTTCCTTTTCTTCTCTCCATTCCATAACTATGGCAACATGGCAAGGGTATGCCCTATTTTGCCTCTTTCAATATATTTTCATTGAGAAACAGCACTCCATAGTTTCAACTATCAGTATGATGCTGATAAAACAGAAGATCGCCAAACATAGATCTCTATCCCTGACCTACCTCTAGTATTCCCAACTAAACCCAACTGCCTACCAGACAGTTTGGATGCTCCCCCCTAATCCCCAAATTAAACACTTTCAAAAGCAAATTTATCATCTTCCCCAGCCTGCAAAGCCTACCCCTCTGTACCACGTTTCTTCCTTGTTGTAGAAGGCAGAAGCCTGGGAGCAATCCAAAATTTCTTCTCTTGATGCCTAGCCCAAAGGTTATTAAAATGTGTCCATTCTAACTCTTATCTCTTGACTATGTCTCCTCCTTTCTATTCCCACAGTTATTGTCCTAGTTCAGGGCTTCTCTGTTTCCTGTCTGAACAATTTAGGTTGCCCCTTAACTCATTTTCCTGCATCTATTCTCCCATTCCTATAATCTATCCTCCATCCTGCTGCCAGGGTGATCTTCTGTAACACAATGTGATCATTAACCTTCTCTACTTAAAATCTTTTAATGGCTCCCCAAATGCTACACGATGAAGCTAAAACAACTTTGCATGGCAATCAAGACCCAATATGATTGCTTCTTGTCTACATGTACAGCATCATTCCTTTCCACCCGTCTGCTAATTATCAGTGATATTCTTCCCCAATTGTGTCATGCTATTTTCTATTTAAATATCTTTGTCCCTGTTGCTTATCTTACTGGATTCTCTTCCTCCCTCCAACCCTTTGGGAAAATCCTTCAAAGCTCAGTATGGATTTATGACATCTTTGGTGAAGCTTTCTCTGACACTTGAAGGTACACTTAAATGAACACTCAATATTTGGTGTCCTTAAAATTCCTTGACCATCTTTCAGTTAGATTACTTAGCATTTGGCATTATGTCAGCTTGTTTATCTACTGTTCTAACTGTGAGGACAGTATGGCCATGACTTAATCTTTGTCATTTGCATCTTTACAACAGCACACAAGGGCCTGTGTGATCAGGAACACATTGCCTGCATTAATAGTTGATCTCCTACCATTCTCCTGTTTGCCCACTGTAACTATGGCACACATACTTCCTTGATATCACCTAAGTTTACCATATGTATTCCTTTCTGTATGTTGCATGCTATGTATTCAAATAAACTTTCTTGAATAAACTTTTTCAAACTTTTAAAATCATTTTAAATTTATTAAATTCATTTGAAATCATTTTAAATTTATTTTTTAACTGATATATAAAAGCATACAAATTGTATGCATTACCAAGGTACCAGGCAAGGCTTTGATAAATGTATACGGTGTAATGTTTAAATCAGAATAAATATGGCTGCTTTCTTAAATGTTTCTCATGTCTCAATTGTAAACACATTCAGAATCTGTTCTTATAGCATTTTTTTTTGGTCATGGGGCTTTTACTCTAGGCCTAAATGTTGTCTCACAGCTCTTCAGCTCAAGGCTACTGTTCTACCACTTGAGCCACTGAGCCACTTCCAGTTTTCTGAATGGTTTATTGGAGATAAAAGTCTCACGGACTTTCCTGCCCAGGCTGGCTTTGAACTGTGATCCTCAGATCTCAGCCTACTGAGTAGCTAGGATTACAGGCATGAGCCACTGGCACCTGGCTTTGTTCTTATAGCTTTTTTTTTAATTGTGAAAATACCGTACAGAGGGGTTACAATTACATGGGCAAAGTAATGAGTTCATTTCTTATCAAGCATTGTTGCCTCCTCCTTTGTTTCCCCTTCCCATCCCTTCCTATCTACCCCCCTTCTCCTCCTTCCCCTCCCCCCCACCAAAGTTGTAAAGTTCATTTTTCAACATAACATCTTGTACATCTCATTGGTGCAATGGGTCCACCTGTATCCCTATTTAAACAATTTGTTTTTTCCCTTCCCCCTCACAAATTATACCAACATCAAATACAGTGAAAACAGGGGTTATATCATGGGGGAGGGACATACAAAGCAACAAAGAAATCATCTTATTAATATGTTAGAAACAACCACAAGAAAGAAAAAACATTTGAATCCTTATCCTGGGGTTCATTTCGCCTCACATCAGCTTATCTGACCTTTTCTGCTTGTCTCCATACAACAGACAAGGGTCTCATATCTAAAATATACCTGGAACTCAAAAAATTAAATCCCCCAACAACAAATCCTCAAAGAAACAATTGCCCAATAAATAAGTGGGCTAAAGACTTAAAGAGAAACCTCTCCCAAGAGGAAAGAAGGATGGCCAACAGACACATGAAGAAATGCTCAACCTCTCTAGCCATAAAAGAAATGCAAATCAAAACAACATTGAGATACCACCTCACTCCAGTTAGAATGGCTAAAATCAAGAACTCTAAAAACAACAGATGCTGGAGGGGATGTGGACAGATGGGAACCTTACTGCATTGTTGGTGGGAGTGTAAACTTATTCAACCACTTTGGAAAGCAGTATGGAGGTTTCTCAAAAGACTTCACATAGAACTCCCCTATGACCCAGCAATCCCACTTTTGGGCATTTACCCAAATGATCACAAACAAGACCATATTAAAGCTACAGCACTACTATGTTTATTGCAGCATTATTTACCATAACTAAGATATGAAACCAACCCAGATGCCCCTCAGTAGATGAATGGATCAAGAAAATGTGGTATATATACACATGGAATTCTATGCCTCCATCAGAAAGAATGGCATTGCCCCATTTGTTAGGAAATGGAAAAACTTGGAAAAAATTATATTAAGTGAAGTAAGCCAGGCTCAAAGAAACACAGGTTCCATGGTTTCCCTTATTTGCAATTACTAGTATATGTCTTATACCTTTTTAAGAGATGCAGTACATTACTGTTACGTACAGTCACTTGGTTGTACAATAGCATGCAAGACTATCCTGTTTCTAACTGTAATTTAGCATTCATTGACCAATCTTTTTCCCTCTCTCCTCTGATGCTCTCAGCTCCTATGAGATGAACCAGACACATTTTGTACAAGGCCTTTGAGCTCAATGGTTTCACTAGTGAAAATACAACTTGCTTAGATAGCCACAGCATTTATTTCTCACCTTCACTGAAGTCTACTCAAATGCTGCCATCCCACAGACATTAAATCTGCTATCTTAGCTGTCTCGGTCTCTCTTTCTTGTTTTCATAGCACTTACCAGTGTCTAATATGCTATGTATAAGCATTTATCTATTATCTGTCTCTTCTAGAAAGTCAGTACTATAAGAATGGAGCCTTCTTAGGCAGGAAAATCTATAAGACTCTTATCTCCAATTAAGTACCAAAAGTTTGGAAGTGGAGTTGTGGTTCAAACAGTAGAATGCTACCCTTAAGGTAAATTTTTTTTAAAGTGCTCAGGCCTCCTGTGTTCAAACCCCAGGACCAGCACTGAAAAAAAAAGAAGATAATTGGAGTTTCTCAATAAATATTTGTTAATAAATTAATTAATCATTAGTGTTTAGAACAACAACTGACATGGAGTAGGGATTCAAAAACATTTTCTGAATAAAAAATGAATGTTGAATTGGTGTTTAATGAATGTAATGGGAAAAAGTGCTTGTTCCTTTGTACTCATGATAACCTTGGTAAGTCAATCAAATGGGAACCTATTATCCTCCTTAGAAAAAAATGAAGTATGACCAATGTGTTTAAGGTTTGTTCCTTTCTCTTTCAATTCATTACTTGAAACTTACAAACAATTTTTTACACTTTGATCATGATGTACTTTAACATTTATTATACTATTTTGGTTACTCTTAACTAGGAAGAGAATTAGCAGAAGGTATAAGATTCTAATACTTTTTATTACAATTCATGTCTTTCCATATTTGGTGTTTTTCTTTCATTTTCAAAAGTGGATTAGGCACTCATACAATTCTGTCCCTCAGAGTGATTTCTACACAACTACCCAAGAGGACATCATACTACAAATCCTGCCAGAATGAACTGGAAGGTGAGAGTCGTATTTATAGCTTGAGGATGAACAGGTTGTTTGGTGCCAAGTTCTGCTAATGGAAATGTCCTCTATGTGTTAACACCCAAAGGAGAACAAATTCAACAACAAAACATTTCATTTTTGGCATGTCTGTGGAGAGTTAACTTTCCTTTGTTCAAGGGTTAATTATCCATTATGTGAATCACTTCTCTTTCTCCCTCTGGCTGCTTACATCTAGGAATTCAGTTTACTAGAGAGTAAGAGAAAATAAAAAGGAATGAAAATGAACATTCCATTTATATATATTAGGAGCTTTAGAAGAGAATTTGGTTCAGGAGCAGGATACAAAGTAGTTAAAGGATTGCCAAGTTGATTAGCTATTGATAACAGATGAGATTAAAACTCAGTTTACATAATATTTTGGTTTCTTCTAATTATTGTTTATTAGGGTCAGCTATTTTTTGGCTGTGCTTTATAGCATCAGAATGGTATTTAGGGTGCTGAAATGGGGAGTTAGAAAATGTCACTTTAGAGGCTGGTTTAACATGATGCCCCTTGCCTCTGAAGATGTCTTAGTGAGCTGGCTTAATGATTGAAGCGGCACCGAGTGATTCCACCAATCTCTTACTCATCGATCAGAACAATTGAACTTGGCTATTTTCAGCTATTATTTACCTCAAACAGGACATTTAATTAGTGCTTGTTAAGACAGTGCAAATGATGTGACTGCCTGTCCTCTCACCCCGACTCTTTATTGTGCTGCCTGTCTACCCCGCCCCTCCAGTCTAGTTACAGGGCTTTTTATAGCCAGTCTTCACATATTTCTGCCTCTTACACAAGCCTGAATTCTAGAAACCTACAGTCTGAGGAAAAGAAGAACCACTGTCTGTCTGTAAGCATGTATTCATTCACAAATGGGAAAAGCCTTTGCGTAATATGATATACATTGTAGGTGTGTCTGGTACTTTCAGACTACAGAAGCTAACCAAGTCAGGTATTTGGTCATCCTCACAAGTCTTTGGAAAGTGAATGGAACGATTGCAAATTCAAAACTCTCATGACAAAGCGGAAATTACCCAACTGTTAAGAGAATTAGAGAAACTACCTTGATAAAGGGCTAAGGATGTAGTCAGCTGGAAGATCTAATATGGGGACAGTCAGATATAGGAGAATCTATTGACTTATTTTCTGGACCTGCTTTTCCATGATATATTCATTGTCAATGCATTGGCATACAGATATTCATTCATTCACACACCCATCACCTATTCATTGATCCTTCACTAAAACTAAGGCAACCTGACACTGTTTGAAATGAAAGAAATAAACAAAAATACAATATCTGCCCTCTAACCAACTACAGTTTCATACATAATTTTTTTCAATTCAAGGAAGTATATGATAAATGACTGATAATGAATTTTAAAACCTGTTAATGAGTGAAAATCTTTTAATAACTAAACAGATATGTTCAGTTTGAGTTTAGGTTATCCTGGAAAGCTTCACCAAAATAGGTGAAATCGTAGGATGAGACTTGAAGGGATATTCTGAAAAGGCATCTGGAAAATTAGTTGCTCGTGTTCTATCAGGTATTTAACATGGAACTAAATAGCTGAGAAACTAGAATAAATTTGATCATTTGTACATATGTTCATTAAATATATTTTCAATTTTTAAGTTACTTATTAGGAATTTAATTTCTTTCCACTTAATTTTAAACTATACATATAGCAATTACTATTTTGAGGTATACATAATAGAATTTAGGTTTGACATATATGTTTTAATGAAGGATAATTACCAAACTCCCCAGTTATAAGTGTTTTCTTGTGCAGATGCTGCTCACAACAATTTGAATAAACTTTCCTTGTGTTAGCAGAAAAAATGTCAATTTTAACCTTATTATGGGCAATTTATAAAATATTTTATTGAATTCAAAAACAAGAAATTCTAGCTAATCTTTGGTCATAGTTTATAAGCTATCATCCAAAACCAAATTATTTCATACCATAGTTTTTGTTTTTGTTTTGTTTTGTTAGTGGTATAATGATAACTCAGGGCCTTGAGCTTACTCAGCTTACTTCCTTGTTCATACTCTACTGCTTGAGCCACTCCTCTCATTTTGCTTTTTGCTGGTTATTTTGGGGGTGGAGGACTTTTCTGCTTGGACTGGCTTCAAATCACGATCCTCTGAATGTCAGCCTCTTTAGTAACCAGAATTATAGGCATGAGTCACCAATATCAAGCTGTATGGTACAAGTCTTAAAACCCTATAAAGCTCATCTGTCTTTCTTGGGGAATTACATAAATGCTTAAAAGTATTTCTGTTCAAATAAAAATACAACTTCTTAATGGGGCAATCAGGATTATGATTTCACTTATGCATAATTATGACTGCCTAATTGAATGAATATGACATATAGAAATTGATTATATCTAAAATATGCATGCAAGGAAATATACATTTTAAAACACGTATCTTTGCTAACTTAATAAAATTAAAACTACAGAAAAGCACTAGAAATTATATTACTGATAGTACACAGTGATGGCTTATTATATAGATATTGGAAAGAAACATCATCATATTATTTTTTTCCCCAGTCCTGGGGCTTGAACTCAGGGCCTGGGCCCTGTCCCTGATCTGCTTTTGCTCAATGCTAATACTCTACTACTTGAGCCACAGAGCATTTCTGGCTTTTTCAGTGAGTGCAGGACTAAGCAACATCAAGGAAGAGATACACAAACTCCTATGTAGCTTTTGGTGGTAAAGGTCTAAGAACCAGTTATGTTTTTATGCCAGGTTAAAAATTTTAAACCATTTTTCCATTTAATTTCTTTCTTTGTAACATATTAGAACTTATTGAATTGAAACCTTTTTATACAATGACTTAAAGATAACAATAAAAAAGAAAATGAAAGAACTAATGGAAAAACCCCAATAAACATTATACATATAAATAGTGTAGTCATAACTAATATGGGCTAACAGAAATAAGCAAACGTAATTATTATATATTACACTGAGCTTTCAGTGAATTGGCCCTAACAAAACTGAGACTGTTTATTCTCATAATGATGACTGACAAATGTGACGAGCCTTGGAAACTATAGGAATTATGATAGAAAGCTGACTCTTTGTCCTAGAGGTCACTGAAAAACTGATGAAGGTGTGGCAGGGTTCCTCTGAGAGGAATTTGGGATATGAGCATGCATGAGTACTATAGTTAAAAGTCTGAATTGCCTAGCGTGGTAAACAAAATTCCTAAACTCAACACTAATGTTATATGTTGTATCGCTGTACCAGCTTGGACAAAAGTACACACAACAGACACATAGAAAACACATCTGGTTAAATGTAAAAATGAACTATTGCTAAAGCATTTTCAACTTTAGAAAGAATCTACTGGCAATGTGTTAATAGCAAAGACAACTAAAACAATAAAATAGCATCTCTTTCCAAATATTTAAGAACATCGAGTAAGTGCCCCTTAGGCTGGGTTGTGGTTCTGGGAAGTTTTAGCCTATGAGAACCATATTGGAAACATCAAAGGCTCTTTCCTCTCTCCAAAGAGCAATTTGCTTCAGATGCTGCCACACAGTCAAATGCTTTTATGGCCACCATGTTTTTGAAAAAAAAAATTTTTCCACTTAAATTTTAGAACACGCCAGATTCTTGAAATGAGAAAGAAGACAAGAAAGCATAGTGTGAACAAATAACCCCAGAAGAGGAACCGAATAGGGTCAAAAATATATATTTTACCTGCAACTTTACCTCCAGGGAGCCTGTGAGTTCTTAAAGATATAGAAGGCCTCTACTGGCCATAAAAGCTGTTCTAGTAGTTCCTCTGCTGGGTCTATATCAGTGAGGACACAAGCCACTGTCTCCATCCATGCTACTCCTCTGACAACTTCTCAGAGCCCACTTAATCACATTCTTATATTGAGGACAATACTACTATATTTGGGTTTAATACTGTGAGGACAGTCATCTAGTTTTCCGATGTCAGGATGATGAATTTCTCTGAAACCAAATAAAGCTTCTCTTCTGCTCCATACCATGAATGCAGAAGAATAAAGAGAAAAGGGTGTGACAAATAACCTTTTCCTAAGGTCAGGTGGGGAGAGGTTCCCCAACATTTCCAAGTAACTAGTTCATAGCAAAGTGATTTTTAGAACAGTACCTTTGCTATATATCTCATAGCCTTTTCTGTCTTGTTTAGCTGGGTGTGTAAGTACTGTGAGTTTAATACATATGCTCGGAAAGGGGATGCATGAAAAATTGGTAGAGGGAAACTTCAAATTAGCAACTAATCTCACTCTCGTCCCTTTTCCCTGCCACTTTGAATAATACCTCTCTGCTCCACTCACTCACCTATCTTCCTCCTCCCATGGCATGTTTATTGGGCATGCCACGACCCAAAGCCATCTGCGGTAGCGCAGAACCCATGCCTTCAGGCTTCTCCTGAGACTGGACTCAAGGCTCTGCCATTGTCCAGAGAGTGCTCTCAGCTGTGCAGGCTGAAAACCTTCATCTTTTTCTTGGATTGTTTGGTAGCTTTTAAAAATAAAAAAAAAACATATTTTTTTTTTAAAAAAACACCCTTTATTTCCTGCCTGCCTCCAAGACACCAAGAATAGAATCCTTGACACATCAAATCCTGGAACCTCACCACTCACCAGGACTGTGGTTCCTGATCCAAGGGGTGACGGCTGAGAATCAGCACAGTCTCTTGAGAGTGTCCAGGCCTGGCTGTTAAGCTCCCTGCTTTGATTAGTTTGTCGAGTTCACAGTGTTCCAGAGTGCTGAAGCACAGAAATTAGGGAGGGGAGGTGGAAGGAAAATCACTGGAGCCTCTTACGATCTAACTTCCACTAACTGAGAGGAAATGTCTTATAAATAAACAACAGCAAGAGAAACAAAAAAAAAATCTATCCCGTCCTGCCAGAGGAATGTACATTATTGTCTCCCAACGGAAAACTTTACACCACACCAAAATGCAGCCATGTCTCCTGAAACTACCTCTCTAAAAACAGAAAGAAAAAGAGAATGAAGAAGGAAAAGGAGAAGCAGAGAGAGGGAGAGAGGGAGAGAGAGAGGAGAGAGGGAGAGAGAGGGAGGGAGAGAGAGTGGGAGAGAGGGAGGGGGGGAGAGAGAGACAGAGAGAGAGAGAGAGAGAGAGAGAGAGGAGAGACAGAGAGGAGAGACTTTTATTTAATCCCCTTGAGTTCTGTTGGGAAGTTCATGTAAGTTCCCAGTAGACAGACGAAAGTAAGCAGTTTCCGCAGTGTCACTGTTCCAGGGTTTCATGCGGAGGCTGCTTATTAGCAAAATTTCATTTCTGCCCAGATCATTGCTGTACCATCCGGACATTTTCAGAAGGGAAGTTCAGGGAAGGGGGGGGCAGGGGAGAAGGGTGCAACTGTGGAGGAGAGGAAGAAGAGAGGACAAAGAAACACTCCTGATGAACCAGAATGCCCTAGCCACGGCCATGATAAAGCAAGCACCCACCCACCACCCATCCACTGCTTGTTGAGGACTTGGTGATGCGATGTGTTTAATCTACTTACTCTTTCTGCTCGGGAGGCTGAGGTTCCTACATTTCCAGCTCATGCTGGACTGTACCGTAAGCAACAAGTGAAATGAGTTCAGTGATCTCATTCTAGTCCTTCGACTCCTGTCCACATCACTAAGCGACTGCACAGCTTGGCACAGGCCAGGATGAGTCAGCAGTCTCTGGTCATGAGAGGCCAGGCCTGGAATAGCAGGGGGGTTTAGGTCAGGAGCAAAGGGAAGCAGAAAGGCAGCCTAGATGGCAGGGCTCAACTGTGCAATACACAGGGATAGTGCACATCAAAATGAAAGAGCCCCATCAGCTCTGGGGTGAAGATTATAGAACTATAGAAACAGGAAAAGCAGGGCAAAACAGCTGCCTGCCAAACATAGCAAGAACAAACCTTTGTCAGAGTCAGAAAAGGAGGCTCCTGTTAGAAATCACAAAGGTGCTCACAAAGATTACAGAAAGACTTTCGCTTCTATGTGCTTTTCAACCTGAAAGTAGGAAATAACAGTTGCCTAAATACTAGCTATCTTGTTATTTCGGTATTGCTTTCCCAATTTGCTAACTCACAAAACAAATACAAAGCAAAGTGCTTTGTATGAGAAGACTCATCCTTGTTATGTTTAAGGCATATTTCTGGCCTAAGAGTATCCTTGTGTAACTTTATGAAATGGTCAAAAAGAAGCACTTGCTAAATAAGTTAAAGGGTAGAGAAAAATTGAAAGAAAAGAGAGATGCACAATAAGTTTACTGACAATATACAAGGGAACTATGGAACTGTGTTGTATTTCTACCCAATGGGATCAGTGTAACCTCCACTAAGAAATAATGTTTACCATCAGTAGGATTTGTAAACATCTATCTGTCCTGTGCACTTTACTGTAGCATGAAGAGAATGAAATGAGAGAGAGAAAAAATCAGGTTCAACATGGAAAAATAAACTGATGTTAGACATCTGGTTTTAGAGAACACTTATTGCCCTATAAGTGAACTGGTAAAAAAGTTTTGGTATCTATAACAGACTTAAAGGTCTCATATTTCTAGACAAGGATATTGAGGTGAAGGCTGAGAATTGTAAGCAAACAGAAGTGATGATACTGAAATGAAGAAAACAATCGCAACTTCAATGGTGAGGAGCAGCTTAGCATCGAAAACAAGGAAATCATTTGGGAAACACTAGTTAAAAACTCCTTTAAAGTTTTTTTAAAGATGATTAATGAAGACCCAGAAAATCTTCCTTATTGTTACTCAGCCTCACAAACATGAATATATAAGAAAACATATGATAAATTTCATTGTGTTTTCAACCCAGGGTATTAAATCATCTCAATATTCTTATTAAATGTCTAACGAGCTTTCTTTCTAGTCACAATTTACTTTTGTTGGAATGGAAATATTATTATTTCCACTGAAGTATTACAAACTCTCGGTCAATGTTTATCCATGTGTGTCACAGCAGTCTCTGTCTTCTGGTGAAGACTCTATAATTTGCTATATTATATCTGATTATGATGTCATTAGAAGTTAGGAAAAGAATCCCTAACCATTATTGTTACACTGGATTAGGCAGAATCAATATGAAGACTCTGGAAAATACTTGAGTAACCCAGCATACAACCTTGCTTTCCAAAACTTAGTTGTTTTTTTTTAATCAATGTTAAATAGCATACTTGAAATATATTATGTGCAAACCTTAGTTTTGGGTATCTGTGTTGTGAAGCCTAATGTGTCCAGTTACTAGGGGCCTAAAAAAAGAGGACATTTTAGGAGCTTCTCCAAGAGCAACAGGATAAAAGTACTATTGGCCTTCACCGCATGATGAGGCTTTTTACCAAAGGGGAAAACTTAGTCCAGTTGATCATCCCAGTCTAATTGATTAATTGTGGGTCTGACCATCTGGCTGATGAATGCTGACACCCAGCAGCGATTACTGTGTAACACAAGGCCGGATGTGCTCTTCCTGATGCCTCCCACAATAATGGCAACTCTGAACTTAAGGTTAGTTTATTCAGGCCTCTTGGCTCAATCTCTTCATGGAACAGTGGTTGTGGCAGAGAATATTTTACTAGACCTGGTCAAGCATTATTTTCTCTTGTTTCAGCTACCCTCCTTTCCAGCTCCAATCCTACCCACTCCTGAGCCTTCTCATGTACATAATCGCTTTTCATGCAAAACATTCCATCTGTAGTTTTCATCATGTTGTCTGAATCTCTCATTTCTGGTTACTCTGTTCTGAAAAATCTCGATTGGTGTAAAAAAATACCCAAAACCTATGTTGTTGTTTCGCAAAGAATCCTATGGAGAATTTTGTTGTTGTTGTTTTTATTTCTTGGTTTTCTTCAACTTACTCTGTGCTTCTACAATAAAGAAAATTATTTCACCTAACTTAGAAGCCTGAGTAACAGTCTCAGACCTACCTAGGTTCTCCAAGAGGTTAAGTATTGGGAGAGTAGATTTACATCTGAAAGCGACTTCTCATTCTAAGTCAGGAGTGTCCCATGGACTAGATCAACCTTTCCAGGCCCCCTTTCCCTCCCTCCCCCCCCACCAGAACAAGAGAACTCTGGAATGTATTTCACAGTGAAAAAAATGTAGTCTCAACTAGCAGGGATCAAATAGCAATGACACTCACAAACCCAGTCTATATCTGGGGATACTGTATATGACTAAGATTTCTTCAAGTTAATTGTACCTAAACACAAAATAAACGATGAGGATTATAACCAAATTATCTCATCTTTTTTTCATAGAGAGGCATGAGGGGGTGAGGGAGTGAACTGACATAAGATGGTTTGCCAAACCTGGTCAGTTAGTCACAAAGGAAGACCATTTGTTTTCTCTTTCGTTTCTCATAGTGATATCCATCTCTAAATGTATCCTCTCTCCTGTTCCCTACAGATGCAGAACTCTTCCATGTTCCAGGCTGTGTTAGTGTTAATTTTCAGTAGAATGGCAGTGGCATGCTGAACTGCAGAGTTCTGGACTGGGAGTTGGGAAATGTTTTTGGCATGACTGTCAGTAAACAACTATGTGTCTTGGGCAAGTCAAGTCCCTTAACTCCCCATGTCTCAGCCTCTTCATTGAAAAATGATAGGGTAGGACTGCATGAACTCCATGGTCTTTGCCAACACTAAGATTCTATGGTTCTATAGCTCATTTCCTCCCCCCTCCCCCCACTCTGGCATCAAATGCTGAATGATTCTGCTTATAGTAATTTTTTTGCTTTCAGTTACTGATAGAAAAAAGTATTTCCTTCATTTACTACCTGGTATTTTGTATTTGTATCCCCTCTCTCTCTCTTTTTGATGTCAGATATTCTGAGTCATAAACACTAACGTATTCACATGGACACTTTAAATTTGGAGGCATTTAAGGAGAATAGCTTTCCCATGTAGAACATTTAGTGTAGCTCGGCATGGAGGAAGCCAGCCATCCAAAAGTGGAGCAAAGGGGCCAATTCACAAATGAGAGGAAGCCTTTCATAATAAGAGTCTCTAGGCTCTTCAATTTAGATAAAGCTCAAATGCTATCAACTTCCAACTACTTCTCCAATCAATCCAAGACACCATCACAGACATTTAGGACTACAAATTTGAGGACCAGTACTGGCAGTGATGCAGTTCTTATTTCACCTCTACCAGCTAGTGCCAAGTAGGATTTAGGATGGCATAGTAATCAGAGCCAAGAGGACAATCTGTCATTTATTTTCCTCCAAACTTTTTGAAATTTCCCATTTGGGCTCTGTTTCCCAGTTTTAATTTGGTAACTGCCATTTTTCAGCATTTCTTTTAACAGGTTACTAATAATTTCTGATACAGGATCTCATATTTCATTTTGTGCTGCTAGAACTGCTGTTAATATTTCATCTGCCTTCAATTCAGCTCTGAATAAAGGCTGCTGAGTTTTTGATACACTGTTAACACTTTGGTTCAGAGATTGGCTCACCAGCATTTACTCTGTTTGCCTGTATCTGTTTAAGTAAAAGCAGTAGGCTGACTGTCTCAGAAATACCTCAGGGTGTGCTATATGTTCTATGGATACTTCAAGTGTTTTTTTTAATTATTATTATTTGTTTGCTCACCCTGAAGAGTTGATGAAAATGAACCCCAAACAAATATCCTGTGTTTGTTTTCACAGATAACTTGTAATTTGCTCCATTTTCTGGAATTAGAGTTTAGTAGGTAGGATCCTGCCTTACAAAGAACTAGGTTCAGATTTTGGACTTGAAATTTACTGTAGATACCACTCTAGACCAGTTCCTTAGCTTTCCCAAGAGACTCTTTTTCCTCTGTAAAATAGGAAAAATAATAGTATTTTTTTTATTACAATGAGGATCTGATAAGTTGATGTAAATTGCTGAGGTTTTCTGAGTTCTTAATAAATGATGGCCTTCATTATTACCCTGGCATTAATTTTCAAATTCACATTATGTAATTATTATTTTGTAACATCTTCTCAAGGTAAACAAATTGTTTTTGAGTCAACACTCTTGCTGTTTGCTTTCTACATAGCTTATATCTTGACAAACTTTCAGTGAAATAAAGTAAAATATTTTGAAATGTATCTTTAAAACTATGTGTGCAGTTAGCATATAGCATCATATTATTTTGTCACTTTTCAATCTCACATCAAATTTTCAAAATGCTTCATCCTTCTAATATCCAGCCACAGACAAAATACATTGTGCCAATGTTATTCTGTTCTATAGGGATTCAAAATTCTTCCTTTCCTTTTGTTTAATTTCTTAATTTCCTTTAAGAAGCCAACAGAAACTTTTATTTTGCAATTAGAGGCAGAGTTGAAATACACAAACCCTTAGCCTTAGACAAGGGTTGTGGTTGTGAATGGTTGAGAGAACAAAATCTAATTGTGTGAGAAGACAGGATATCTTACAGGGAGAGCTTACTACTAGGAAGCTCAGGCCACAAAATCCCTGCCTTCCTCATTCATCTATCTTTACCTAGGCCTAGCCACAAATGGTGCTATCTGGTTCCCAGTGTTATGGGATGGATCTTCTTGTCTCCTCACTGTTATGTTTTCTAAAATCCAGTAGTAACACCTGGTAAACTTATGGGTCATCTCAACGTCATAATGCAGGCATTTCTGCCAGCTGCAGGTGGTTGTCCTTAGGATATTCTTTTGTTTGTGTTATACATAAATACTGAGGAAAAGTTGAGTATCTTACACTTGCTTTCTCTTCCAACACAATATATATACTTCTTTCCTCAAGTTCTTGAGACCAAAAAGAGATGATGATAATGGAGACTCATAAATCCCTGTGAAACAGTCCAGCAAGTCCATTTCATTTTAGTTTGCCTTTCTGTTCAGCTGGCTTTTCTGCTCTGACCCACTATACTTACCCTGTCGGCTGCTCTTACCAGCAACATGCCTTTTTAATCAGCCTTCCTGGGGTCTGCATTTGATTACAGCATTTGTGTTCTATTTTGATTCTTTTGTACTGTGCCCTGTGGTGTTAGCTTGAAAGGTGTTATTTATAAAATGAAATTCTATTGTATTGCCACTTGGATTCAAAGAGGACATATAATATTAATGCAGAATGTATTTAATAATATCTTGAACCTATTAAATCAATTTCTTCATGAGAACACAGAAAGGGAGGGCAGCAAGTGGGTTAGTAACCAGGTGGTAAGACTTAAGAATCACCTGAACTTTCCTTTGTAAGCCACCCTAAAGCTGGCATGGGAAGCATCCTCTGAAGGACAGGAGTTTTTCAATGGAAGAGACTACCTTTCCTTAGCCAGCCCAGGGCAGCACACACCTGTTTAAACATTCATTTGAGGAGGCCAAACATTTTCCTAGGCTTTAGATGTAACATTTTTTTTTAACTAAAGAAAAGCATAGGCCAAACATGGATATCACTTTTTTACTACCTAGGAACATTTAGGTAAAGAACAAGGTATCTATTTCTAGAGAGCCTCTTTCAAGATTTGTAAAAATAAGTACCTGTTTTTTGACATTACTCAAGGGCAGGCTAAGAAAATTCTAGTGATACCAAAACCTATTGCAGAATTTCTAGTTTCACATAGCCAGATTGACATCCTTAACTAGCAATAGTTCAGGTTTCATCACAGCTTTTGGGCCTATAGTCAACGAATTATGGATTGGACTGACAGAGGAGTACCCAACTTTTCTTTACTACTAGTGTTACTATGAATCAAAGTCTGAGACATTATAACACTTTATCACAGCTTGAGTAGCACATCTGCTGTCATACACACACATTGAATTTTTCCACTATACATTTTTCCCTTGCTAATTCATTTGAAATCATCAGTGGCCAACCCACTACAGGGAATAAGGAAGGATCAGGTGTGGAGGCAGTTTAGGCTCTGTAGAACTTGCAAAAGAAACTATAATACACACAGAAAGCTAGTTGCATAGTCTTAAAAGGAGAATTCCTACATTTTCACCTGTTGCTACTCACTGGCTCATTAAATAAGTCCAAGAAATTCAGACTACAGCTTTACAGTCACCAAAACAGGAGTAACTACACTTATGATTTTTCTACAGTGGGTTACTTTAAGGGTAAGTGAGGTACTAGTTCTAGAATATACTGAGTTTTTTTGGAAATAAAGGTGCGATACAAATGTACAATATGAAAGTGACAGCTCAAAGACCATTTTTTATTTACCAAAACTGGGGATGCAAAACATTAACAATAGAATTAATTTTTTACCTTTGAGTATAAATCACATACTCTCATTCATAAATGACACAGTAAATATAAGGAGCTAGGATTTGTAGAGGAATACACATCTCAATCTTGAGTGTATTAATTATAAGCTATTTGCATGAAAAGATCACATTATTCATATCTTTATCTACTCTAGTTCTACCTCACTGATTTGTATTATGTAAGTATCCATTTATTAATATGTTAAATTGAACTGAAAAATTATAAAATATAACTTGAGAACTGAATCATTATTATTTTGGGGGGGAGTCCGGTCGTGGGGCCTGAACCCTGGGCCTCGGCGCTGTCCCTCAGCTCTTCAGCTCAAGGCTAGCGCTCTACCACTTGAGCCACAGCGCCACTTCCAGCTTTTTTCTTTTTGCTTATGTGGTACTGAGGAATTGAACCCAGGGCTTCAGGCATGCAAGGCAAGCACTCTACCACTGAGCCATCTTCCAGCCCTTGAATTATTATTATTATTATTATTACTATTAACCATGTACCATGTTAGGTCCAGTTGCCTTCTTTACACATGATAAAAACTGAAGCTCAGCTACATTACATTATTCAATGTTTAATATTGATTATTAGAAGGGTTTACAAGTTTACAAGCATTGTTTTAAATATTTGCCACTGAAAATAAATCATTCAATTAAAACAAAATAGGAATTGTTTTGTCAAAATAAGAAGAACTATTCAAGTTCATATGATCTGTTTCAAATCTAACCAAGAAGACCTGGAGTCTAAAGAAGTAAATATATTTCATTAAGTGGCTAGAGATGAGGAACATGTTAGGAATACAAATTATTGAGCTTTAACATCTCAATATTATATCTATTAGCCAGTCATTGGCACATTTTTTTTAGGTAAAATTAAGATCTTACAAACAATAGGAGTGAAGTCAACAAGCTGGCAGAGCATAAATACTACCTCTCATTCCACCACAGAAATAGAGATACAACTTTGGGAACAAAATATACCAAAAAAAAATATGAGAGCAGTTGTATTTATGGGATCAGAAGAGTAATTTCACTGTAGCTGTGTCATTACCTATTCCAAAAGCAGCTTGAGGTCTAATTTCTGCTATGGGAAAAACATGAAACTGGAGTGTGCACTGGCTCCTAGGCTCCTCCTGGCCTGTCAGGGAACCTCTTTGAGGCTAGTTTCTGTCTTGGCTCATGCAGAACAATGAGCCACCTGTGAAGGAAGACTGGTTCCCTTGGACTATTAGGATCAAATGAAAGGGCAGGTGATTCTTTAGAGCCAGTGGTGTCCTGAAAGATTTAGCATATGTGCAGAATTAATGTTGTTCATCCATGAAGGAGAGAGGAGGGGAGAGGGCCGTATTCCCAGTATTTTAGAGCATACTCTAATAGTCAGTCCATTTCATCTCACAGTGAGCAACCAACAAAACTTAGTCCCCTGGGGAAGAGAGCAACAAAGTTAAGAAGTAGGCAGTCCTTGAAGCTGGTACTGTAATGAGTGATTAGAAACACGGAACTGCAAATATCCTCTAGAATAAAACAAGGGAATGAGTGAGCTTCTCGGGGGTTCTCTATCTTGCCTCAAAAGAAGCACTCTTAACTGTTATCTCTTATCAAACATAGGCCCTCACATCTAGAAGAAGTAGTTGCTTCTTCAGATGCAAGAATCACAAAGCAAACCTACAAGGAACACAAAACATGACACAACAAAGGAAGAGCACAAATCTCCAGTAATCACTCTGAGAGAAGTAAAGATGAGTGAACCAATTGACACAGAATTTAAAAAATTGTTTTAGAGAAGCTCAGTGAGTTACAAACAACAACAAACAGAGATAATTAAAAAGTATGTAAAATTAAATGTACTCATTATCTTGCCCGTGTAATTGTAACCCCTCTCTACAGTATTTTCACAATAAAAAAGTATGTAAAATTTATATGAATACAATGAAAAGTTTTTTAAAAAGGCAAAAAAAACAATGAAAAAGAACCAAACAAAAATTTAGAACTGAAGAATACAGAAACTGGACAGAAAATTTGCTAGTGTTTCAAAAGAAGAATTGATCAAATAAAAGAAATAATCTGAGAATTTGAAGACAGATCATTTGAAATTATTCACTAAGAAGATGATAAATAATGAAAAACTAAAAAAAGTCTAAGGGACTTATGAGACTCCATCATGTGAATTATCACCATATTATTAGCATTATGAGTGTACCAAAAGTTAGAATGAGAAAGAGAGAGAGAGAGAGAGAGACTATTTAAAGAATCAAAGAGTTATTGGAAAGAAAGAAAAGGAATCTGAGGAGAAAGTCAGTATTCATGAAGGCTGAAGAAGGCTAAGTATATTGAATATAAACAAATTCCCACCACATAATTAAACTGTTTGAAATCAAAGACAGTGAGAGAATTTTGAAAGCGGCAAAAGAAATTCCACTTATCACATTCAGTGAATCCCCACAAGATGGCCAGACATTTGCTCAGCACAAACTGACAGGCCAGGATAGATGGGGAGTGATATAGGCAAAATGGGGAAGAGAAAACTATTACCCAAGACACTCTACTCAGAAAGCTGTCCCTCTGAAAGAAGACTGATAAAGACATACCTAGACAAATAAAAGTTGAGTGAGTTCATCGCCATTAGACCTACTTTAACAAATTGCTAAAGAGGGTTTGAAAATTGATACAAAAGGCTGCTAATTAGCAGTGTAAAAACATGTAAAAGTATAAAACCCACTAGTAAAGATAGGAATGTGTCAAATACTGAAGAGTCTTAATACTATTACAGTAGCATGCAAGTCATTTTCAACTCTAGGAGAAACATTCAAAAGACAGTATTAAAAAGAGCTACAAAGATTATATTTCATTGATAGGTATACAATATAAAATATTTCTACTATGACATCAATATGATGAAATGGGGAGAGGGCTGGAAAGTAAGAACACAAATATTTGGTAAATGACCACATTTAAGTTGTTATCAGCTCAAAGCAGACTTATACATTGTGCTATGTAAGCCTCACAGTAAACACAAATAAAAACTTGTAGTAGTTACACAACACATTAAGAGAAAGAAAATGAAGACTATCACTATCTAAACATTAACTAAAACACAATAGAATGCAGCCAGAGAAGAAAAAACACCAAAGATAGTTTAATAGAAATTGATAAAATGCCAGTAAGTCCTTACCTATTAATAATTAAGTGTAAATGAATTAAATGTCCTTACAAAAGGCACCGAGTAGTTGAATGAATTAGAAACTAAATCCAACCATATGCTGTCTAAGAAGACGCAGGTTAGTTCCCCCTCCTCCCCCAGTTAACTGCCTTCAGTAACCAATAACTGAACTCAGGAGCTCACACACAGTAAGCAAGGGCTCTACCACTTGAGTCATGCCCCAGCCATTTGACTCACTTTATCTTTAAAGACACACATACTTCGAAAGTGAAGTATTGAAAAGTATGCTCCAGGAAAATGGTAACCAAAATAGACTTATTAAGTCAAACTGTCAAAGCAGACAAAGAAGGTCATTAAATAATAAAATAATTCATTCATTAAGACAGTATAATTATCAGTAACTAATATCCTCTTGATTAGAATCCTCCTGACAAGGTGGAAAAAATAGCAAAACAAAACAAATAAATGTAAACTTCAGTTTGTAAGGTAAGACTCTCTAATAAACTACTCTTCATTTTTTCCATAGTTCCTTTTAAGACTCGAAAGAGAGAATAGAATATGGAGAACAGAGAGCAAATGGTAGCATCAGGCTTGATGCTAATAATGCTTATTCAGCTTGTTGGAGACTATTGTTTGTACATCCTAAAAACTTGACACCAAAAAGTATAGATATCAAGTTCAAATTATTAACTTGATATTCCAGTCTCTTCTTGCTCCATCTTGTACAAGTATGTTACTGTCTAGTACTTCCCAACAGGTATTCTGAGGAGTAATGATTATTTTAATATAGCTTTTTATTTTTTTTAAATTTTTTTGGGGGGGTCCGGTCATGGGGCCTGAACTCTGGGCCTGGGCGCTGTCCCTCAGCTCTTCAGCTCAAGGCTAGCGCTCTACCACGTGAGCCACAGCGCCACTTCCAGCTTTTTTTCTTTTTGCTTATGTGGTGCTGAGGAATCGAACCCAGGGCCTCAGGCATGAAAGGCAAGAGCTCTACCACTGAGCCACCTTCCTAGCCGTAACATAGCTTTTTAACATATGGTATTTCTAAGAGTCCTAAATCATTTCTGAATTTCTGGATTGGAATCTTATTTCATTCATTCTGATTTATTAAGTATCAACTATGTGTGAGACAGTGAAGGAAAATAAATAAGCCTTAATTCTTATCTCCAAAATATTAAAGAATTCACACTATGGTGGCCACTTAAGATATGTAAGTGTTCGCGCTTTTAAGCTTTTCTTCTTCTTTTAGAATGCCCTATCCATATTCATTTATCAATCTTGTTTGTTATTATATAGTACAACCTACACCCTAACTTCTCCATAAATTGTATTTTAGTTTTTGCAGCCCACATGCATTTTTCTTATTTTTATTATTTCAGCTGGATTAGACACCCTTCCTACCCAATACCCATTCTTACCTATCTCCTTAGCAAAACTCTGTTGCTTAAACTGTGATTGTGAGGCACTCAAAAACTATAGACACCATAGCAGGCTTGTTAGTTTCCAATACTTCTCACCTAACATTGGAACCTAGAAGTGAGGAAATTACTATAGCATTTGCTTTTGGAGAAAAGAACTACAGAAATTGCGACAGAAACTATTTTTAAGCCCTCTAAATATTATAAAAACTAGGGAACTGCTGAGAAGAGAAATAAGTAGCTTTGGGTCATTTCAGGTTAGTGACCTTAAACATAAAGTGTGATTTAATCAGAAGCCAGAGTAATTATGGCAGGAGGTGGGGAAAAAGACTCAGAGCTGCCTGGACTTAGGGAAGACTTTAGTGGCAGTACTTAGCTTGAGCTAAAACTGCAGATTCTGTCAGAGGCTCCACAAACAAAGGGCTCCATTATGTAACACATCTTGTATTCCTTTGTGAACTATTCCACAACAAAGTTTCATTAGTTTTTCCCCCTAGACATTTTACCACTTCCAGACTTCAACTTGCTGTCCAGAAGGGAAACTTTCTACCTCCAATAAAAGTATAAACTTCAAGAAAACTTTTTTTCAGGAGCTAATCAAATTAATTTGAACATTTTACTGACTAAGGAAACACTGCTTACGTTACATGGTTGAGAACAAGTAATCTTACTTGAAGAACTACCAAATAATTCAGCATTAGTTAGTAGTAATTATTAAATTCTCTTTTTGTCATTTTTCTGTTACCATCACTCAATTTAGTGTAATACTCTCAGGTCATCTTTCAATATGGCATTTTATCTGTATAACCAATAGCAGCATCTTACATCAATGGCACACAGCAGTATGTTCTCATAAACAGTACCTATTTTTTTTAAATTGTCTGTATGAGGATATGCTAAGATACACACAGTCCCAAGTAGTCTTAGCTTTGATGTATAGAAACATACTTTTAGCAATATAACATTTTATCAGCAGCTGAAGATTTTTTTCATTACAAAATACTACTTTAGTCACCTGTAAAAATAATTTAATGGAGTGGATTTCTACTTTCAACATTGCTAATGTTGTCTAGTATTTAGCACTTAGACCCTTTTAAAGATGAATAAGCTTTACAGGGGATATTGCTTAGAATATGTATTTTGGTCTAAGGGTCAAAGTTGTGCATAATCAGTTTGGATAGCAAGCATTCTAGTACCCAGATGTATAAAAACTTAGTGCTTGACTCTCATGAGATGGAACTCATACTGATTTGGTTCTTTGTCACCTCTTGGACAGAGTAGGAGATTAAAGCATTTTACAGTGCTCTGGGGACCTAAGAACCAACTTCAAGGAAACTGGAATCAAGGAAAATTAATATGGAATGATTTTCATTCTGTTGAAAGGTTTTTGTGGATTTTTTCCTCCCAAATAAAACTTCATTCTCTGACTCAGAATTCCACCTTTTAGTTTGTGTGTCACAGTTCTCTATTTACCCAAGATAGTTCCAGATTTAATTGCACGTGCTCAGGTAAAACTGTCAATAGTGGTCACTTTGGATAATGTGGATAACAAGTTATGAGGTTTCCTGAATATAAGCAGAGTTATTTCTGTGTATAGTGGTAGTGTTCTCTTTAGGGAAAACTCAAATAATACTGGTCAACTTCTATAATGAGAAAGATAAACTAAAACTATTTCTTTAACCAGAAATATCTTTCCCTCTAACAGTTTATTTCAAGATGAGAATAGTTTTAGAGAATTACTTCCTATGAATTAGTTTGGATTTCTAATTTTAGGAAATATTTTAAATTTCTTATTCATAGAAACAGGTCTATCTATTCTTAAATTTTATTGTAATTAAAAAGCATAAGATTTGAAATAAAATTTCTTCAATCTTGAACTTATTACTAGATATTGGAGAATTATCTATACAGAGAAAAGCTGAGAGCTACACATAAGTTATTATTATTACTGATTTTTTTTTATTGTGAGAATACCGTACAGAGGAGTTACAATTACATGGGCAAGATAACGAGTACATTTCTTATCAAGCATTGTTGCCTCCTCGTTGTTTCCCCTTCCCATCCCTTTCCATACTCCTCCCCTCCCCCTACCTTATGCTCCCCCCACCCCCACCAAAGTTGTTAAGTTCATTTTTCGACATAACGACTTGTACATCTCATTGTTGCAATTATAGTTTTCCCCATTTTAATTTCTAGGCCTCTTCTATGAACAGAAGCAAGACTTAGCAGAACAGGTGAGAGCAAGATCTCTCACTACTACTTTCTTCTGCCACAAATCCATCATATCTCTATGTGATACTTGTGCATGGATATTGGTGGCTCAGGATTTTCCTAGAAAGGAAAATTTATGAATCTTGTGCACTGAAGCCAAAGAATGAGAGGCTGAAATGTAAAGCTTTCTTATGACACTTAAAAACATAGATTCCTGGTCCCTACAGACATTCTCCCTTCTTGCTGGTGTTTCTCTATGCCACCCCCCAAACCTCCCCCCCCCACATCCTCCTGCCCTCTGAAATCCTAAATTCTTTGGCTAAAACAAAATCTGTACATTCCTATTATACTATACATCCAAAGTTTATGGAAGATGGTTTTATTTTTCATTTATAGGAATGTAACCATATACTTTTTAAAAAGTCTATTGTTAAAAAACTATTATTTTTATCACTTCTTAAAAATTTTCAGAATTTTAAATAATTATAGCAAAAGTTCTCATAAGTTACTTTTTATCCAACAATTAAGGAGGTAAGAAAGCATTCCTGTTATTTATGAAAATGTTTTCTCTATTTACATTCACTACTCCAACAATTAGTGTTCTAAGAACTAGGTGGAGATCTAAAGATTTTCAGATCTACACAAGGTTTATCAACTAACTCTTTCTTTAACTGATGATTCTTTATATTAAATATACTCTGATTGCAAAGGTTGCAGAATAAAATAGGGGTGGAGGGAGTAAATGAGAAAGACATGTCAACAAGGTGGGGGAAAGAAGATCAACAAGTCTCTATTTGGTAACTCAGGACTGAAAAAGAGCACTAGAAATCTCCTATTCCAAGCAGAAAAAAAAATCTCTCTCACACCTTCCCTCTATTAGAAGTTCATTTGTGTTTAACAAGCCCCTCTTTAAAATGCAAATATGCCTTGTGAACCTGTAAACCTCATTCACACCTTATTGTTAATTACTGTGATGTTCTAGAATGTGATCAACACTTAACTGATATTGGCAATCAAGGACTGAACAGATAGCACAGGGTGGAAAAGGGGAAATTTTAGCGGAATAGGGCCAGAGGTGGTAGTGTAGAGTTCAATTTTGTGAAATGAAGACATGCTAATATTTTGAGGTTTTTGTCTAACAGAGTCCCATTAGGGAGGGTGCCACAAAACATTCTCTTTTCCTAATTGTGTAGTTCTATCAGAGATCGGAACAAGTCTGCAAATCTACAAAAGTCAAGTTCTTAAATATTTTAACCACACAAGCTAATTGAACTTACTTTCATTTCTTTCAAATATCCTAATTTCCATTACTATAACTTTGTGATCACCTAGGATTCTAAGACTCACTTGGTTCAAACTCGCAGGTGTGATGCTCAACCAGTCAACAAAATTCCATGATAAATGTGAATGTGAGCCACAGTTTTTCATTGTCTCTTGTTATTCACTTCAGAGGTTATGGAATATAATTTTAGTATCATATGAAATATAGCTGGTTTTAATCATAATGCAATGTATAAGTATATTGAAATACCACAGTATATGCCATACTACATACAATTATTACATTTTCCAAAAGAAAAGAGTGAAACTTAAAAAGATTGCTAAACTTAAATTAGGTCCCCATCTCAGCTAGGCAAAAATGCAAGGAAAAAAAATAGTTTTGTAACACTATTAATCACCTCTCCTTTCATATGAAAAATAAATATGCTAAACTCCTCACTCTAAGAAAAGGGGTCATCTTTGCCGCCAAAATGGCTAATTTTAGTTTTTATGTGGCTTGATACATTTGTAAACTATTACATGAAAACATATGGCTGGAACATGCTCTTTCCTTCACCAGTATTCTTTTCAAGCTGCAGAATTATCCTGAGTTGCTCCATGTGCTACTTTGTTGTGTTGCTGACTTCTTGTTCTAAATCATCTTCTTCTTTTTCCATTGCTAATAGGAATGAGTTCTAATAAAGAAAGGAAGTCATCTGATGAAAATATTTTTCATGTAGATATGGGCAACTGATATAAGACACAGGGGGACAGCAAAACATTATGTTGTGCATTCTTCAATCAGTGGATCCCTTTGTGGTTTATTCATCTGACTGCATGTTGACAAGCAGTAAGGCAATGGGCAGAATGGGACTATTTGTTGGCTAATTTTCAGTTACCTACAAACTACTATGTAAGATTTTTTAAAATTATTATTAAATATATACCGGCATACTTTTAAGATCACACATTATATTAGAAAACAACCATTTTAGTGTATCTCATTCATAATGATGAGTGAAAAGTTCGCCCAGAGCTATTAAAATTTCATAAAGTCTCACACCTCAGAGATTTGGTATATGATTCTCAGTTGATCTTTGAATGTAACCATTGAATTGGCATGGCTGAAACAGTTCTTTAAAAGAGAAGCACATTTTAGAACAAACAAGAAACCTTCCAAATCTTTCACTGGAGTTTTTCCTTTATATTTTGCTCGTACCTCTTATAACACTTTCCTTCTTTCTCTACTCATTTTTACCTCTATGCTTTTTCAGTTCTGCTACTTGACAGTGAAGCTCTAATATTCTGGCATATGATTGGTTCTCTATAAATATTTGTGAAGTTCATGACTGACCAGCTGGACAAATACTATTAAGTAATCAACATAAAAACTTTTAATTATGCAAACTAAAAAAGCTTGTGAGGGAAAAATCCGTAAGAGTAACAAAAGCATGATTCCAATGATATTAAGCTTTTTAACTTCCCTTTAGGAAGCCTAGAAGGTTGAAAATGAGAAATTCTAGAATCAGGAAACACAAACAGAAACAAAACAGTTTAACACAATTGAAAGCATATGCAGAAACACACAAATATATTGTTTATAAAAATTAAATCGAAGCCCTGAAATTCGAATGCTAGTATCATTATTGTATTAAAAGCAGAACCCTATTTCTTTCTGGTTCAATTCTAGAGAAAAGAACAGATTTGCCAACCTCACCAAGTACAGAAGAGGGAAGAATGTTTATTTAGAGTTTAAGGGTTTAGTAGGCTAGATGTTCAAGGTATGTCATATTGGTTTGTGTGGTGAGCAGCTCCCAATATGACCTCCAATGACCTGTGTCTTCTGACCTTCACACTCATGTACAGTCTGGCCATTACTGGGTCAGGGAATGTCTGTGTGACCAATATAATATGGTAAAACTCAGACTAGCAAAACAAGTGTTAGATGTTTTCTCTTATATGTAGAACCTAAAATAAGTCATAAGAGTAGAAATGTTTGCATCCTTGATGGCCACTCTAACTGGAGTGAGATGAAGTCTGAATCTGTTTTGATTTGCATTTCCTTTATGGACAGAGACATTGAGCATTAATTTCTTCCTGTGTCTACTGGACATAAAATAATAAAAAACATATATTTTTTAAAAAAGTAGAAAGAAGACTTTGAGGGAGCAAGAAGAGGACTAGCAAGAGGAGTGAGAAGAATAAATATAAGTAATATGGAGGTAAATATGATCAAAACACCTCACACACAAATATAGACATATGCATGAAAATATCAGAAGAAATCCCGTTATTGTGAACAATGTATATTAATAAAAATAGAGCCTGAGAGCAGTGCATGGGTAGGCCATAGAAAATATGTTTTAAATCATAACACTGTTACTATCACAATGTTTAAATTTAAGAATAAAACCCTATTAAAAATGCTGCTGTAAGTAAGTTATTTGTTAGTTTATAACTGTTACTGAAAAGACATACCACTTCAGAAAATGTGAATGAAAAGCTAATTTAAAAAAAATGTATTGATGACAATGTTTTAGTTTTCAAATATGTATGTGACAATATAAAACATTGCTTACTAAAAGTGCCTAAAAATAGTTCAAGTGATTAGGTGATTGTCCTGAGTCAGGCAATAGAGGTTATTTGTGCTCTGACTTACCTCTTCTATCACTCCTTCTGGGAAAAGCAATGCCCAGACTATGAGGGCACTCAAGCAGCCCGAAGCTGAAAGTCAACATTGACTTTTGAGTCATGTGTGTAAGATCTAAGAAGAATCCTTTAGCACTCCCAGGCTGTCAGGTGAGGGTAGCCTCAGCTGACATTTTGACTGCAATGTTGTGACCTATCGGAACTCCTGCTTACGTAAATTTCTAAGAAAATACTCACTGTCTGAAATCGTCAAGTGTCAAAGTAAGGTTTTGGTAGCAATAGTTAAACAATATGTAAATGTGGCTATTGCACTGCTGTTGGTGCTTAAATGCACAGAAGTGGATTAATCATATTCCTGGTACTTGTTACATACTCATTATTGCATCACATTTGGCCCACGTTCATTAATGTAGATAGTTATTTTCAAATAAAGTTATAAACACCAGAAAATTAGAAGACCTAGGAGTTTTATAATAATCACATTTAAATATGCAGTTTATTTATATACCTGCCCATCCCCACCTCAAATAGTCATCATTGTAATTCTCTTTGTGTATTGTGTATGTGTGTGTGTGTGTGTGTGTGTGTGTGTGTGTGTGTGTGTGTGTGTGTGTGCATGTGTATATGCATACACACTGGTCCTAGAGCTTGAATTCAGGGCCTTGGGGGTATCCTTGAGCATCTTTTTGCTTGAGCACTTCTAACTTTTTTTTTAAGCTTATCTGAGAGTCTCAAAGTCTTTCTTGCCTAAGCAGACTTTGAACCATGATCCTCAGATCTCAGCTTCAAGGGTAGCTAGGATGTAGGCATGAGCTACTCACACCCAGCCTAATTTTCATTTTTAATCACTCCTTTGTTTTCTTTTTACATGCAATTTTACCACATCCGTAAGTATTCTTTAATTTATTGTTATGTGAATATATGTATATATCATGCATGTGAAACTGCATATGTATACATATTTTTGCACTTTGAAAATATGCTGTATATAATATTTTGAAATTTAATTATTTTCACTTAATTTTTTGTATTATTGCCTATCATTGTAATTAATTCATTTTGAATCTAATTTTTGGTGTTCCTATAGTGCCAAGTAAGATATAAAGATGGAATAAGCTCTTACATCAAGAATTATGTATTGTGGGTAGGCAGGATAAAACATATTCAGGATATAATTTGAATGAGTTAATTAACTCTAAAGATGTAAAGATATGGAGGAGAACTAATTTAGAAATTTAAAATTTTTCTTTAAGAATAACAGATTTGGGGGCTGGGAAGGTGGCTCAGTGGTAGAGTGCTTGCCTTGCATGCCTGAGGCCCTGGGTTCGATTCCTCAGCACCACATAAGCAAAAAAGAAAAAAGCCGGAATTGGCACTGTGGCTCAAGTGGTAGAGCACTAGCCTTGAGCTGAAGAGCTGAGGGACAGTGCCTAGGCCCAGAGTTCAGGCCCCACGACCGGACCCCCCCACCAAAAAAAAGAATAACAGATTTTTTTGGGGGGGATTTAGATTTTTTTTTAATTGTGAAAATACTGTACAGAGGGGCTACAATTACATGGGCAAGATAATGAGTACATTTCTTATCAAGCATTGTAGCCTCCTCCTTTGTTTCCCCTTCCCAAGAATAACAGATTTTTTAATAGCCTAGAACAAAGTATATGTATTTACTGCTATTAGTTCATACACACAGAGCCATCAGATATTTGTTGAAAAAAAATACATTGACCACTGCCTATATTCAAATGACATATTGTTTGGAAAAAGTCAATGATGGTATACGACATTGTTTAGCAAGTACCAAAGTCATGAGCCAGGCTCCTGGTTCATTCCTATAATCCTAGCTATTCAGGAGGCTGAGGTGTGAGGACTAAATTTCAAAGCCAGCCTGGGCAGTAAAGTCCTTGAGACTCATCTCAAATTAATCATGGAAAAGTTGGAAGTGGAACTGTGGCTCAAGTGGTAGAGTGCTAGCTTTGAGCACAAAGCTCCAGGACAGGAACCCAGAACCTGAGTTCAAGCCCCAGGATTGGTACCAAATAAAAGTCAAATAGTCTTATGTAAATGATGTCTAGTTAGAGAAATTTTCTTTTATGGCAATTCTTCTTCTTTTTTTTTTTGTCAGTTGTCGGGCTTGAACTCAAGGCTTTTGAACTCCCTGAGCTCTTTTGCTCAAGGCTAGAGCTCTACCACTTTGAGCCACAGCTCCACTTATGGCAACCATTCGTAAACACATATTTATTAACAAAGAATTCCAATAGGTGATTCCTTAATGTCTACCTCAAAAAACACTGGTTAGAATCTAAGCCAGTCCTGGCAAATCTAGTTAGTTACATGGACAGATGGTGAGGAATTCTCAGCCTCACCTCTTACCTTGTTCTCAGTAAGGATTACATTCTTTTGCTTGATTGCACTACCCGGAAATGGGCCTCATTTGTTAATTCCAGATATAACTATAGTTTCAGCTAGACATTTCCTGGTGTCTTTCGGGTTGCCATCAGTTTACAATAGATAGTATTGTTGAAGGGCAAAGTTATTTTACTTTGATTTTGTTATTATATCCCCCCCACTCCCCCCCCCTGGCATCACCTGTTCTAGGTTCTTCTCCCTCCCCCCCCCCACCAACCTCCTGCCAAAGTTCTGGGAGATACAGTGAGTCACAGAGATGAGATGTAAGGTGAGTCCTTATACTAAATACATTTCTAATACAAGTGGGCTTTTGTTATAGAGAAACCAAAATAATTTTATTCATTAAGGATTTGTTTATCATTTGGCTTCAGCATTTGTTTACCATTTGGCATCTACTCTCCTTAGACTTCTCTTGCTTGACATAATTACTATTTTTTTTAATCTACAAAGTGGGAAATATTTCATTCTTAGTTATTCACTGAACAAATTATATGTCTTTAAGCACTAGAGGAAAAAGAAAGATTGATAAAACAGAATTTCTTATTATGACATTAAGCCCAAATCATAAAGAAAGTCAGAAAAGAAATCAGAGATTTTGCAGAATCACGAAAAGTGATTAGAGGAAAGGCGCTGTTTCTGTTTTTATCATTTTATCATTAGTCCTTGACAGAGGCCTTTAAAAAGTAGGGCATAAATATTTTAGAAAAAAATATTTTGTTTTTGAGAAAACTTCTATGTAAAAGAGACAGTGTGAAAAGCAGCAAGTTTGAAAGGTAGCAGTCTGTGATTCGAAAAGTTGTCTAGCATGCAAAACCTTCCAGGCTGAGGAATGTGGTGTCAACATCATCATCCCATGTTGCATAGGCAGAAGTCTGGAAGACTCACATGAAGACGAAAAAAGTAACCCCTAGTTTAAAGAAACTGAAGTGCATAGATTATTATTCTCTCTTGTACTTAGGCTTCTTGTAGATGAGAAATAGACTCCTTTCTTGTATGAAAACTAGATTTTCCTAAAGAAAACTCTGTAACATTTGCAACAATCAAGGCATAAGGCAACAGGAATGGCTGGGAAACCGAACTCAGGTAGAAGGTTTGTTTTAGAGGTTACATCGATAGAATGTGGTGAAAGCAAGATCTATTGTAAAATAAGCCCCCAGTGTAATCTCTTTTTTAAAGTCCATTGTATAATATAAGGTTAGTTGACTTTTCTACTGTAAATGTAAAGAAAACAAAAGTTTCATTCATCCTCTTGTAATGCTGCCAATCTAATTTGCTATTAAATTTCCATTCAAAAGCTCTATTTTGTTTAGTTACAAGGGATTTGATCCCCTTAAACTTTCCCAGGCAGTTGATATGGAAAGGCAGTTGCTAAGGGTATTCCTAAGGGAACTTGCAAAACATTGGAAGATAAATAACCTGAGAATAATATGAACATGAAGAGAAGGGAAGGTTTATGAATTGCCATTAGAAAGAAAAAGAAAAGAGAATTCTGGGCTAGAGCTGCTAATTAATCACGGATTTGGAAGAACTTAGTTAAGATAGTTTTACATTTGTCAACAAGAGAAGACTCACATTTTTCTTTCTGGAAAATAGCTAGGAATTATCATGGAGAGGCAGCTGGGAAGGAATGCTTGCCATTTTCTCTATTACATTTTGCCTTTTCTGTAGCTCTTCCTCAAAGACAGACGACCTAAGAACGTGGAGCCATAGGAGTACATTTGAGTTCTGAGAAGTTGGAAGTATGGTTTTACTTCTGGAAAATCCTTTTGTTCATTAGTTGAGATTGTGTGAAAGAAAGAATGTGATACACTATAAAATGCATGGATTTCAGGCCAGCCAGCCATAGATTTACAATCAAACTCCACTATTTATTATCAATGTGACCTCAAATAAGTTTGCCAACCTCTTTCAACATTAGTTTAATCATCTCCAAAACAGTGATGACCTATTATGTGTGTGTGTGTGTATATATATATATATATATATATATATATATATATATATATATATATATATATAATAGAAGTCAAGTGCTCAGTACTTCTCTTTTATCTCTCCAAGCTGGATTTGGCTAGTAATCATGACAGTTTATATAAGTGAAATAAGATAGTTCATCTTCAGGGCATATATTCTCTGGAATAAGCACCTATAACTGACCAGATAATACTTAGTCATTAGGAGGGGAAGAAGGATGTATATATAAGTTGCATCTTTTGAAACTAACTAAAGATCAGAACTAAAGGAAACAAAACAATACTGAATTATTATTGTTGTTGTTGCAATAATAGGGTATGAATTCAGGGCCCCCAATTTGCTTAACTAGTACTCTACCACTTAAGCCACACATCCAGCTCTATTTTTGCTAGTTTTAGTGGAAATGGGGTCTAGTGAACTTTCCTTCAGGTTGGCCTTCAACCACATTCCTCCAATCTCAGTTTCCTGAAGAGCTAGTATTACAACTGTCAGCCCTTGGCCCCTGGTGAATACTAGATTGTTATTGAAAGATAAATCTTTTCAACACAATCATAGGATCCTATATTAGAGAACATATTTTCTACTTACACTTGAAAATAGTTGTTTCTCAGAAGAGGGGGAAAAGGCTTACTTTAAGTATAAAGTTTAACTAAATGTGTTTACATTAAATCTATTTTGTACAGTGTTTTGACTAGTCATTGTAATGATGGTTTTGAACTTGTTATGACATTTTTTCATTATCACTGTCTTTTCACTTGTTTCAAAATTTACTGAAAAAAAGAATACTTAAAATTAATATTTATTTACAGATTGTAGGTATTACACTAAGCACACCATTATCATACTATTTTAATATCAATAACATCTCTAAGTTTAGTATATACAACAATAGGAACTATTTATTTTGTATTTACTGTCATACATTTTGCCCAGTATTTTATATAAGTTTAACAATTAGTATTTCTCCTTAGGTAAATGAGAAGACATGATTCTTTTTTTGTTACAGGAAGGCTTAATCTTATAAGTGCAGGTAGAACAGAGCTTTAATCTTAAAGTTACAAAGTGTCATCAATGAGAGTGTACTGTTAACTACTAATGTGTGCTATATGAAATAATAATATCATATTATGCAAGCTACAAAGGCTGCCCTCTGAAAGAAAGCATTTGATAAATTATAAACAGAAATTCAGGATAAAAGCCTAATGCAAGAATGAAACACAACAGCCAGAACAGAATTTGGACCAATATGTTTCAAAGTTCAAAATGTAGTACAGGAAGATCATTGACTTGGTCAGGAATTATCATTAGTAATTCCAAAAGCAACAAAGTCATGCAATGCAGATGTACAAAGTACTATCTCCTAAAACAAATATTGTGATTTATTCCATCTCTTACTCTTCTGATCAGCAGGCACAGATATTAAGTGCTTCAAGACTGCAAAATACACAACTTTAAGCAGCTGACCTGTTACTGAATAAAATAGTTATTATACTAAAAATTCAAAATTTCAACCTATGCCTATCAATTTCTCAGTTCTCTAAATAACACAGTAATTTAATTACGTTCTTAATGTAGCAGAAGAGCCAAAGAAGACATACTATTCTTTTATTAACTTTCCTTCAGGGAGAAGACTATGCTATAAACCATATGGAAAACCTTAAGCTTTGTGTGTCCATCACAATGGTTTTACTACTAGCTCTTTACTCTTTGCTACTAAACATTCAAATCACACAAGTCACCATGAATGTAGAAACATTCAGTGAACTCATGAAATAAAGAAGATAAATAGACTTCAAAAATTCTAGTTCTTGAGAAGCTGGCTACACACAAAAGGACTATTAAAAGTGAAAGGGCCGGTAGAAAATCTGGGCTCATTTAATAAAAGAATGTGGAATTTCAAGAGATTTTTATTTCTAAAGAAACCACTAACAATGTTGTACATCTACAAAACCTAAAAGGATTCATAATGAACACAAGTCTCTGCTTTGTGACTCATGTGTACTTCATCAGGATGTACTTCCTCATTTACAGGGTCATATAGGTGAATAAGCTGACAAAGTATTTGGAAAGAGAAATTGCAAATGTGTCATAGGAATTTACTTCCTCCCAAGTTTTTCATACATGCAAAAATTAACTTCAACATTAATAAGTTCAGTGTTATTACAGTGTGTTTTCACTCACTTAAATTACTTTAAATTTATACTAAGTACATGTTATATTTCCTAAATCTCTTATAAAAGGATAGATTAAAGATATGTCTATATATGCATATATATATATACCTATATATATTTTCCAACAATAAAAAAGAACAAAACTATGCAGAAAAATGGATGGAACTGAAGTTCATCATGCTAAACAAAGTAATTCAGATTCAGAAAGACATAGTATCAAGTTAGTTAATGTAGGTACTAAAGGACAAGAGACTATTATTAAAACTTCATAGTAATAATTGCAACTTTAATGAAAGTGATAAGTTTTTTTATAGACATGTTATTAAAATTGACATAGTATATACTCAGACAAATTAACTTACTCTCATACTTAATAAAGAAAATTAACTTTTTTTTTTGCCATTCTTGGAACTTGAACTCAGGGCCTGGATGCTATCCTTAACTGTTGTTGCTCAAAGCTAGTCCTTGAACCTCAGCTCCCCTTCCAGATTTTTGGCAGTTAATTGGAGAAAAGAGTCTCATGGATTTTCTTTCCCAGGCAGGCTTCAAACCATGCTCAGACCTCAACCTCATGACTAGGTACAACTGAAGGCCTGAGCCATTGGCACCTGGCTCCAGTACGGCCTTAGATAAAATACCAGTAGTTCAATTGTTATTTTTTTATGGTCATTGTATTTCAGTCATAAATGCTTTCGATTTGCTTAATTTCTAAATACATCTACATTCAAATACATCCCTCTTCAAATTATGGAATTGGAGTCAATTTTGAAAATATATGAAACAAATTATTGCATTACTACCATTAAAAACTTCAACAATATACATGTCAGTCATAGGATGTAAGACATATCCAGGCCTTCAGAACCTTTGATGCATCATTTTAGAACATTATTTATCATTTTGATAAAGCTGAGGTCAAGTTTCTAAAAGTGCAACTTGTTAAAAGCAGAAATAAATGAATGAGGGATGAGTCAGCTCATTTGATGGAAAGGGTATAAAAAATACTTCAAAAGCATACCACATGACTCGGTAAATATTCAGTGTATCAAAATGTAGTTGCCATCTGGCGTTGATAGACGGGGCTAAAATATGTGTTGAAAAAAAAAGCTAGAAAGGAAATAACTCAGCCAGGTTAATGTACTTGTGTCTGCATTTCATAATTTAGGTATTAAGTGCTTTAATAAATATTCACTACGAATGAAAGGGTCCATTACAGTGAGACACGGGCACTATTTGTTGGATGTGAGTAGGAAGAAGTAAAGTAACATAAGCCTTAATGGCACCTAAATAAACTAAAAACAAACAAAAAAGACTGTCTTAGGTAAAGCAGAATTCTCAGTGTTCAGAGAATACTGCATGAACATCAGCCTCACATTTCAGCATAGAGGTTACCACTAACCTTACATTTGGGAAGAAACTGTAGTCTTGCCTATTTTCACCTTTGAATATTCAATTATTCTTTTCTTTGGCTGTAGCTACTTACAAGTATAGAGAAAATAAGGAAATAAATAAAGCCAGTGATGGGCTAGTAGAAAGGAGAAGGGGGAAAAAGAACTAAAGGGCTAATAATATTTTTTAAGTTTTTAAAGTAGAGTTTGTTAATAACCTCACAAATTAGTAAAATAAAATTAAGTGGGCAGGACTCTTTTTACCCCCTTGTTTAAGAAAGAAAGCATGTTTACAGAAATGGCATCATTCATGAGAGACAAAATCTGAGTGTGTTTAGTAAAACATTGACCCCCAGAAGCAGTGGCTGCCTGAAGCCATATCTGGGTTGGCCACTGGGTACTTCTTTCGTCCTGGATTTCCAAATTTTGTGTTCAGTAACCTCTCTTGAAATCAGAGGCATAGGCAAAAGAAAAAAAGTTTTAACACAGTTTTGAAGGTTAATTAAGACAGGGTCTAGAGAAACTGTTAGCAAGATGGATTAAGCACATTAGATGTGAGTTGATTAGGGTCAAACATGCATGTTTTAAGAATCCAGGTAAAATGTACATACAGCAAAATTTGCAGATTTATATCAACATATAAAATTGCACATACTTATGGATTAACATGATATTGCTATATGTTATACGATGTTCAGTTTAGAGAAAACATATTGATCTTCTCATTTACTGTGCTTCCTTTTCTGTTTTTTAAATATACAGTACATTAACTATAGTAATCCTATTTTGCAAAAGAACCTCAGTATTTTTCTTTACGCTAACTTAGTAACCAACTTTTCCTCATTTTTCCTTCTCCATCCCCTTTCTCTCCCCATCCCCTTTCTCTCCCCATCCTCTTTCTAGCCTCAACCATTCATCATTATTCTCCCAGCTTCTATACGATTTTTTTTTTGCTTTGAAATTTCACATATGAATTTTAATGATGCAGTACTTGTCTCTATCCCTGGCTTATTTCACTCAACATAGTGTCCTCCAGTTCCACCCATGCTGCCAGAAATGACAGGATTTTGCTTGCTTTTATGGTTGAATAGTATTCCACTGTACATTGTACCATATAGTCTTTTCTTTTTTAGTATGTTCAAGGAAAACTCTACTTATCCAGACAGATGACTGACTAGCACACAGTTTGTGGACCCTTGACAGATCATCTGGAGGCAAAAAGCAGCCTGCATCGGCTGACTTGAAGCCAAAAAGGGTGAAAATGGCCTCCTGGGTGGTGGCTTCAAGTATTCTAACCTCATCTTCAGTGCTATGGCAGCACATCACATAGCATGTTGACTATGTTTGCTGCATCACATAGCATGTTGTCTTTGCCTATGCAGCATCGCTACCAAGAGAAATGCTGCCCATCCTCATGATAGAATCCATTCTAAGGTAGGAAAGAGGCCGAAACTCAGTTCAAATTGTTTTGAAGTGATGACCAGTTTGCACAAAGACAAATTCACTTGTGCAGAAAGTGATCAGCAAGGAACCCAGGAGAAAGTACCACAAATGTAAAGGGATGACTAAGTGCATCTCTGAACCATTATGTCCCATATTTTCTTCATCAGAAGATAGACCCTTAGGTTGTCTCTTTCTTGGCTATTGTGAATACTTCTGTGATAAAGTTGGAAGTATAGCTATATCTTTGACATATTGGCTTAACTTATTTGGAAATGTATTCAGTAGTAGGTCTGCTGGATCATATTGTTGATCTACTTTTAATTTTTTGAGGAACTTCCATACTGTTTTCCATAAAAGCTGGACCAGTTTACATTCCCAACAACAGAATATAGGGCTCCTTTTTGTCCACATCCTGGCTAACATGGTTATGCTCACTATTGTTGGCATATGATTTATATTCTCTCCTTTTTTTATTGTTTGTATCATTTTCTAGGGAGGTTATCTAGAGCTGTAATCAGCTATTTTTTGGTGTTTAAAGTTAATTTTCATAGCTGGATGCTAGTAGCTCACACTTGTAATCCTAGCTACTCAGGAGGCTGAGATCTGAGGAGTACAGTTTGAAGCCAGGCTGGTCAGGAAACTCTGTGAGACTAACTCCAATTAACCACTAAAAAGCCTGAAGTGGAATTAGAACTCAAGTGGTAGAGTGCTAGATTTGAGCAAAAAGTTTAGGGATAACATTCAAGTCCCGAGTTCAAGCCCCAGGACTGGAAAAAAATTAATTTTCTTTACTATGTATGGGGGTAATTTAAGTTGTCTGTATATACTATATTAGTTTAAGTAACATCTTTATAAAGAATTTTATCAAAGTTACAATTATTACTATGAAGTTTTCATAATATTCTCTTCTTGTCTTTTAGTATCTACATGAATTGAATTGTAATGATACCCTCTCTTTCTTTAATGCTATGTCTTTTTGAATCTGGTTTGTTTTGTTTAACATGATGATCTTCAGTTCTATCCATTTTTTCCTACAAATAATATAGTGTTGCTCTTTTATATGGTTGGATAATATTCTTATATCTCCCTATATTTATATATAATTTTCTTCCTTCCTTCCTTCCTTCCTTCCTTCCTTCCTTCCTTCCTTCCTTCTTTCCTTCTTTTCCTTCCTTCCTTCCTTGCTTTCCTCCCTTTTTCCTTCCATCTCCCCCTCTGTGTCTTTTTCTTTCTGTCTCTTTCTCTCTGTCTCCATCTGTCTCTCTCTTTTGCTGGTAGTAGTGTTTGAAATTAGGACCTTGTACTTGCATGGCCATTCTAGTTCACAGCAGATATGACTTTGAGCTATGCCCCAGGTCTTTTTGCTTTGTCAATTATTTTTCAGATAAAGGCATAAGTTTTTGTCTGAACCATGATCTCCTACCTTTGCCTACATGGGATTATAGGTTGAGATGAATGTTATTCACTAACTTTTACCCTGTCTGGTCTAGAATTGTAAATCTGTCATATTCTGCTTCCTGGGTAGCTTGATTATAGGGACATGTCACCACTGCCAGTTCTATCTGCCTGGCCTCTTCTATATGCCTGTTTAACACCTCAGTTTACTTAAAGTTCATGTTTTACCATATAGTAAAAATGTAAGAAATTTTCAGCATATAAATTTATTTATCACCAACCTCTCCTTTGTAATATTTTTACGTATTTTATATCTGTAAGTATTGTGGAACCAAGATCTGTGATTAGATAGTTTTCCTTTTAAGTAAATAGATAAAAATAAATTCTTTTACTTGTACAGTTGGATATTTGGAACTTTCAATGCTCCTCACTCTTTCTTTAAAATCAAGTTTCCATCTGTAGCATTTCCTGTAGTGTTAAGCATTGTCCCTCATAGTTTTTACAAAAGTTCTGCTGACAACAGGAATTTCTGTTTAGTAGTTCTATTTCTTTTTAATCATCTAAAAATGCAATTTCACTTCTGATGAGAAATCAGTTAGTATTTAATTGCTTCCGTATAGGAATATTTCTGACTTAGTAAAATTCAAAGCCTCTTAACTATCCCTTTCATCTAGCATGTTTGTTCAGTTCTTTCAGCTTCTAGATGTTCCTTTACTTTGTGTCCTTGTAATACTCAGAAATGAATTTGGAATATTGCATAAGAATTAATGTTTATAGGTCTTCCTCTATTAATACAGCTAAGAATTTCAATTTATAAAATGTTCACTCATAGTATATAGGAGAGTGTTATATATTCTGCTTACCAAATATGAGCAATAAATATTTATATAATTAAATTGAACTGAATGGTCTTATGAGTGAAATTAAACAGAACTAAAGCATAACTAGAAAACAAACAAAAAAAACCACCTTAAGGAACTTGTGGTATATGGTATTTCCATTTATAACAGAAATCCTGTGAGGAAAATGGAAAACCTAATTTTTATTTATTTATTTTTATTTATTTATTTATTTATTTGTCGGTCGTGGAGCATGAACTCTGGTCCTGGGTGCTGTCCTTGTGCTCTTCAGCTCAAGGCAAGTGTTCTACCACTTGAGCCACAGCACCACTTCTGGTTTTCTAACGGTTTATTGGAGATAAGAGTCTCATGCACTTTCCTACCCTGGCCGGCTTTGAACAGTGATCCTCAGATCTCAGCCTCCTGAGTAGCTACGATTACAGACATGAGCCACCGGTGCCCAGCTGGAAAACCTAATTTTTAGGACTTTTAATAGTTTTTTTTTAAGGCCTTATTTGAAGATAGGTGTTTGCTCAAAAAAAAACCCTATACAATCATTACAAGATGTTCAAAAATAGATACTATCATGTCTGATTTTTCAGGTAACAAAACACATAGATAAGTAACTCACAAAGGGAAACTAGAGTTAAACTTTGCCCTTACTGAGAACAGTAATTGACATCAAACTGGTCCCCAGGACTCACCGCTTATTTTAATGGTATATATCTTCTCTTAACATTCTCCCCCATCTCTCACACTCACAACTTGCTTTCTCTGTCATGCTGAAGTATTCTCCATCCTTCCCACACAATTTTTGCTCATTTCATGAAACAGCAGCAAAATGGAGGTAAATGAGGCACTGAGTGAGCAAAGATACTTCTACAAGCAGTGAACCTTGAAACAGTTCGTTCAGTTCCGACTATTCCTCTTGCCCTTTTGAATTCAGTTTCAAATTAATCTCTTTCAGGGAAACTCTGGGGAACTTGAGCTTGGAGCCATCTACCATTCTACCAGGCCAAATGGCCTAACAAATTGGTATACAAGACAGATAGTTAATTATTTGCTTTATGTTACAACAACACTCTTGGTGATATGTGGAAAATACAGGAAGAGGAGAACAAGGTCTTTGTCCTCATGGTATTACTCTTCATGGGGAGAGATTCTTACTCATGTCATATTCAATAATGGTTCAATTTAACTCGATATATATTCTCATATGTCCACTTTTTTTTTCTTCCTTTCTTTTGTAATGCTTTTACACATGCTATTTATTTCAAGAATGGAACTGATATCCTATTGGTACCCAGCTCTTTAACCCTGAGAACTGCTGAGAACTAAACTGGAGCCTGTGATTCCTGGAAGTATTGTTCACTAGCAGGTTTCTTGATGAACTCCACCCCCCTCTACCTTATCCAGTTTTCTCCATCCAGCTTGTAATCAGCTCAACTTTTAAACTTTTTGTACACATTAGGTAATATTTGTCCTCTGAATTCCCAGGAGGCGGTGGTAACTGCCCAACGAGGAAGCCCTACCCTTTATTATTCAGCAACAGCTTGAAGAGTATTCTAATTCTAACCTTCCGCCCTCTGACAGACCAGCTGCATCAAAGGCTGTGTTCCCCTGTTTGTTTTTTTCCTGAATCGAAATCACCATTTCAAACTAAATCATCTTATTAGGCAAGGAAGGACTCTAGGTCTGAAATTTAAAAACCTGTCTCTTGTGTGAACCTCAGCAAATCTCCACTGAATTATGCCTTATGTTAGAGTTTGACACATGTGGTCCCTTTTTCTCTACCCTCTGGATCCCTGCATGCTGTTCAGGGGAAGTTGCTGGCATTTGAACTGACGCTTTGGAAATGAAGGCATTTTTCTTTTAGGGAGAATAGTCCTTCGGTGATTTAAACAACAAGCTTTGTGATCAAAATAATTCATAAAGGAAAAGATTTATGAAGTGACTTCACTAGCACACAATGCATTTTTTAAACTTTGTTTTTTAAATAAATCTGTCAGTACACAAGCCAAGACAACACATCTGAATGCAATATCAGTGGACACACCCTAAATCTCTTCTTTGCTTGCCCAAGACTGGGGAAGAAACGGGAAATAAATGCTTCTCTTTGTCTTTTTTAAAATTCAATATTAGTTTAAAAAAATTACATGCTAGTTCATGAAAAGGCTTTTAAAAAATTGGGCAAACTGTCATTTCACACAGGAAAACTTGCTTTTAAGACATGCATTTTCCACCTACCAGTTTTGCTTGTTTAAGAAGATAAAAAATAAATAAAGAAGGCTAACTTATAATGAATCCCTCTGGCATAAGGGAGCCTGTTCTAATCTCCCTTTATCAGGCTTGAGTGATAGTTTTGCTCTGCGAATATTGACAGGGCTGTCCTGTTTCTCAGGCTTTCGTCTCCCTCAGTTGGAGAAGGATACAGTGCATTTTCACATTCTCAAAGTCTGCAGTTGTTTTTATATAAGAAGCAATTTGCTTGGGTCACGTCAGGTCGAATGGGATGCCTGCCCAGCTCTTGGTTTTAAAGGAAAAACATACAGAAAGACACAAAAACACAGCAGTTTCCTTCATTAAATTCCACTCTACCTGCCATGGGCTTCTAGCCACAATGGAATTTCCCACCCTGGCCTAGACTAGTCTAACTTTTATTTTTAGGGATTCCCCCCCCCTTTAAATCTTATGAGCTTTCTTTCAAGTGAACTTTGAGGTAAAGTTTGTTAAATGATAGAATAATTGCTTGGTTTAAAAAAAAAGCAGGCCTAAGAAACAAATGTGACCTTCCAATAATACAGCTGTATAACCATCTTCAAAAAAATGTTCATAATCAACACAGAAATACAGGCCATGTAATTTAAAATCAAACTTGCATTGTAAAGACAGTATTTTCAGGAGGACCTTCTTCTTAATTGCATGGGATGGAGAGAATTTTATAGATATAAATGAAATTTAATAACAAGAAGAAAAGACAGAAGAAAGAGAGAGGGAGAGGGAGGAGAGAAACGGGAGCTTTTAGACCTCTCTTCTAAAAGCCATTTATGCTTTTGCCATTGCCTAAGGGCAACTGATTTAATCAGAATTGTTCATGTGGATTATCTAAACTATGAAAAGCAACAAGGGAGAACTTCTCAAGAAATCCAGACTGAGCCTGCTGCAGAATACTTGGTTTGGGTCCGAAACTAAGTAGACTGCTCACATTGTATTCAGGGTCCTAAGAAAAGTGGCTCAATGCCTCTGTAATTCTTTGTCCCTTTGATCTACTTCAACATTTGGTATCTTGGCAATAGGACAACTCATGAAAGTGACTTTGTCTATTTAGCTGATTCTTAGTGTGGGGAAAGAAAGAAAGGAAGGACAGGAGGAGGAAGGAAAGAAGGAGGGACAAAAGAAGGGAGGGTGCGAGTAAGAAGAAGGGGAGAGAAGGGCCTGATAACAAAAGAGGAAAATTATGCTCTGGCTATCTTTGCTCAACATAAAGACTCACATAATTTGTGGCGATGTGATTCCCATTTTCCCTATATTTAGCATTAGCCTTGTTGAAGGCAAATAGAGGCCAAGGTCAACTGTTTAAAACGTATTGTGCTGGCTCCTTCACTCCTTATTTTCAAGCTGGATTTTGCATAAATGACAAAGCTTACTTTTAGTCATGTTATTTGCTTGTAACACTTATTCTCTTTCACCTGTTTCAGCTTCTCACCATCAAACCCCTCATTCCTTGTTAAAATTGTTAATTTACCCATTCCTACAACAATATAGCACATTTATAAACCAAAAATTAGTTTATTCTGCCTGAAGGACAGCTACATAAAACAAACATGACAGAGGCCAAAATTACTATCACCTGAGAGATACGTTTTTCTTATCGATGCTCTACACTTCACTCTCCCTATCATTGCTTCTAGCCACAGTGGAATGGCTACACAGGTTTCATGGCTGTTACCCTTCATCTTCAATGTTTGGAGTCTGCTTTGTAATGGTACGCCATTTTCCTCTAGTAAAACCAAGTGGTTTAACTGACATTTAACAGTGATTTAGTGATTTTAGAGTTCCTTCTTACTCTAAAGTAAATGTTCCGGAGACTTGTGAACTTGTATCTGGACAGTTAATCTAAGCATTGTAGTGGTTCCCTGAGGCTGCATATGATCTCTCATGATCTCTTGTAAAACCTGAGCCTTTGAACTACTGTCTAGTTCGTGGTTGGTCTGTAAGGAATAAGGCGGCATTATTACTTATGGTAACCTCCTCTCAAACACTGTAGTGAATTAGAGTATTCAGAAACCTTTTTTTATGCTTTAGTAAGAACATGAGGATTAATGCTGGTAACCAAGGTACTAAGAAGAGGTAAATACACAAACTTCTAGATGAAGAAAGGAGATTAAAGAATATTGGAATTTAGAAATAAAAGTAGCACTGAATCAATTTGTTGTAATAAAAATGGCTAGAAGACAGAGGGAGCATAGATATTTTTGTTTAAAATTCTTCATGAACCAGTGCTTGAATTGGATCAGGAGTGACTAGGTCTAATATACCTACTATTCACTATTCTCCCTAACTTATACACACATTTGTACACATACAAATAGAACTATCTTCACCTTGGATCTATTATGTTAAATTTGTATTTGTAAGTGACTGACTAGTTACCTGTATCTAAAAGGCACAGAAATAAAAGTGAGAATATGAGAGTATCCAGTTTTGGAAACGAAAATGAACTTAAATAAAAGATAAACAGACATGCTGAGTATAAAGAAAAGTCAGGATTCCCTAGGTGTAAGTAACAGGATTAACTTTGTCTAGCTCCTTTATACATGATTTGCTCACCCTAGGGCCTTGAAATATACTTGGCATGAAGTAGTAACTCAATTAATTTTTGCCAAATAAATAAAAGAGTAATCCAGGCTAAGAAGTGTACAATAAATTATCTAAGTGTGTGGACTGAATCAAAACTTTTCTGAGCTAGAAAAAATAAAACTGGGATACAGTATTTTTCCAGACATTCAGAAAAGTGTAGTGTAAATGTGGACAATCAAAATATTAAAATATATGAAAAACAGTAATTGGAAACTTAAGCAGAAAAAGGATTGAAAAATTGAGTTCTGTCAGAAAAAATTTTGGATATCATTAGGGAAAATAATAAAAATAAAATGTGTATTTCCTTTACATTAGTATCTTCGCATTTATCCAAAACCTTCATACTTGATTTAGAGTACCATGTTCAGGTAACATAACCCAAGGTCTCTTATTCAGGACAGTCATTAAGGAATTCAAAATACATTTAAATAAGGTCAGTAGAGAAAAAAATTATTTATAATAGTTCATTGAATATGATAAAATCTGAACAAACAAGGATGTTACCCAACATCAGTATTTCTTACATGTAATCCTAGCTATCCAGAAGACTGAGATCTGAGGACTGTGGTTCAAAACCAGCCTAGGCAGGACTGAAATATCCACAAAAAATACTACTTAGCAGACATCATATTGTCATTATTTTTTAGTAACTGGCTATCTAGAAGCTTCCTAACAGGGCTAATTTTTCCTACATTCTGAGTTTAGAGACTAGAGGTCTTGGCTCTTGTAACTTTGTGTGTGTGTGTGTGTGTGTGTGTGTGTGTGTGTGAGACTAGAGGTCTTGGCTCTTGTAACTGTGTGTGTGTGTGTGTGTGTGTGTGCTGGGTGTGGGGATTGAACTCACGACCTGTGCATTGTTCCTGAGCTATTTTGCTCAAGGCTAGTGCTCTACCATTTGTGCCACAGCTCCACCTCCAGCTTTTTAAATTAGAGATAGAAGTCTCAGGAAGCTTCCTGCAATGATCAGGTCTGAGATTCCTGAGTAGCTAGGACAGGTGTGAGACACCAGGGCCTGGCATGACCTCTCATTTCTATGACTGCAAATCCTATAGAAGAATACTCTTCCAATACATACTTCCAATGCCTTTTCCTCTGAAACAGAAATACTAAAAACATTCATGGCCTAGGCAAGGTTTTTTTTTTTTTTTAATCATCAGAAAGTAATAAAAGCGTCTGTGATGTTTTAGGTTATATAACAAATACTCCCTGTGTCTCGAACACCCAGATACCCTGGTAAACATTAACTGAATGAAAAAAAAAAACCATCAGTGCCTGAGATCCTCGCTGTGTAGGAGACTTGAGACCTATAGGATTAAAGTTTGAAACCAAATAGAAAAATTCATGAGTCTTCATTGAGATGTGGCATAACTGGCACAGTGCAAGCTATACACGAACACTGAGCTGAGCAAGACTGAGACTATGAGTTTAGAAGTTAGAACTGGAAAAAAAAGCAGCAAAAAAGAATGATATGAAGCTGGGTGCTGGTAGCTCATGCCTGTAAGCCTAGCTACTCAGGAGACTGAGGTCTGAGGACCACAGTTTGAAGCCAGCCTGCACAGGAAAGTGCATGAGACTCTTACCTTCAATTAACCATCAGAAAACCAGAAATGGCACTATCACTCAAAGTGGTAGAGTGCTATCCCAGAGCAAAAAAGCTCAGGGACATGGCCCAGGCCCTGAGTTCAAGCCCTACCAACATCAAAATAAAAATTATATGAAAGAGAAAAATGAAAGGTTTTTAAAATTTTAAACTTATACCATAATTTCCCTCATGCTGTTGTGCATAAAAAGTAACTTTGCTAGGTTCACATTAGCATTTCACTACTCTAAACAAAATTATTTTTAAAAGAATTAGGCAGGAGATACAATTTTACTATTTTGAGAAACATATAGGTATGATTAGACTGAAGATACCAATGTTTTAAACCAACTTATATGATGTAAGTCAAATGTAATATCCAACTAATCTTTATGTATAGAAAATTATTAGTATCAGGATGCAATTTCAACTACAATATTACAAATCTACAAATTTTTTAACGGTACAGTATTAAAAATGCTGAGAAATGTCTGGGTGCCATTGGCTCATGCCTGTAATCCTAGCTACTCAGGAAGCTGAGATCTGAAGATCACAGTTCAAAGCCAGCCTGGGCAGGAAAGTGAATGAGACTCTTATCTCCAATTAATCACAGAAAAAGCCAGAAGAGGCACTTTGGCTCAAGTGGTAGAGTGTTAACCTTGAACAAAAGGAGCTCAGGGACAGCTCCCAGGCCCAGAGTTCAAGCACCAGGATGGGGGAGGGGGAAGAGGAGCTGAGAAATACATAATACAAATGGAATTTTGTATATTTATTATTCAAGTTCTTGTGTTTTCTAGAGAAAGGTATTCGGGAGAGGCAGCATCAGCATTATCTGATGGTCAATAAAGAGCAGGCCACATTTGTTCATAAGAAAAATAATACCCTCTCAACATTCAAATGAAAATGGAGATTATAGAATACTTTGAGACTCTGTAAACAGACCTAAGATAATTTATGAACAATTTTGAAGCACTTAAGTGTTAAGTTATTTTCACCATTCTACTGTAGCTGGTTACTATATATCCCTTTCTTTCAGACTATTCTCCTCCTTTAAAGTCAATTAATTTCTTCATTTATTCAGAGTTGCTTGAAATCCAGCCTCTCTGTTTCCTTTTAAGTTTTGATATATTTTGAAAGGGTTTGAGAGATCATAAGTCATTCTTGTCTAGGAACTTGTCTCATTCCCTTACTAGGCTAGGTGACATGGAGCACACTACTTAATATCTCAGAAACCCAGTTTCCTTACCTGGAAGAATGAAATAGTAACAGTACCTACCTCTGCTGATGAGGATTAGCAGATTGTTTTAGAATATTCTTATTATTTGTTAAGTAGTTCTACAAGAGTTGCCATTTACCAAAGCAGTTTATGAATACACTACATCTTGATCAATGTCACCCCTTTCAACATTCTTACCTACCCCTCCCAACCCATTCCCTTCCACCCTTACTTATCTTCAGTTTAGGCTGCATACTGAATTCGTAGGTTTTTTATCAGTCACTGATTTTATTGCTACTTCTTCAGTCCCTTTTTAATCTTTGGAAGTAACTACATTAAAAAGTCAGGCTGAGCTTGGCTCTCTTTATCAAATAATTCCCAAGGTTCACTTCCGGGCTCTGATCCTCTGAAGTTAGTGGAATGAAGCCTTGTTTGTGTAATTGTCATCTTCCTACCTGTTGGCTTTTCGTTTTCGCTAAGTCTCTTAGCAAGTTGCTAGTAAAGGTAAAATATCAACTCTTAAACTATTTGAAGCAGCTATGTATTGAAAGGGAATTTAGTTACGTCAATAGCAGTATGCCAGCCTAGTCTGGCTTTCTCAAAAATCATCATAATAAGAAGACAATAAATGGGGCTGGGAAGGTGGCTCAGTGGTAGAGCGCTTGCCTTGCATGCTCGAGGCCCTGGGTTCGATTCCTCAGCACCACATAAGCAAAAAGAAAAAAGCCGGAAGTGGCGCTGTGGCTCAAGTGGTAGAGCGCTAGCCTTGAACTGAAGAGCTGAGGGACAGCGCCCAGGCCGAGTTAAGCCCCAACAACCGAACCCCCCCCCAAAAAAAGAAGACAATAAATAAATAAATAGTATAAAATATACACCTAGAAGGCTCAGAATCCTTTCTCTAAGACATAATCATTAAAGAAACTCTGAAGCACACTATGTAATTTGGCATTTGAAGTTCTGTGGAAGAGTTCAGCTTTGTTCTCAGCTGAGTACTGACTTATTTATTTATTTTATTGTGAGAATACTGTACAGAGGAGTTACAATTACATGGGCAAGATAACGAGTACATTTCTTATCAAGCATTGTTGCCTCCTCTTTGTTTCCCCTTCCCATCTCTTTCCATACCCCTCCCCTCCCCCTACCTGATCCTCCCCCGCCCACCAAAGTTGTACATCTCATTGTTGCAATGGGTCCACCTGTATCCCTAGTTAAACAATTTGTTTTTTTCCCTTCCCCTCCACAAATTATACCAACATCAAATATAGTGAAAGATGGGTTATATCGTGGGGGAGGGACATACAAAGCAACAAAGAAATCATCTTATAAATATGTTAGAAACAATTGCATGAAAGAAAAAAAATAAAAAAACATTTGAATACTTATCTTGGGGTTCATTCCCCTAACATCACCTTATCTGACCTTTTCTGCTTGACTCAGACATACACTAGTTATTGAAAATAAGAGAAACCATGGGACCTATGTTTCTTTGGGCCTGGCTTACTTCACTTAATATAATTTTTTTCCAAGTCTTTCCATCAGATGAAAATTTTCTCTACTCCCTTGAAACAAAAAAGAAGTGAAAAACAACAATCCTTGTTGGTTCATATCAGTAATGTATACTACTAATTCAATGACTCTGAAACTGGAAGACATTTTTTTCTATTCTCCCTTGAGGAAATAATTGACAATATCTGGAGACAATATTGAGGATTACAAAATGAGCACTGAGGCATCTAGCGAGTAGAGGGTATGAATACAGTGTCCTGGCAGCCATTTAACAAAGAATTAGTAATAGTCCTGCCATTAAGAAACTATACTAACTCAATTTCCTCTAAACTAACTCCATTTCCCAGAATCACTGGCATTATACTATTAGCCACATTGACAATATTTAATATGTACATCTACATATACACATACATACATACATACACACAAACTAGGATACAGTGGTAAGAAAAGTGGCAAAAGCAAATTATTTTGCAATAGTATTTGGTCATTAATTATGTAAAGAAGAAAAGCAGATAATTGTACATGATCAAACCAACCAGTCTACTATCCTTTGTACATTCTGTATTTGGGGAAAGGTAGAGATTGAAATACAATTCTGCTACAGAGATATTTTGAAATGGTTTATAAAAAGCACCACCCCACAATAAATAAAAATAAATATATTTTTAAAAGCAATGCACTCCATTTTTAACAACTAGTCCAGAGGAAAAGTCCGTACATTTCAAGGACAGATATTTTTCTACACACAGCATTTTCCCTATAGATCACAAATATTTAAGAGCCTAATACTACATTTAAGAGCCTAACACCACTCCTGTGTAAGGATGAATCCAGATAAAGCTCCAACTGAGTTTCAGACCATTTCTGTACCACAGTCATTTTCAGCTAGGAAAGCACACCATGAGCTTCCAAGGCAGGTGTGAAATGTATTTTTTAAGTAAGCCACAACTATTCTGCAAACATTTTCCTCAGCACTCTTCTGCGGTTAAAGAACACTGATTATACACAGAAAGAACAAAAATAAATGAAATTTGAAAGTCAAGAAAATCCAGTTTGTGAAGATTATTATTAAAATGGGTGAAATTCAAATCTGTGACATTTTATTTTCTTCTGGGTTTCATTGTCAAAGGCAACACCTGATGCAAGAATGGGTGACAATGACTTTCAGGAACACATTTGCACTATCAGGGACTGATGGTGCAGATTTACTCGGTTCTGCACTTAACTCTCTTGCCTTTGAAATTCACTTTGGTTAGTGACACCTGTATTAGAGCTAAGAAAAATTGGCTTTTATTTATTTACACTTAAAACTCTAAGACATGCTTCCCAGGTGGGCACTAGGAATCCAGGATGTACTGATGAGGAAACCTGAGGAAATAACTGGCCTAGCCACTCAGACAACACACACTCAATAATTTCTAAGAAGTCAATATCCTTTACTCTCTTACTCCATTTTTAAATCTCTCTAGTTATCTCTAAAACATTAGCCATTTCTACATTTAGTGGAACTTCTAGAGGAATGGGAGAAGATAGAGATAGTTTTAAATTTTCATAGCAGTTCAATTCAAAACTGTTAAGTATCTACCAGGAGACCTTCACTAAAAATTATTTCTGGAACAAGACATAGGGAGAGGTTCAAAACAATAAAACCAAGCAATACAAATTAGAATGAAGAAAGAAGAAGGAGGAGGAGGAGCAAGAGGAGGAGGAGGGAAAGGAAGAGGAGAAGGAGGAGGAAGAAAAGGGGGAGGGAGGAGGAGGAGGAAGGAAGAAGCAATGTTCTGGTACTATGAGATTCAGAAAAAAAATCTAAATTCTGTTCTTAAGACACTTATAATCTTATTTTAGAGAAAATGATTAATCTATTTAACATACCCAAAGGACAATAAGAAATAGAATAATTATGTGTAAAAATGGGTGGTAGAGGCAAAATGCTTTGGGCAGCCATGTCTCCTCTATCCTTTCCACCTCAGAGGAAAGAGACAATGGGTCAAATGAAACTTCCTCTCGTTTTCTATATTAGTTTCATAATACAGTTATAATCCCATTACAAAGAACTTTAAGACATTGTTGACATTTTTTGTTGCCCTGTAGTTTATTGTCTCAAGTATTGCTTGAAATACCAGGCTCCACACAGAGCTGTCTGTTCTAAAGGCATTTGTTGACCTACATTATGTGAAGGTTAGCATGAACAAATGATGAACACTACATGGAATCAGTTAGATTGTTGGTAAGTAAGCTCACATTTTTTTTAAACAATGCTTTTTATTTTTAACCTAAAGACTACAAATTTAAAGTAGGGCATTATCCTCAACTAATCTTGTTATTATACAAAACAGTAATATTTATTAAGAGTGCGTCTTTAATGCCAAAGAGGAGGATTTGCTGTGAATTTAATGGAGCTTAAACTCCAGGGCTCTTTATTTGCCTAGCCCCTTCCAACAGTCTGTATTTAATTTGTAACCATAGTTTTGTGTTCTGTCTTTCTTTTCTTTTCTATTTTATATATATATATGTATATATATATTAAAGATACTGTACAGAGGGGTTACAGTTACATGAGTAAGGTAATGAATACATTTCCTATGGAGCATTATTACCCCCTCCTTTGTTTTCCCCTACCATGTTTTTTTTTTCCTTTTCTTTTTTAATGGAAGTTTTCCAGTTAATTTAAGATTCTGGACAAATCTTAATCTAACTTTGGAATAAAACAATCTTGAAGAGATTAAACTGGATAGTCCTGTAAGGCCAATTCTAAAAAATATACAAACCATATTTTCATAAGAATATCTTATGAAAAAAGAATATCTTATGACTTGTATTTTGTGAATGTATCCCTCCCCTATTGTTAGTCCCCTCTCTTCATCTGTCAGTGAATAAATGCCACTTTGTCTAACCATTAAAAACATTTTATAGACTCTAAATAATAAAAAACCCACCTCTTCATTCAGAGACTAGAATAATCACATTACTTTAAAAAAAAGATTAAAAAATCCAGAGTTGGAAGATAATTTCTAAGAATATAAAGTATGTTAGTAAGAATCATGTACAGCCATCATTATTATCCGTAGCTAAGGGATACATGAATTTAAGAAAAGGAAGAGCACAAGAATTCTCTCAATACAATTTATGACAGTCTCCGCTGAAGAGTGTGGTGAGTTTACGCAGACTGTGGGAATTTTTACCACTAAAAACACCATGTATCTGTTTTTCTGGTTTCTGAAAACCCCAAATAAATCCCACAAGCACCTCTAAACTTTACCATGGAATCCTCACACTTTTAAGTACGAAATTTAGAACAGAATAAAAACTTTTTGGATTCTATGCCTGTCTGCAGTTTTTCCTATAATGCCTTGTCCCAGTTTTTTGAAGAAAACTGAATAAAAAATTAATTCAAGAAAAAATGAATGAAATTGCTCCAAATGGAATATTAAATTGAAAAATAATAGTTAAATTGTTCATAACCATTTCCTGTTAGATTTTTTTCTCTCTCTCCCTTGGAAATGGAGTAAGAATGCTCAAATAAAAAATGTAAAACCCATCCCATCTCATAAAGGGTCCACTCCCGTAAACAGGAAGCTTATGAAAAAGGCTTTTCTTGGCTTCCTGGCACAATCCAATTTTAATTTTGGTGGCAGCACCTATTAAGGAGAAGACTCATTTTGTGGGCAGGGTGAACTATTGAACACTGCAAAACTTACAGGTACTGGTGGGATTAATGGACTGACTTGTTGACTTGGGGGAATATGGACCAAATTGCTAAGAAAAAGTTGTTATTGACCCTGTAGGTGCTAGTGCTTCATGCTAAGGCAGCAACCGCCACATATGCAGCTCTAACGATCCTCTCCTTTGCTTTTCATTTAAATTTTGTTTCCTTTGTGTCTTTACTTCACCTTTCCTGAAAGCATTGTATAACTTTAAAAGTATGGGTTTTGGGATTGACTAATGTGGTTTCCTGTCCAGGTTCTGGCAGATAGTGTGACATGTTGCCTTCTTCTGAGACACAGAATAGGTGCTAACAATTGTTCCTTAGAACAAGTTTCTAGAACTTAGTAAACACCACCTGCCTCAAATCACTTGCCGTGAAAACAAGACCCCTTCCTGACCTATTAAAATGAAAATTTTACTGGCTGCATCATCTGAGAATCTGCTTTAAAATTTTTCTTCCAAGTGATGTTTTGTGCACACTGCCTTGTCCTATGTCAGGATTCAATTAAACCATGGGGGTAAAATTTATCTGTGAACAACAGATCAAGACACATGTATCTGGCTGCTTTCAGGTGAGTTATTCTCTAGGTAACTCCAAGCACACAGGAGCACTTTCTGGAAGATCATGTTCCAAGTCATCCCCTGCCACACCAAAAGCATAGTGCTTTATCTTCAGGTAAGCAGGACAGGTTCACTGGGTGGTGGTTAAGAGCTGAGAGCTGTAACACAGACGAGACTTCTGTAGAATTTTATTCATGTGACTGTTCCTACCCCACAGGGTGACATAAGGATTAATTCCTATTTGGTAATTTACTGTGTGTAAAATGCCTCCAGCCCCTTGGAGGAAAGTGTTATATAAATGTAAAATAATAATTATAATAATAATAACCTCCACTATTTAACTGATCAGTGAATTAGCTGGAAGATTTAGGCTGCCAAGGGACAAGGCTGAAACCATAATAAGGAGAAACACTTTACATCATCATATCTCATAACTGTTATCACAAAAAGGGGAAACAAAGGGTGAAAATTAAGATAAATCCATGTTCTGAACTGATTTAAATGACAGAGGATCACTAGTAACATTTCATGGAAGCCAAGAAATGCAAAAATGACAGCTGCATTGTAATTCTAACTCAGCCATAAGTCCTGGGGTTTTTATCCACTTTGCTTTTCTATTTGTATGGAAAATAACTTATCAGTGCAATATCTAATATTTAGCATTTTTAGGATACTTAACTATGCTTTTGGTTGGTTGGAATATACTCATAACTTACACCGATTTGTAAAGTAATGTAAGTAAGTATATAGAGTAATGAAATTCCAGGTAATGTTTGAATTTATTGTTTATAATTAACTTGACTTCCTATGTATACATCCTGAGGAATTTAATACATCCTAAGAAAACTGTGCTATAGTTTCATATTTGAATGTAGTGAACTCAAATGTCCAGGACACCTTTTCTCCTCAGGAGGGGATATTTTTGTGCAGATACTATACTTTCTTCAGTTTTTACATTGTTCTTAAATCCATCCTAAAAAACTATAGAAATCTTTGTAGCTTTTTTTTTTTTTTTTTGTCAGTACGAGGATTTCAACTCAGGGCCTCACACATTTTCGGAAGGTATTCTATTGGGGAACCATATCTCAAGCCCTTTCTAGAAGTGGATTTTTTTTTTTCTTGCCGGTCGTGGGGCTTGAACTCTGGGCCTGGGTGCTGTCCCTCAGCTCTTCAGCTCAAGGCGAGCGCTCTACCACTTGAGCTACAGCGCCACTTCCGGTTTTCTGGTGGTTTATTGGAGATAGGAGCCTCAAGGTCTCTCCTGCCCGGGCTGGCTTTGAACCGCAATCCTCAGATCTCAGCCTCCTGAGTAGCTAGGATTACAGGTGTGAGCCACCAGTGCCCGGTTAGCAGTGGATATTTTTGAGACCGCATCTCATTTTTGGCCCAGGCTTTTTCTGGAAATCCATAGCCTCTTGCCATCGCTGGAATGACAAGCACACGCCACAGCTCCCAGCTTTAAGTAGAGAAGAGGACTTGTATGTATTTCTTGGCTGGCTTCAAACTGTGATTTGCTTGATCTTAGCCTCTCAAGTAGCTGGGTGCTTGGCTAGTGAACTTAAACACAAAGTACTAGATGCCTAAAAAGCAATTTAATTACTCTGCTTAGTTATGCACCATTCAAGTCACTTTTTCACACTCAGGCCAGAAATGTTCTTTTGTAAAGAACTAGTTTTAACAGTTGTGATTTTAGAACTCTAACACAAAATGGTCTAAATGTAGGAACAAAAGAGATGCTGTACTCCCATGTAATAAAGACTGAATAAATTTGAGAAAGATGAAGTAAAACATAACAAATACACAAATAAATGGTGGCAAAGCATCAGACACTTTGTTCTATTTCTGATTAGTAACTCCTAGTTTCAAAAACTTAAAAATCCAACAGTAAGTGAATAAAAGCAACTCTAAACCACGTGAAATGACTACTAGAAAATAAAAGCAGTCAGTAAAACTCAACGTATCTTATAAAATCTTACATTAAGCTTTTATCTGTCTATTCAGATAGAGTAATAAATGAATGAGTGAATATATAAAAAATTAAAAGTAATATTTAGAATTGGTTTTGTCTTCAGAATAAAAACAAAAAAATGTCTTTTTAAATTTTAATTTTTTGCTGGTCCTCCGGCTTGAACTCAGGGCCTGGGCTCTATCTCTAAACCTCTCTTAGCTCAAAGCTAGCACTTTCCCACTTGAGCCATAGTGCCACTTTTGGCTTTTTCTGAATAGTTTATTGGGGATAAGAGTCTCATGGACTTTCCTGCCAAGGCTGGCTTTGAATTGCAATCCTCAAATCTCAGCCTCCTAAACAGCTAGGATTATAAGGTTACAGCAGGATCACTTGTGCCTGGATAGAAATTTCTTTTTATTTACACAAAACTGCCATGAAATATATATTACTTAATACTATAAAGTATTCTGAAAATGATGTGTTGGTTAAGTACTGACATACATAATACATGTACAGATAAAAAATATTGGTGCATGAGTATAGCTTTGTGGCTTCAAAGTAGCTCTAATAAAGGACAGAAGAAAGAGAACATTTGAAAACCCACTTTTGTGGGGGTCACTAGTAAATAGCATGCCCCATTAAGTGATACCCCTATGATTTTAGCACAAACATCTTAAATATTCATCTTTCTTTGACAGATTTTTTTTCCCTTCTGGATCACGAATGCCATCACTGATGCTCTGGTCTTCCAGTTACCTTGGAATTTCTTCTACTTAATCAAAAGCTCAGCTATACTCATCAAAGTGGAAAAACTGACAGCATTGTCTGAAAGACACAGCTTGGGATAATTGCTCCTAGTAGTTCCCCTGTCAATGAATATTATTATATTCTTTCTCACTAATAGTTACAGTATTTTTTTGGGGGGGGATTTCTAAACAGTTATCTACTAAGTGTTTTGCTGTCCTTTTCTTGAACTATACCAAATGTGATAGTACAATCCATGCCTGAGCACTCCTAACACTGTGTTAATGCCTTTGTGTGAATTAAAAAATATTTTTATGTGTCCAGAGGAATCAGAGGACCGTATTTTTTACTTGGGATTACTGTTATCTTAAGGAGGCTAAGTCACAAAAAAAGAAAAAAAATTTTTTTTACTGATTTTATTTTTTTACCTGACAATGGAATTGTCTTACATATTTCCTTTTTTCTATTGCATCTCTTGGGCTGATAGAAAAACTGTGTTTTAAATGTTCTCATAATGCAGACCTTTGAAATATTAGCTTCTCTTTAAATCTTTTATGTAACTAAAGAAAGTAGCAAAAATGAGAATGAGAATAATGATAGGAATATTAGCTAAAATTTCTTTAACTCTTAGATATCCCAGCATCATGTATTAACTCATTAAATCTTTACAACTCTATCAAGTCATACTATTATGTCTCCCATTTTGTTGAAGAAATAGAGGCATCATGAGATTAGAAGTTTGCTCAAGATCACACAGTCAGTAAGTAGAGAAGTCAGGATTCTAATAGGGAGTCAGTCCAGGTTTGCTATATGATGAACACAATATTCCTTGGACATACACAAGGCATAGTTCCAAGAACCACTCTCTCAGGAGATGGCTAGAACAACTGGTATTGCTAAACCCGATGTACAGACTTTTTTTCCCCCATGTGCATATAACTATAAAAACTTTCACCTTCTCACTTGGCAGTACTCTGTAGCTTCTTTTCACAGTCATTATACCTGACATTACCACTTTTTTGATTTGTTGTCATTATAAAGAACAGTAAGTATTTGAAAACAAACTATGATGCCAGAGAGTGACCTGATAACTCAGACAGCTCCTAAATGTCTAAAAGATTAGTAGCATATACAATGTGGATCCACTGCACAGAGGTTTGATTTACATTCGGGGAAGGATATAGCAGGATAGCATGAAATTATACCATACTATTCAGAATGGGCTACAAGTGAATATGTATTGATTATTTCTAAAACCACAGAAAGCAAGAGAATAATATCAATTTTATGTAGCTATTGGGAAAGTTAAATGGGATAATGTATGTTAGAGCTCTATGGAAGATAACTGCTTCATATACATTTATTTTAATGATTTTTATCTATTAATGTATATATTCTCTTTTCCCAGTTAGGTTTTATTTTTGTTCGGAAAAATCACAGGCATTGTGGCTCATGCCAATAATCCTAACTCTTTGGGAGACATTATTTTAAGGCCCAGACAAGGCACAGAGTTTGTAATACCTGGTCTCAACCAGTATCTGGGTATAGTAACATCAACCTGTCATCCCAGCTATGCTGGGGAGAGATTAGGAGGATTACATTGGCAGGCCAACACAAGCAAAAAAAAGTATGAGATCCCATTTTAACAGTAAAAGCTAAGTGTGATGGTAGGAGCCTGGGTGTGATGCTATGCTAGGTAGCATAAGCCAGAATGTCACTGTCCAGACGCGAGAGCAAAAAGTGAGACTCCATCTAAAAAATAATAACCAGAAAAAGAAGGGTTAGAAATGTGGATCAAGGGCTGGGAAGGTGGCTCAGTGGTAGAGCGCTTGCCTTGCACGCATGAGGCTCTGAGTTCGATTCCTCAGCACCACATAAGCAGGAAAAAAAAAAAAGCAGGAAGTGGCAATGTGGCTCACAAGTGGTAGAGTGCTAGACTTGAGCTGAAGAGCTGAGGGACAGCGCCCAGGCCAGAGTTCAGGCCCCACGACCGGACCCCCCCAAAAAAAGAAATATGGATCAAGTGGTAAAGTGCCTGCCTGTGAAGCATGTAAGGCCCGAGTTCAAACTCTACCATAGCCAAAAGAAAAAGAAGGAAGAAAAATTACCAATCTTCATCTTTAATGTTTACCATAGGGCTTCATAAATGGTATATTGTTAAATTCTAATATGTGTCATTAAAATAACATAATTCGTTCATTTTTATAATAATCCTATGATTACTTATAATCATTTGTTATTATGAATAATATAATGTTTATGTAGATATCTAAAAATATAGTGAACATTTCTATAGAAGAAGTTGGCCAGACATTTGGTCAAGTATATTATAACCTTATCCCATGAAAAATTTCCCAATAAACCTCTTAATATCTGAACTTCAATCATCTCCATTTTATATATGACCATTTTATATATAATCTTAATTTGTGTAGGTCCTCATTAGAACTCACTCAAATGAAAGGTGGTAAAAAAGCAAATCCTTAACTGCAACCCAATGCTATCTACTAAACAATGAATTTAAAGTCAAAATTTAATAAATATTTGATCTTAACTTTCATTCAATTGAGTTCTTAATTATTTCTGTTTCCAGAAAGCTTGGGCTTACAACAAACGAATGTGGCTTATCTAATATAATTCATTAATTTACTATTAAAAAGAGATTATTGTGAGTCAGGCACATGACAAGTCCTGGAAATTAAAAAAAATACTACAGATCTAAAACTTTCTCATCAAAAGCAATTAAGAATTTAATGTCATTTTACTTACTGCAATTTTCTATGTCTACTTTTGTAAAAATCACACTTCTGCCTACCCACTCTTTCTATTACTTCTTTTGAGCCCAAGTTTCATAGTATTAAATTTATACAGATTTTTGCCCATAAGAAGCTTATATGTCAAGGCAAGGAGCCGTTTTAATTATATTTACTCTTCATTTTGACTATATTTCTTTTTCATATCTGACAAAGACTTTTGAAGTGCCTAAAGAAAAGCAAAGCAACCTGATTTTAAAAAAATCTTTCATGTACAATCTTTTGTCTGTAATATTCTCATAATAGCTTAGAAATTTTAAAAGGAGGTTTAGCTGTTTTTGTTCTTTTCAAATTGGCAAAATTTGATTTTTTTCTTCATGTTTGGATTGACTTTAAAAATTAACAAACAAGAAAATAAGAACATATTCAACTTAAAAAGTACCTCTTCATGGGTGCTGTGCATGACTAATATCAGCATTACTCTGAAAACTGCTTCCACTCCTTTTTAAAAAAACAGTTTAAAATGCACAGACAGAACTTGCACAAAGCCACATCTTCTCAAGCAAGTAGAGAAAAACAACAACAACAACAACACAACAACAACAACAACAATAGAAGAGCAAGGGGAAAATCACTGCTGCCAAAAACTGCAGTGAGCCAAAGTATTGTTGGAATCCCTTTCACCTCTACACCGATGGTATGAGTGGAGTTTTGTCTATGATTTTAAACAAGTTCTATTTAAAGTTTTGAAGAGGAAAATTTTAAGTCTATAGTTTTCAGGTACACTTTAGAGAACCATTAGTTCTTATGTATGACTGTGAATTGTATTGAGTCGATAATTTCTAAAGGAAAGACTATTAAGAAAAAAACATTTTTAAAAATCTAACCTTTAATGGTAGCTCAATTATGTAGAATTATTTATAATGCCAAAGAAGACTGGTCTGGGATTTATTTGGAGGCCACAAGTATATGAACCCATAAAGTTAACATTGTACAAATTATTAAAGATATAAAAGTATTATATATGTACCATGTAGTAGACATTACAAAAGATAATGAAAAGATGCAGATAAATTTGCCCTTAAAAAACAGTATAAGAGCCAGGTATCAGTGGCTCACACCTGTAATCCTAGCTACTCAGGAGGCTGAGATCTGAGGATCCCGGTTCAAAGCAGGCAGGAAAGTCCATGAGACTCTAATCTCCAGAAAACTGGAAGTGGTACTGTGGCTCAAGTGGTAGAACATTAGCCTTAAAGAACACAGGGACAGTGCCCAAGCCCAGAGTTCAAGTGCCATGACTGTCCCCCTACACATACACACAAAAACCCCCCAAACAACAGTACAAGAGTTGTAGGTGTGGCTGGTTAGAAAGAATAAAGATGAGATGATGAAATGTTTAGATTCATGAGCTGAGGGCCTATTATGTCGAGGCAATGTATGAGTGCTTGACAGAATGTTGTTCTAGCCTATCTTTGTATTGATTGTTGGAAAAGAGCTTTCTAATGAAATAAAGCAAATTTAGATCCTATTATGTATTTTTATAAAGGAAATATTTTCAAGATAGGGAATAATTTGATAAATTTTTGTTTTCAGGACAGGGTATGGTGGTGTATGTTACCAAGGAAGGAAGGTAGGAAGGTCACAGTATAAGGCTATTCATGGCAAAGTTAGTGCAAGAAGCAATCTACAAAATAAGATAAAGGGCTGGGCATGTGGGTCATGTCTAGAATGTTCCAGGCTATCTCACAAACCCATCACTTTGTGATGCCGGCGATGTTTTAGAAAGGTGACTCTAATTTTGAATTTACTTTAGATAATACCTTTTCTACCAGCTATCCTGCCCATCCCATAAGGATGGAGTTGTCTATTTCTTTATATGCTACTCAAATCCTGAATAAAGGAAGTAAATTTGGCTTTTAAGGAGCACAGAGTGGATATGTCACTATTCTCTAAATTAAAGTCATCTTCAATATTTCCCACTAACTAGCCAATAGAACTTCACACAAGACATCAATGATGTGCTCTTGAAAGCTGCAGCTGTGCCTAACCTCCCCCCACCCTCACACCCCCGTGCCTAGGGCTTATCACATTAACATCCTTACCACTGAGCCAAACATACCTGACGTGAGGTCACAGCCTTGCCTCCACTCTCCCAATGCTCCACAATGATACTGAGTCCCTTCCTTTTCTTTCCTTCTTCTTTCTGTCTTTCCTTTATTCTTTCGTTACTTGTAAGTTAGTGCTGCTGTAAGGGCTTGAACACAGGGTCTCAAGCTCTTGTTTGGCCTTTTCACGTATGGCTGGCACTCTACCATTTGGGCTGCACCTACACTTGCAGATTTTTGCTGGTCAATTGGAGATAAGAGTCTCTCAGATTTGTCTGCCTGGTCTGGTTTTGAACCATAATCCTCAGAGTTCAACTCCTGGGTACCTATTTACCAGTGCCAGGCTAAGTACCCTCCATTTAGACTTTAGATAGTTAACGACCTTAGGGTTTTGGCCTTGAATCTTCCAAATATAAGAAGCACAGTGTATTGATGAATATAGCCGAGAAATGATACCCAAATGCTCCACTGATATAAGCAATGCTCAGTAACCAGTAGTTGAATACGATATTTATGAATTCAATCATTCATTCTTCACTTGTTAGTTTTTTCAATCATTTTATATGCCTACAGAAGACACTAAAGGCTGCTTAACAAAAATGTTTTCTGCTTACTTGAATATAAATTTTTACAATCATAGGACAAAAACAAACTTATTGTATTTTCATGAATGTTACTGATGTGAGAAAACAATGGATATATCAGTTGAGTACAGACCAGACTAGATTTAGGAAAGCTGGTGATAAGCTATAGAAATCTGACAAATGTACCAGTTCACCACCTAGTATGCAGCATCTAGTTTTATAAATTTAAATGACTGTCTTATACTGATACATAAGTGCCTATGGTATTTGTAAAATATATGAATAACTTACCTAGTGATAATAGTTGTTAAGATAAACAATTTAGTTATAATGCAAAAGAGAAACAACTAATTTTTAAGAAGCCAATTATTGTCCAGGCAAGTAATTGATTTCAAACTTAGACTAGTCTCATTTAAATCCTCATCAAAAATACTAACTTGGCTAGGATTTATTCATTTTAAAGAAATGTATAACTGAGCAGAACAATATTAACTAAATTCCCAGGTATCAATTATTTAAATACTTGTGAGGCATAATTTTTAATAAAATGTAAGTCTTTAGTCATTTGTATTTACATTTCATTGCTTCTTTTTAGAATCTACAGTTATAACAAAGAAGTTGAAATCAAACTGAATTTGTATTTTAATAGATGAGCTAATGGAGAAGTTACTTATTGATATATGAAAATGAAATTAGGAAAATTGAGGGAATGTGTGAGGTTGGGATAGATGGAGAAGAAAGGCTTTTTTTTCCTCTTAAAAAATCTTTATTGTAAAGGGGATGAATAGAGGGGTTACGGTTACATAAGGCAGTGAGCATATTTCTCGTCAAACTTATTATCTCCTCCCTCAGTTGTCTCCTACTTTCCCTTCCCCAATCCCATCCCCGCCATGTTGTACAGTTCATTTCCAACATATTGTCTTGTGAGTATCACTATTGCATTGGTTCACTGTCCTCTGTCTCACAATCTTGTTGTTCTACTTCCCTTCCCTAATTCAGCTAAAGGTATATACAAAATACCCAGGTTGCCAAAATCCACTAAAGTGAAAACGGGATAAAACACAAAGGAAAAAAAAAGATACCACATTAAAAACAAACAATAACAACAAAGAAAAACCTCTTGTGTCCATGTCTTGGAGATCATTTCACTTAGCATCACTGAGTACATTTCTTTCAAACACTGTTACCCCCTTTCATTTTCTCCCTCCCAACTCCGCTCCTCCCTGTATCTTCTTTTTCTTTTTCTTTTTAAATAAGGTTTTTATTGTGAAAATACTGTACAGAGGGGTAACAATCACATGAGCAAGGTAATGAGTACATTTCTTATCAAGCATTGTTGCCTCCTCCTTTGTTTTTCCCCTATCATCCCTTCCCTCCCATCTCCACAATTACATTCCCCCCTCCCACCCCACCCCTCACCCCCACCTAAATTGTACAGTTCGTTTTTTGACATGGCGTCTGATACATCTCATTGTTGCAATGTGTCAACCTGTATCTCTATTTAAACAATTTTTTCCCTTCCACTCCCCAAATAATACCAATATCAAATACAGTGAAAACTGTACAGGGGTTATACCGTGGGGGAAGGACATACAAAACAACAAAAAAAATCACATGGTACTTTATAAACATGTTGGAAACAATAGCAAGAAAGAAAAAAACCACTTGTGTCCTTATCTTGGGGTTCATTTTGCTTAATATCATCTTATCTGACCTTTTCTGCTTGTCTCAGATGACATTGATAAGTCACATTGTACTCATAAATTCATGTTGTATTGAAATTTTCTGTGTACAATAACTTGAAGATAATCATAATAAAACAGAAAGATACAAAATAATAGCTAATATTATTTACTTTGGTCCTAAACATTTTACATTTTTATCTTATTTAATCCTTACAACAATTTTTTTAGAAGCTCAGTGCTATTACTATCATCCTTGCCACTTTATGGTAGGGGAAATGAGAAAAAGAGAAGACAAAGTTTTCATGTCACAAAGCTAGTTAGTAGCTATTCAGTTGGACTTCATAGACCAGTTTCCAGTGTCTAATTATTATGCTATAATACTTCTTAGTTCAAACGATTATTAAATAAAATGGCTTACATAAGTTCCAAGCACATGGCATGGCACCAAATGGCCTTTATAAAATGTTAGCTCTTTTCTTCTTTTCAGTTTCTCAACATCTCTCTTTTTCTTCAGTTTCTCAAATTCTGTAACTCCAATGACACTAATCATAAAGCCCTTATTTTTAAACTATATTTGCTTTAGAAAAAATTAGATCTTATTTAAATTTCATACAGATGAAGATAGAAAATGGAATATAACAAACAGGTTATAGACTAATGTTGAAGATTACCTAAAGGCATATAATATTTCAACAATACAGATTTAAGTGACAAAGTTAGGATATGAAAGTGTGCATAATGCTTTACCACAATGAGAAAAAGGCATATTTGTACACAAAAAATAGAAATGTGTAT
>NW_012267327.1:7703096-7806670 GCF_000151885.1 Dipodomys ordii
ACAAAATTAGGATATGAAAGGGTGCATAATGCTTTACCACAAATGAGAAAAAGTCATACCTGTACACAAAAAATACAACTGTGTATGGCCCAAATTTATGAGTCATTTTTTTTTCTGAGTGATTATAGACAGGTCTAATTGTCTATTCTTCAGGTCCCTCTTCTTAGCCCTGCCTAGCATGGGAGAAGATCCTGTGGCAGAGTTTATAAAAGAATACTTCAGCTGGAAGTATGGGCTCACAGAAGACAGGTTCAGAAACTGCTGAGATTGGAGTTCTGTTAGGTCAGAAGTGTCATACAAATGCTATTGTAGCAGACAAATACTTAGCAGGGGTATATATAATATACAGTGATCTAACATTCCAAAAGGGTGGGCTTGGGAAAGAGAGTTGGCATGCTAGCTTCTTTACTCAGTTATACCCCACACAAAATATCTCTGACTGCTGCAAAGTCAAACCCTAGCAGATTAAATCAGGCACTGTTCACCTAAGAAATAAAGTTCTTAACGAACATTTTGACACTCATCGAAAGGTTAATATCCTCTAGATGTCTGATGTATCCTCTAGATGTATTGATTTTCCTGTGTCTGTATGAAGAAATGTTTAAACTTCATGTTAGGCAGATTTTCCAAAAATGGCCATGTCTGCATCATTTTGCCATGATTGGACTTACAGAAAAATTTTCTATCTTAAACTTGTGAAACTAAGTTTTATGCCTTGCATTTTTGTTTTGCTTCATTAAAAAAAGTAGAGGAGAAATTCAAAGAGATGAAAGATTGCATTGAAATATGTTAAACTTGAAGGCTTTCAACCTAAATGAGTCTGCTTAATAGAAAGTTATTAAGACTTGTGAGCTTTTAGAAACATTTTATCATTGGTGACAATGACAACCTGGTCCAAGCAGCTATAAAGAGGAAGGCCAGTTCATTTTACAATCTACCAAGCAGCTGACAAGTTTGGAGAATGTTGTTTTGGAGCTCACAGCATCAATTTAAACAATAATACTTTTGTGATTACAGAAGAGTTGATAAATCCATTCCCCTAGAATAATTTATAAAGGAAAGGATTGTATTGCTAATCCCTAAAAATGTGGTGGGGGAGGAGTAGTGGGAAGGTTATAGTCCTTTTCTGAACAAATGTAGCTTCCCTTTGACAATGTGGGGGGAAAAAGTCCCCCAGGGCCCTTTAGACTCTGTCACTGAGTTCCATCTTGAGACATCAAACTCAATAGCTCAGAAACCAACTGTCAATATTTACAAAGCATTTTCCATCTTATATCCTGCTTCTTTTTCTCTTTTTGGCTCTTTTTCCGCTTTTTTCCTTCTTCCCTATTCCCTTGATCATCTACTGCAGCCTTCTTCCCATTTGCTCTTATTTCCCAATGCCTCCCAGCCCCATTAGTCGGTCTGTTCATCCTGCAGTAGGCTTCAGTGATAGAAAAGAAAGGGGCCCAAACAAAGCCCCCTTCCAAGACAAGGCCCTCCAGTGGGTAGTGAATGGCAAGGGGGTACAGCCTGTGGACTGAGAATGCTCAGGGCTCAGGAGCTCTCAGCACCACAAGCGATTAGGCTTCTGCAGGCTTGATAGCTGTATCAAGCCTCCTGATTTCAAAGCTTTCATGGGCTGACAAGGACTTGCTAATTTCAAACTTTCTAACCAATTACAATCACAAAGAACTCAGGACAATAATCAGTGAGCAAAATGAAACTGGAGTGAAGCCGCCTTCTGCAGGTTTCACTCTCTCCTCTCTCGGCTCAGCCATGCAATGTGCAGCTGGGACTCTGCTTCAATAAGTAAATAAAAATACACTATACAACACAAACATACACAATGGATTCCACTTGTTGTCTTGTTCCCAGTAGTGGGGTATGTAGGAACCCTGTCTTGCATTTGGCCTATTAATTTCTGATGGTGTTAATTAAAAACTTTTGATGCTGCTTTGAATGGAAAATACCTCAAACAGTGTTTCCATTATTGAACCACCAAGTTCCAAGTCTTGGATTATTAGGTTAAGCTCTGTCAGCAGTGAGACCAACATAAATGCTTTTCATACCATCTACTTTGACCAAAAAGAATAGTAATAATAATAAATAAATGAAAAAGAGAAACTGTTTAGGCTCAAAACTCCCTTCTTTCAATGCACTTTTTAAGGGCTAAATTGAAAATCCAGGTCTCTCAATGTGAAATACATGACTTTGTAAAAAAAAAAATCCTTATAGAACATTCAAATCACCCAATGTTCCAGGACCTGAATTTTTTATATTTTAAAATGGGTAAAGCTGCTTAAAATAAGTGAATCAGCTGCTAAGTGATTTCTCTCTGTCTTTTTCCTCGACTCTGTTTCGAAAGGCTGAAAAAATGCTTAAAACGGTATATGCAATTGATATGTGTGGCTTAAGCAGCTTAATGTAATTACTGAGAACTCAGACTTTCTATTTAAAAATAAGATAGGATGAGTAATAGAAACTCTGTGTGGAGAGCATTCATCCCTCATGCCCTTGTGAGATGTGAGAAATGTTTCCAAATATTTAATCCACTGAGCAAGGTAAGAGAGCAGTTACTCAGATCTTTCTGTTCTCCTAGAACCCGGGGATGCCTGGGAAATGTAGAGAGCAATGTAAGAAGATCTATACTGGACACAAACAAATAAAACATTCCTCCCCTCTGTAACATGTCTTTGTGAAGCATCGAGCAAAGTAGAGAACTATTCTGATTTGTTTTTTAAGATTGTTCTCTATTATTTTAATCATTCTTCCCTTATATATGTATGGGGGCCCAAAGATTTGGGTATTCATTTTAAGAGTCCCCAAGATGTTATTTCAAAGATGTCCATTTCTTTTTTTGTGTTTTCCTAGGCTTAGCTTCTCTATCATTTTTCATTTCCCAACCTGTTTATTCATATTGTTTGCAATGTCAACCAAATCCTCAAAAGACCACAAGACCTTTCTCTTTTTTTAGCTGGAAAGACTTAATCATTCTCTTTCTTGTTTTGACCTCCATTATCTCTATAAAGGGTGACATTCTCCAAAAAGACTACCCATTTGGGTATGCCTTCTTTCCTTTCCTCACTAGCTGTAGGTATTGGCCTCACCTTCTTGAAACAGTTTGCAAACCTAGCCTTTAAACCGGATATGACATGATAGTGACCCTTCACTATCAGCAGTGACAGCAGAAAGACCTTACTAGAAAACATGTGAGAAGAATATGCAGAGCAACAGAACTAAAACTGCATCAGGAAAGCAGTTCTGAGCAAACCACAACAGGAATCTATTTGTTCACAAAATTTATGAATTTCCCCCAGAGTAAATCGATAGGTGTTATTGCCTACAAAGGACTAGTAAATGCAAATTAACTAACAGATATGCAGCAAATGAATGCATTTAAAGATGATTTCCAGCTGAATTGATTTTTTTTTTTCCTGGAGACCAAGTTTCTGTTAAACTTAATCCTTACTCTCTTCCCTCTCCAGCAGCAGAAACATCTGGTCGGTTTTAGATTCCCCTTGGATTTCCAACTTCAAAGGGAATTATAAAGAATAACAAATTCATGTACCGGCACTAAAAAAAAAATTAGAGCAGCAGGAGAGAATGGTAAAATTGTCCTTATTTGACTGCTAGTGACAGGCGCCACAGGCAGAACTATGAGAAAAGACAAAGACAAGATCACTGGTTGACAACCTGAATTTCTGCAAGGGACTGAATCTTGGGCTCGATGCAAATATGCACAAGTCCCTTCAGGATCTATCAGATTTCTATGGGCTTAAATGAATAAAATTTAAAATATATAAAAGAAGCTGGAATGGTTGAAAAAGTAGTGAATCACATTTATGTCTTAAGAAGTTTCCTGAAATAAAAAATCAAGAAAAGTTCATTGAAAGTATAACCTGTAAATAATCATAAAGGTTCACTTAGTCTTTGGTGTTTTGTTTTGTTTTTCTAGATTTAGAGAAATCTGTGTGAGTCTTGATTCTAGGAAAGACTGGATAAGTTATTCCAGAAGTACATAAGGCTCCCATGAGTTCAGCAGACCCATTACATCCTCATAAGAGTCTAGCCCTCTACAAAGGTCTCAAAAGTAGCTTCTGTTTTTAGTTTGTTTTAGTTTATCAAGGAATGACCAAGGTTTGAATGAATTGATATTTGTAATTGTGTCAAGTTGTACTTGACATCACTTTCTAGAACTGGATTTATTCTTTTACTCTATCATTTTCCTAGCAAAAACTGAAAGTGATTTCTTTAGAATATGGATCTTGATTGGAACCAAACATGAGAAAAGAAGAACAGTACAGAAAGTACAATTTTGCCATTGTAATTACTTCTTATAAATAGGCTTTCCTCTTTCTGATGTATACAGCAACAACAATAAAAATAAACAAAGAGATGATTAACCAATCAACTTGTTTGTGGACAAAGAAAGAGAAATAGTTAAGGGATCAAGTGTCTTTAAATAATTAATCACAAGAATCTTTAGATACAGTATTCAGAGGTTACCTATCCACACCACAAATACATTACATTGACTCACAGAGTGGCCAGCAAACACCCAGAAAGCAAATTACTTTTGACCAGAAGGTGTTCATTAATTTCACATTAGGAATTCTTACAAGTGAGGGACAGAGCATACAGAACCAATTGTCTATGGAGCTTAGCATGGCTTCTGACAGAACATACTGCAAAGAGCAAATGATCTCCACAGCATATTCTGTATATCACACGTTTTAAAGGTCACAAATGTAACCACAAGTAAACAAACACTAGGACTCAAAAAGGTCATGAATAACAAGACGAGAGGGTGCACACACCCACCATGAAGAAAATACTATCATTAACAGTATTACTTTATTATAGCTGTTATTATGATGAGGTTTTGAAGGTTCTTGGGTATAGTGTATAATATACTATCTATAAAGAATCATGAATAAACCTATGTTTACTGTGAATGGGAGATTTAAGGTATGAGACAAGATTTATGTGAAACAAGGCATGCAATAATCTAATACCAAATGCAAGAAAAGCACAGAATGAGAAGTAAAGATGTATGTATTGTAGTTAATCTTAAAATAATAGGAGCATATTAGTTGCCTTTATATATTGGCATATGGGCTCACAGTGAATCACCCTTAAAGTACAATGGCTAGTTCCTATCTATCTTTCCTTTTGATACCTGTTGGAACACCAAGCCATCAGCTATATTTCTGAAATTTTGCTTTTATTTTCATGAGATGGTGCCAAGCCAGGATAAAGGAAAAACAAATGATCAGAAGACCGAGGGTAAAAAGAAATGAAAAGAAGAAAAAAACCCTATATTTGTACAGCGCATAGCATACAATAGAGCAAATTTTACAGATGCTCTCTGTTTGCTTGGGATAGTTTATTGCTTATGTTATTACTTTTTTTTCCATGTGCTTTTCTCTACCAGCTTCAGCTGAAAATATTTTGTATGTGTCCATATTGTAAACCATCGTATTTTTCTAGAGATTTAGTGTGGTGGAGAAACTCTTTTTTTTTTTTTTCCTTCCTCAAGAGTTAGACACATCAATATTCTAGCTACTCACTTTCGAGGCCAATGGAAAATGTGTTCCTAAGATTAAATAGACCAGAGTAACACATAAATTCAGTTTATATTGAAGCAGTATGTTACTTAGTTACTCACATCCTGAATTTCTGATGAGTGTAAAACACCTGTTGGACAACACATTGCTACTAAACAGTCATTGATCTATGATTCAAAGGCAATGCGACAAGACAAAACTCAGCATTTCTTATCTGTGGAACTCATTTTGTGAAAAATCTGAACTGACCATGAAAAGCTAGCTCAAAGGAAGTTCTCTAAAGAACACACTAGAGGAATACACACAGGCAATTTTCTCCAGTGCACCATCTCTTCTCTTTAGACACAGGGCTTAAAAAATATGACCCAGATTATTATTATACAATTTCTCTCTTTTCAGATGTCTTAAAGAGTGCCATGTACCCATCATATGTTTTTTACTTCTTCAAATGAACTTTAAAATGTGGAAACAATGTTAAATTTGGTTTAAATAGGTTTGCGGTATTTTACTTGTATGGGTTAGTTGTGGCTAGATTGGTATGCAGCTAGACTGGAGTTATAAGTAAGCCAACTACATTTTATTTTTACCTCAGATAAAGAATTGTACACAATGAGTGCATACATCCAATAATAATAATGGAGAAGAATAAAAAAATGCCAAAAGAAGAAGCTTCCTTAAAAAACATAGCCAAGTCTGTGAAATGTCTCTTCAGCTAACCAAACTGCACTTTAACTTACAGATATGCGTATCATTATTATGAAACACATTGATGAGATTTTATAAGAAATTGTTACATATTAGAAAATACAATAGCAAGACACTAAGAAAAAAATACTGCTGTATGCAATGGTTAGAACTATTTTACTGAAATTCTTTTTAACTTTTATATGCTAAGATGTTTTGATGAACCTGAAATATTAATAGACTTAATATGATGATGTCCAGGGTTTACTTCACAAGAACAAGGGAGTAAAGAAGGATTGACAGGCCATGAGTTAAACATTCCCCAAAATGAATTATGAGTTCATGAGAGCTTATCATAGTAAATCTGGTTACATTCATGTATTTGAAATTTTTTGTGAAATAAACATAAAATATATACTATTTTGCACTTTCATTTATACATTAATTTTGACTGATTTACTTAATATTCATATTCATGGAATTGTGAAGACATAAAAGGTTAAAATAGCAATAATAATGATTTTGATGGATATTTAGTTTGAATGATCAGTTCCTCTTCAGGAATAGTATATATTCACCTAAAATGTCTATACAAACTATATAATTACATGTAAAATTCTTAGGTTAAACTCTGAAAGCAAGACATAAAATTATATAGAAAACATGATTACCACATCTTTAAAAAATACATCCTCAGGGGAAAGTGAGAGTAAGAAAATATATCAAATGGTTATTAATGGTTGGATTTAAATTATAGGAATAATTACTTTAATTTTTCTTCATTTTACTCCTATGTATTTTTCTAAATTATTTTTAATGAGCATGTATCATTTTTAAATGAAAATAAATATTTATTCATTAGTGGAAAAGATGAGCTCTCCCTTCCCAAGGAGCTTTTCATTTCCTAAAACAGAGTAACTGCAAACATACAACACTGCCCTAATAGTTTAAATCTTCATGCCTAGAAGTGAAATATATCCATGGAAAAAGAAACATCAATACAGATTTTATCTCATCATAGAAACATAGAGAACTTTCTGTGTGTTGGAAAGAAATAGGGCGGAATCAACTTTTTTTTTTTTCAAGTAGCACACTATAATATCCAGGTCTTTATGAGATCATTTTGTGATTAATGAGAAGGGAGGGACAAGTTATAGAGTAGGCCTGTCCTTTGAGCTGAGAGGATCCCACAGATAGGAGTTTCTTTTTGGGCAACAGAACAAGTACAGCATGGGAGCTGAGAGGGATATGAGTCAAGATCCTACAGGCTTGTAGCCTTCAAAGACAAGATAGATACATTCAGAGATAGAGATAGACAGGCAACAGGATTAGAAACAACAGAAGGACTGTGGATCAAGTGTGATGGATGTGGAAAATCCCCATTAGAAAGCTATCTCCACTACCCTTAAGGACTATTTTCCTCATTTGATGCACATTCATATAAAGTGAAGTCAACAGTGTAACTTTTAAAGGTTTGGATGAATATGATGTTTGTGACTAAATTGGCCTGGATGGAGCCAGGCAGAACACAGTCAGATGCCAGAGAAGTCACTCTTTTCCTCCTCCTTTCTCTCCACTACGTTTGCCAGTTGTAATTCAGTACAGTTCAACCTCTAGAAAACTTAGCTCTTTTAGGCCCTGTCTGACTTGATGATGCTCCATCAATATACCTTCAAGTCCTGTCCTTGCTCCAAGCCACTAAAATATCAAGAATTCTTGGAGACAACAATGCAAATGTTTTAGTAAATTCTCAAGATGAAGCTTCAAAGTATTCTCACTTGTCCCTCTGGTCTTGGTGTTCTTAATTAGTAAATATGGAGTATGGCCATAGGGACATGTATTCATGTCCCTATGGAGCAGTCCCTCCTTCTGTTTGTGGGTATATGCAAGAGTAATTGTATCTGCTTTTAAGATGATGCAAATGAAAAAAATGCACTCAAGATTTCAGGATGGTATCAAATACAAAGGGATAATTCAAAGTATTACAAAATGTGTTTGGAGAATTTTGTGTGCTACTTAATGTACAATATCTAATGCTCCACATACAAAATAACACACTTACTTTCACCTGATTACCTTTTCTGTTCATTCAGTAATCTTTTGGAAAAAAAACACCAAAAGTAACAAAACAAACCTTCCCCAAAAGTCCTTTAAACATTTCCACTCCTATGTAGCAAAGTCATTTGAAAAATATTTGTTAATATCTGTAATAGTGGGTTCTTGGGATCATGTTTTTAATCCTTTCTTCTATGATGATATTTCAAATGAGCAAACAGAATGTAAAAGAATTAATTTTTACCAATATCATAAGATGTTCTGTTCAAATTTAGTACTTGTGGTAGTAGTCTCACCATAGCCCTTAGGTAAATATCTTCCTGCAGGTGGTAGAAATGTATTTGACTTCATTGTGTTTCAGAATTTTGGACTATAAATTAGAGATAATGAAAGTTACTCACCAGCCAGTGCAGTTGTGAGGAAAATCCAGTTACTGCCACTGAGACATTCTGAAATGAAAACAGTACTCTATAAATGCTAGGTCTTTATTTTAATAAATGCATGATAACATGGAAATCATAGAAAGTAATCTATTTATTGCTCATCTTGGTACCTTCACTTAATGATACTTTATAGAGAGTAAGATGGTTTTCCTTTGGGAATGCTTTCTTTTTTTGTGCACTGAGAAGAGTGGTTTTGTAACCACTGTTATGTTTAACTTGAAGGCTGTTAACCAGTATCAACTAGCTATGAAAGTCTTGTTGCCCATTTCTGTAATTCATTGTAATGTGTTGAAAAAAAATACATTTTATGGTTAATTATCTGTAGTTCTTTATACAACTCCATTTGAATCTTCCTATACTTGGGCTTATACATTTTGTATATAAAACTGATTTCCTCTTGTTTTTGGTTGTTACTCATGTCTTAGATATAAATAGTTTCGGCAATATTTTTTGGAGGGTAAACAACTACAGTTTATTTACCACAGGTTTCCTGAGTTTGGGGCTACTAGCCTTCCCCTCCTTCTTGAGTATAAAATAATGTGTAATATTATATTCCAAGTCCAGTAAGAGAAATGCAAAGAGTGAACTGAAACCTTTTAAAACTAAAACCTTCTATGCCAAGTCACAGAACAACAGAACAAACCCCAAATTAAAATTTAAAAAGCTTCAACTGTGGAGCAACCAAGTCCTCAAATATTATGTAATCTGTGTTTTTAAAACTGCTTGCTTAACAAGCAGCCAGCCAATTCGTAATTCCACAAGCTTCACTTCTTAATCCCATTAACATATTTAGAAGGCACAGGTGCCTTTCCTAGAGACCACCCACCCCTACTCCAGGACAAGAGAGATAGCCTTAACAATGACCAGCATAGTTCACTTAAGCCTAAACTGATTTGGAAAGATTAGGAGTTCATGTATCAAAAAGTAATAAAATACTTTCTAAAAGAATTATATCACCTAAAGCTTTTCTTCAGTTATCATCCTAAAATTTATAGAAATAAAAGAAGTCCAACAATAATTGTGCAGAAGAAATGAGAGAAGGAAAGATTTGAGGGACCCTAAGGTACAGTGCAAGAGAAATATACTTGAGAGAGCCAAAAATCTTAAGTATCTAACATATTTGCATATGAAATTTAATGAAACTCACCAAAGTGGCCTGCCAAAAATTGTGTTTTTCAATGAGCAATATGCCACAATGACCACTAAGAAGCAACTCTACCAAAGTATAAAATTGTCTTCTGAAATTTGCTGCTTTAATAGAGAATGAGATAATAAATACTTTCTCATCAAATGGGAAGAAACACCCAGTACTAAGAATTGGAATATTCCTGTACTCAAATTCTCATCTTGGAATTACTTGAATGTCTTACTGCTTACCTATGTAAGCTCTGAAGGATCAGACGCAAAAGGTGCCAAACCAGCTCATGGAAACACAGAATGTATTTATGAAGTGACTACTATGTACCAGGCACAACTAAAGTAACTCTGCTTGAAGAGCTAAGCCAATGATTGAGGTTTTTGTTGCAGTATTAGATAATACCTCTCATTGCTGTCAGCAATAATGAAAAAAGGAAAATTTAGGGGTAGAGGATTTAGGAATATTAGAAAATGTTTAAAAATCTTACATTCTTCCAGCTTTAGGAATAGCAAAGTTAGATTTTTCCAAACCTTCCTAAACATGAATCCCAAATTAAAAAGAAAAATATGAAATAGCTTATGCATTACAGGGGCTTGTAGTTGCAACAGGAAACAAAGGCTGAGTGGGCTCAGTGGGTACATATTGGACCTTGAAAGGATAATTCTGCCCTTCCCTCTGTAGTTCTTTGGAAGCTATTTTGATAAAGCGGGGGAGGGGAGTTCAGAAATTTTCTTCAACTTCTTTTATAGCCAGATGCCTCTGGGTTTTGTTGTTGTTGTTGTTTGCTTTTAGTTTTGTTGTTATTGTTTTGTCAGTTGTAGGGCTTGAACACAAGGCCTGGGCACTATCCCGGAACCTCTTTGTGCTCAAGGCTAGCGCTCTACCACTTAAGCAAAAGTGCTACTTCTGATTTTTACATGGTTAATTGGAGATAAGAGTCTCATGGGGCCTTTACTTCCCAGGTAGGCCTCAAACCACCATCCTCAGATCTCAGCCTCCTGGTTAGCTAGGATTACATCATGAGCCACCAACACCTGGCTTGACTCTGTTTTTGACAACCCCCTCACTCCCCAAAACTCCTTTAAAATGTAAAGTATTTTTAAAATTTTATTTCATTGTATTGTAAAGGTAATGTACAGAGGGGTTACAGTTATGGAATGAATTGGAAAAAAAATATTAAGTGAAGTAACCCAGACTCTAAGAAATATAAGCTCCATGGTTTCCTTCATTTGTAATAACTAGTAGATGTCTAGGATAATCCTAGCAGAGGATCACAACAGCTCAATAGTTACATACATATGACTATATAAAATGATACTAATTGAAATGAACTCCAAGATATGGAAACAAGAGGGGTGTGTGTGTGTGTGTGTGTGTGTGTGTGTGTGTGTGTGTGTGTGTTGCTTTTCCTTGAAAGTGTTTTGTTTTGATACAGGCAACCTATTTGAAAAACTGGTGACTCTAAGTATCTAGAACAACTTCCTATATATAGACTGACTTCACATAAGAAATAATAAATTAGTTACATATTATTAGTCATGTTAAAATTTCATTATAGAGGTATGACTCAAGTGGTTGAGTATGCGCTAAGTTCAATCAACAGTATCACCACCACCATCCCCCACATGAATCACATTATATAGAATGTATTTCCTATGTTACATTCATGCTATTATGAATGAGGCACAACTTAAGTAAGCAAAGTTACTATAACATTAGAAATTATCTGTGATGACTTCCAATAGCAACAAAAGTAGAAATAAAGCTGATGTTTTTTGAGAGAGGGATGCTAATCAGATACCAGCATATAAAACTGGTAACTGGAATTCAAATTCAATTCTGGTACATTAGAAAAATATATGTGAATATGTTCTTCTGATTATACACTAGAATATTTTGACCAATTATTATTTTATTTTTTATGCAAATCTCTGTGCTACAAATTCTGTGAAGAGAAAAATATAAAAGGGAATTTTTAATAAAAAGTATATATTATATATTACATATATACTAAAGTCATTATTCATACAACAAAAGATGTTTCCATTTTGTCATAAGAGGTCCAATATTCCTAATGATCTTGATACTTCAGTTGTTTCCAGTGAGAGAGCCATATATTCATTATATTCAATAAAACCGAAAAAACAGACAAAACTTTCACTTTTATGTTTGAGTATCTCAATTTTTCGGAATAAAGGAATTTTACATTGCATTAGTAAACTCATAAGTAAAACAAACATTATTAGATAGCTTGAATCTTTTTTAAAAAAATAAAAAAAACTTACCTTATACCTTCAGAAAAATCAAGTCAATCAATTTCTCATGGTTTCAAACTTCCAGAAAAATCAAATATGACTTAAAAGAATGACACTGATCACAAATACATGGAGACAAATGCCTCAGATTTCCCACTTATTGTGTAACGGTCTCAGGCATCCTCTCTCCTCCTACTTTTCAACTTCTCTGATGACACTGAAAGCTATCAGAACTATGAGCACACACATTTCTTTCTAGTGGGTCTCTAACAGTAACTAGTGTTATGCTTTCCATTTTCTATCTGTTATATAACTATTTGATAGGGACACACAAAAGTTGAAGAAAAAACAAAATTTCAAATATCTCAAAGCTCCCTTATCACAGAAAAAAATGCCTGATTCTCAGAAGACATTAGTCAGTTGGTGAAACAAAGTATTAGAATAGGAAAGCAAGACTGATAAAGTATATACAAATCTCACTGTGTCCCCATTTAAGCTGGGAAAAAAGTTTCTTTAATAAAAAAAAAAAAGCTAGTAGAATAAACAGAGAAGGGAGGGAGAGAAGAAAGGAGCCAAGAAAGAAGAAGGGAGGGAAGGAGGGTTAGAGAGACAGAGAAAGAAAAAATTAGAATGCTTTTATTATATATTTAAGATTTAAAGAAAGTACAGTGCGTCCAAACGTGTTTTATAGTGTACAGTGACAAAAAATTCTAAATGAGAAATCCAGGACCTATAGATTCTTAAATAGATTAACTTTGAAAAGAATTATTATTACTATTATTAGTGTTTTTATTATGTTTAGGTAAACATAGGTGTTACAATTCTACAGATTAGTTTATAAGAATAATGCACGTTGATCAATATCACCCCTTTTTAAAGGAGGAAATGTATCAAAGGAGTATGAATTAAAGGAGTATGAATCCTATTCCCTATTCTAGCATTTAGGTATTTGCTCTTTTATTAATACTCAGAGTTTGCATGAGAAAATAAAATACAGCCTTAGAATCCCAAAAGCAAAAGCTTGAGTAAAAAGCATGAGAAAGACAGATTTATATAATGGAACTTTACATAAATATTATATCAGGATACATTTCAAGAGAAAATACGGCCATCTTCTTTATCTTCTATTTTAAAATTAATGCCATGCTTAGAGAGTTGTTGATTTTTCATAAAACAAGTAAAAATGCTTCGCAATGATTTTAGTCTTCAATTACCTGAAAGATTCATCATAACACAGAGGGTCACAAAGTCCCGTTTCATAGCAAGTTAAAGTTCTGGCAATTGTGGGATGTTATGCTGCCGTCTAGAGCAACTAGAAATGGCCATCAATGTTAGCTCATTCCTTTCTAAACAGTCTAAGAAGAGGGATGAAAAAAAAACTGTAAGTTTTCCCATCTGTTATTTCCGTTTTTCTTTTTTCATTTTGGCTGTGGAAAAGTAAAATTATGCAAGAGCTTTTGAATGTAAAGGCTGTGTGTGCTTTTTCCCTTTTTGTCTCTGTGTACTGGTTATGTGATGTTGCGTAACGGGAGGACTGAGTAGGCGGTTGGCGTTTACTATTGATTTACACTGTGCCGTCTAATGAATTCAGAACACTAAGAGCAAAAGAGTGCAGGAGGGGGAGGGAGGAAAAAAGAAAAAGAGGAACACAGAGAGAGAAAAGAGGAATGAAGGAGAATGGGGAAGTATATGTTTAGAGAAATAATTTTAATGCTTGGTATAAGTTTACTTTTATTTAGTTATGCTCAGACCTTTAGTTTATTGTTCAGGTCTCAGAAAAAATGGATTTAAGCTAGTGAATCTAATAATTCCAATCCTATTTCTAATGAGAATTATTGTTTGAAAGTACTAAGATGTCAAATTATTTAAAAGCAATTCCACTAAATGGTCACACTTTTCCATCTGTGACAGCCTTTGGTATGGTCCAACTAGTTTTCCTAGTTGCAAATATTATTTGCAAGATATACAGATTGTTACTACGGCAAAAAGAAATATATTCCATTTTATGTGTTGCCTTTGAAAATACATTAAGAGCACATTCAGAAATCTTTGAATAGGTTCCATGTCAATTTGGAAGAAGATACACTACAGGTTATTTGGCTGAACACAACAGCTGGATATAAGATAGACAAAAGAGAAATTAGCAAAACCAGGAAAGACCCTAAACTGGTAAATAATACTTATAGATAACTGAATCCTGTGGAGAGTTTTCAACTTTCCATCAAGATGAAGATAGGCATTCCTAGCTCTTGAAGGCTACTTAGTGTTTCCTCTATCATACAATGAATCCCCACAGGTTAGGCCAGAACATAGTGGGGAAATTTGATTCTGTCTACAGTTACAGGAACCTCCTATACCTGAGTTTTTAGATTTCATAAGCTAAAACAACTAAGATGAGAAAGAAAAATGGAAATTATCTTTAGTTAGCAGACAGCAGACAGAGGGCTAGCCAGGGGACTTGTTTCCTTTCTGAATGTAGGTTTGTAAGTGCCAACTAGGAAAAACACACACACACACACACAAAACCCAGGATGTAATCCAAAGAACAAGTATAGGATTGATTTCTGATCATCCAACTCCTCTTTTCACCTATTTTAGCTTAGAAAGTATTAAGTGGCAGGGCACCAGTGGCTCACGCCTGTAATCCTAGGTACTCAGGAGGCTGAGATCTGAGGATTGAGGTTCAAAGCCAGCCAGGGCAGGAAAGTACATGAAATTCTTATTTCCAATAAAACCACCAGAAAACCAGAAGTGGCTCTGTAGCTCAAGTGGTAGAGCACAAGCCTTGAGCTGAAGAGCTGAGGGACAGTGCCCAGGCCCAGAGCTCAACCCCCACGACTGACCAAAAAAAAAAAAAAAAAGAAAAGAAAAAAGAAAAAAAGAAAAAGTATTAAGTGGAGCTCTGCTCCACCCATCTGTCAAGTATACTTAAAAGATAAATGGTGGCAGCACAGTTCTGCATTTCTAGTACCTAACAACAACTAGCCCCTTTTCCATGTTCAGTAAATATTTGTTAAAACTATGTATTAAAAAAAGACACATCTTTATAGGAAAAGTACACTAGAAAAGCCTCAGAAACACATAGCACAATGTTTCCCAGGAAACTTTTAGGCTATATTAATATCATTTATCTGCAGGCAAAAGAATGAGGTAAAGGAAACATCAGGCTATTAGTTGGGGTCAGTTGACTTCAGCTCCATTTTATTAGAAAAAAATAGCTCACTAAAAATTATAATACTGATAATATCAGCAAAGTTTGTGTTCATTTCCACCTGTCATTTTGGCTACTTTTTCATTTCATTTCTGGGCACTGAAAAAGCCCTTTTAATTTTCATGGACACATTCTAAAGGAAAAGTCATGGGATATCAACAAAACTCATCTTTTAAAAATACTGAGAAGAATGTAGCCATTTTGTGTTGGGAGAGAATATGGCTTTTTGTTGAAGGGTAATGCAGGTTTAGTTTTGATTAGGTTATGCAAATTTAAATTAATAGAAGGGCAACCAAGAATGTACTGATTTCCATTTTCTTGGTTAAACAGGAATTTTATGAGAAAAATAAATTCTGGATTAAAAAGTCCTAAATGCCATCTATGAGTTAATTGGAGAATAAGACCTTTAGAAAAAGAATTGCAACTTCTAACTCTCCAAAATTTCAGTTGAAGATTCAATGAAAAGCATAGTCAGCAGCCATACTGCTTTTTATAAATAGAACTCTCATTAACTCTCAAGGACTAAACACATTAGAGTTAAAAGTTTTCAAAAAGGTGGTTTTGTTTGTTTGTCTTTAACTTTGGCCATCTGGTTAAATCAATCAAGTTCGGCAACTTTCTTTATCAGGCATCCTGTTGGGATATCAACAAGATCATGCCCTGTGCATGATCTAAGCAAATTCTTTTAGAATTTGCTTGCCCTCCTCATTTTTACAAATGAAGATTCTGATGCTCACAATTAGTTTTCTCAGGAGCATACATTTTTGAAACAGAACTAGGACTAATATCTAAAGCTCACAGTTTATTTTACTATAACCAAGACTAAATCAAAGTGTATAAATTGAATCTTATTTTAAATGCCATAGGGAAAGATTCTAAACAATTCTTTTGTAAGGCGAGAAACCCTTACATTAGGTAACATTTTCTCTTGAACATGAGTCTACCTTAAATTTTTTGCTTCTTTTCTTCCTATCCTCATGTTTTCAATCTTTGCAGAGTGCTTATTTCCTCTCTTCTCACTTCCACTTTGTGCCTAGCTCATACATCTCCCCTGCATTCAAATTCTTCCCCTTTTCACAATTTTAGTCTGTTTTACACCTTTTATTTACTTTTTAAATTTAAGTCCTTTTCATTCTGATAACCTCAGGATTCAGGTGAAAATTAAGTACTATTTAATAAATTGCACTTTGTATGAACTTGAAATTAAGAACAGCAACAAGATATTGAACACCGAGGGCAATCTATAGCTGTCAGGTTTCCATCTAGAATACTACTGCTATTGAGAGCTTTGAATTGTCTTGTTTATACACAGGACCCTGTGTAAAGCTAGAGAGCAAAGGCGCTTGATCTACGCCAATCATTTTCTACTAACTATAGCATCTTACTTTCCCTCTTCTTTGCATTCCACAAATACATATATGTGAGGAGTTAAGAAGAAATCCCAGTGGCTTAATGTGGCTTAATGATATAGACCAAACTCTCAATTCCAACAAAAATCAGAGATAAACACTAAAATTGCAGTTATATAGAAAATGAAAACTTTGACTCTGGAAAGAGGTCTCTAGATAGCTGAATCACGGCTGTCAAAAACCTTGTAATTAAGATTGTGTCATTGTTTCCATTATGAACCTAACTCTTATGGGGGCTTGTATAATTCAGCTAAGATGATTAACTCTAGGCTGAAATGCAGCTCCAACTATCTTAGAATGAGAGTTTCTTTTTTTTCTTCCTAGTCCATAAAAACCAAATCATACAGCAGCCATTCAGCATTTTCAGTAACATTTATATTCAAACTTCATTTCTTTTCCTAAAAAGGGGAAGTCCTAATCATAAACTGACTCGGCATCTACTGTAGAATAAAAGTCATTAACCTAGTATAGGAATGAACAATAAAAGGTTTGCCTGACCAACCTCCCATGATTCACATCTGTAATCTTAGCTATTTAGGAGGCTGAGATCTGAGGATGGCAGTTTGAAGCCAGCCAGGGCAAGAAAAGTCCCTTGAGACTCTTATCTCCAATTAATCACAGAAAAAGTGGAAAGTGACACTGTGGCTCAAGTGGTAAAGCATTAGTTAACCTTGAGCAAAATAGGAGCTCAGGGACAAAGCCCAAGTCCAGAGTGTGTCACAGGATGGGCAAAAAGAAAAAAAAAAGATTTTCCTACTATCTCTGAAGAGTTAATGTCCATTATTTTATTCCACTTGATTGATATGAATATGCTCTAGCAACTTTTTGTTGAAAGGTTTTCTATTTCTACTAACTTATCTTTGTAGAAAACATTACTATGTATAAAAGGAAGGTTTATTTGTTTGTTTTAATGGTTTCCTTAGCTCTCCTCTAAGATATTCCCCAAGGTCTCTTCCCACTGGTAACTTGAGTTAATAGAAAAGCAGGCAGTCTGAGAACTGTGGCCTATACAACTTGCTGATAAGCCAAAATCTGCCAGAGAACAAAACGGAGACAGAAGATTATCAAAGAAAGGGGGAAGTTAGAAGGAAAAAGAATGTGAGTAAAACAAACTGGACACTAAATCTTTGGTGTGAGGAACTTTTAGGATACAAATAGGAGATTCACCTATCAGAATGCCATCTTCAAGGAGTCCAATTCTCCTTATTCAACCTAAGGCCAAGCTCAGTAGTGCCAAAGGCCGCACAGGATGGGCTACAGTGTTGTTTCTTGTGGTGTATCTTGTCCAGGTGTTCTTTTTATCTACCATATCTGTCTTCCAACAAACTTTCTTATCACTTTTATTATGTTTGCTTTTTGCCTGAATTCTTCTCTTGCCAGACACAAAATCAGAGTCAAGTTAGCTGTTCTAAATTGCTGGTTGAACATATCTGGTGCATTGGTTTGAGATTTAGGGATTAAGCATGTATTTTTCTGATTTGGATCCACTGAAATGTAAAAATGGGTAACTATTTATAATTTATTTATTTATTTATTTTTGGGGGGGTTCTGGTCGTGGGGCCTGAACTCTGGGCCTGGATACTGTCCCTCAGCTCTTCAGCTCAAGACTAGTGTTCTACCACTACTATTTATAATTTAAAAACTCCTTGCTACTATTTTTTTTAGCATTAGTAACCTTATCTCTAGCAATAGCTACAATATGATACTATGTCACAATGGTCAAGAGGTATAGGGGAGAAAATTGTAGACAAAAATTCAAATTTATATTCTAGAGGAAACAAATATTTATTGAGTATATACTATATGCCACATATTCCATTAAAATTATTTTATTTAATACATTGTGAATTAGTACTAAACAAACCTTTATAGACTGGCAAGCTAGTTATAGCAACCTTATTATTCTGCCTATGGACAAAGAGCTAATTTAAAAGTTGTGAAGCAAAAATCTGAGGCAGGACTTGGAGGCCAACATACATCTCAGTGCACTATGACATGAGGAGCAAAATATGAAGTCATTTAACCAGAATTCTCTATTATGAGAGTCACCTTATATTTCAAGTAGGAGGTGGGAAGGGCAAATAAGTCTTAAAAAGAGTCAGGTTCTTGTTTTGTTTTTAGTCCTAATGTTGTTTATTCAAATGCAAATGTCTAAATGCATATTTGGAAAATGTTCTTGGTATCAGAAACACACAATCTCCCAGAGTTCATTAAATTGGACTAGACATTCTAGTGTTTGGAAAAGATTCCTTTAAAAATTTATACGGTGATAGTTTAAAAAATATATGCATATAAAATCAGATGATTAATACATTAACATTTGAGTCTGTTTGTATACGGGTGAACTATTTTTTTTACTAACTAAAATATTTGGCAATTGCTATAACATAGTTGGATTTCAGTCTTAAAATGTTTTAGGCAAAGTAGGTCATAGTGACTCAGTCTACATTTTGTGTGTATTTATGGGTATATTTGCAGAGATAGTTATACTATGCTAATTTGGTGGTCATTATTTTCCCAAAGTCTTTACTGAATCTATTTATATAGATGTATTTTTTTTCTTTTGGTCAGTCGTGGGGCTTGAACTCTGGACCTGGGCACTGTCCCTCAGATCTTCAGCTCAAGGCTAACATTCTACAACTTGAGCCACAGTGCCATTTCCAGTTTTCTAGTGGTTTCTTGGGGATAAGAGTCTCATGGACTATCTTGCCTGGGCTGGCTTTGAACTGTGATCCTCAGATCTCAGCCTCCCGAGTAGCTATTACAGGCATGAGCCACTGGTGCCGGCAGATGCATTGGTTTGTAATAAATAAAGACTTGTTAAAGATAACATTAGCAATCATAAGGTAAATAACATGTTTTTAAAAGTCTACAGTCTGATATACTGTATAATTTATAAGTTTATGATCATAAATGTATTCTTTCAAAATAATCTATACTCCATTTTAAGGATAATAGAGTCTGTAGGGAATGAAACTTATACAGCTTTGTGTGTGTGTGTGTGTGTGTGTGTGTGTGTGTGTGACCATTTGACACTGAAAAAAAAAACAATTTTGAAAACCATAAGTTGGTGAAGAACTTGACTACTCACAGTTGTAAGAGAATAATGAACAGTTCTTTAGGCAGCATCAATCATTCCTCAACTTTTAATGAACCCTTGTTGTTTCCCCCTTCCTGCCTTATTTTACACCTCAAGTCTAATCTCAGATTGGGAACAGAAAGAAACCTTCACTTGTGGTTTAGAAGTAGCATGAGGGAGAGAATTAAAACATACTCCAGGCCTTCCTCTCCCATCTCTACCAGAAAGAGCCAGGGTAAACTCAGTAATGGGGTGGGGGAAGGGGATGAGGGGGAGAGGTTGGGGAAGAAAAAAAATAGAACAGCAGCATTTTGACAGTTGTGGCACTGACAGAAGCAGCCTGTGTATGTGTACATGTCCAGGGGTCTCATCACATTTTAGCTTCTCTAGATGATTTTGTACCAAAGCTGGGGAAGAGATGAGCTCTGTTAAGGAGCTAGATGTGGTTCATGGGGAATAAGGATACATTTCTTAAAAAAAAAAAGTTTAAACACATGGCCAACATATAACTTGCAACAGTAAAATATAAATTACTCAGTTAACTTGAACCAGCTAAAAATAAATCACAACATCTTCTTCACTAAAACAAAACAAAATAGAGCAAAAACTCACAACCAATTATTTTGACTGGTGAGAACAGACAGTGATATGAAAGTAACAGATGGAAGCCCATTTTTACTCATACAACACACTCACTAAACACAACTGCAAGCGTCCCCACGACAATAACTTAACAATGGGGACTCTGGCCTGCGTTTCAAAATAGCTCCTTTGGGTGGGTTTCCTTAAAGACTTCAGAAGGGTTTGTGAAAAATAAGGCAGACAGAAACCAACTCATCTGTCCAAATCCAAAAACACAAGAGGGCTGCAAATCAAAGCCTTTGGACAAAAGGGATCTAGGTATCATCCCTGCCCCAAATCTTTTCTCAAGGCTTGAGTTCATTTTCTTATTTAAATTTTTGTTGTCAGATAGTATCTTTAGGAAAAGTGACATATCTTTACTTTTAAATTAAAACACCACACTACCTAGTATCTACAATTTTCATAAATCAAATAATTAAAAGTAATAAATCTTCCTTCTAGTTTCTTTTCCAAGTTGTAAGAAAGGCTTTTTCTTACCTTATGTGATGCTTTCTGATCTGCCAGTGTCATTCAGTCAATAATTTCAATGTCAGTTACTGATTTTCGACTCTTATTACAAAGACTTTAAGCAATGGTGAAATGGTACTGATTTGCTTGCTTTCTCTCTATATAACGTCTATATTTATATACTTATGCTTCTATTTGGATCTATATTTATCTGCTTTATCTGCCTACAGTGCATCTGTTTCTCATACACACAGACATATATTTATATATATACACACATACTGTATATATATATGTTATATATAAATACACATACCACAAAAATATGAATGTATGCTAGTGTGCTTACTTCAGCAATCATGTAGGTACACAAATACTCAGAAAAATGACAAATATGCAAAGAACATAAATACATGTAGACATAGTTGTATGGGGCAAACAACACCCCTTTTGCCACACATGACCATGGGCCTTTGAGACTTACACAATGCTCTATGACATGTCATTGATTAAGCTGACGAGTAAAAATAATCTGCTTAAAGCAAAACTACATAAATAAATAGAGACAATAAATTCTAACTCACTCATTTTGTACATGAGAAAACAGAGCAAATCGCAAAGGGTTTACAGCTTTCTGGACATAGAATGAGAGTCTCTGTGCCTCTAGGTAACAGTCTTTCTACTGTGCTAAATGGAAATGATGAAACATTCTTTTCAAATTCATTTACTCTTCTTTTTCCTTCTCTCTCTCTCTCTCTCTCTCTTGACCTAAGACATATATCAACCAGCATTCACTGATGGTCAAGCATTGTTCTAAATATTTTATATGTCTTATTGCATTAATCCATATAATATCTATATAATGTAAGTATTACTAATAACCCCCAGAATTAAAATATCTCGGACTCAGTAACTCAAACAACTCAGCCCCAACTATCTAACTAGTAGGCAGAGGGCTGAGCTGTTGTGATGTTCAAGGCTGATATTTTATAAGTGAACATAATGCCTTCTTAATACACATCTGAATGTCATTATCAACCCCTATCCACACCCCCAGAGCCTAACAATCTTAAAAGTTTAACAACTTGTCTATTTTAGGACATATAACAAGCTGAAGCAGAGGTCTGTCAGACTAAAAAAATAATAATAAAGGGAAGGGAGGCAAGTAGAAGCTACAAATCCCTAGCATGCAACCCATGCCCTCCACTAGAGAATGAAAATATGTAAAACTCAGGCCAAAAAAATTACCCCCAGGGTAGTCTTACATGATTTAAAGTCTTAATAACTTTTCCTTTATGAACATTTTATATCTTTTTCATCAAAGGATTACAGCAAACTGATAATATTGATTCAGATGGGATGTAGGGGCTCAAGAAGGCAAAAAGGCGAAAGGAACAAAGAGCCAAACCCCACCTCTTTCTAATTTCTTCATTTTCCCCCTAAAAAAATATCCATCAGGAATTACACAGCAGGATCCCAAACTGGCATTTCCCCCCACTTTATGGTTAAGGACAAATTCAGAAAATAAAATGGTGTCTATATATAGTAGACAAATCTCTTTAGATAGTAGTCGTTTGTGAGTCATTCCAACATGGAGAAGGTTTAGAGTGGTGAATGTAAAATGCAGTGTCAGGAGTTGCCATGTGGTAGTGGAAAACTCCCTGGGGCATACTCTATCTGCAACCAGAACTCAGACATTACACCAATCCATACATGCAGCTCTTCCTCTGTGATATACTGATATTTACTCTTTATTTGTGAATTAAATCCAAGTTATGAAAACAAGTTTCAGACATTGTCCCAAATGCTAAATTTTACTTAACTCTTTCAAAACATCATGTAGACCCTCTCTCACTATCTTTATATAGAGAAAGTTGATGGCTTTGGCAGACAGTTATTCTTGAATTTCAATCTTGAGTTTTCACCTTATTTATGACAGAGCTTTCTGCATGTTACTTAGACTCCTTAAATGTTGTAGGAACAATGTGAGGATTAGAAAGAGGTACTCAAGCCCCAATGTCTCCCTTATGAACAAGTGCACTGAGTATTATATATTAGTATATGTTTAGGAAGGACATTTGGATGTATTATATAAATAAAATATAGCATAAATGACATAGAATCTTACAGGAACAACAGAAGATAGAAGAGAATTTTTTATGCTGGTTTAATCAAAGGCAAACTTTGTCTTATTGGGTATGTTCTGATGAAGACAGACATAAGGGCAGTTCCTCATGACACATTTTCAGTAGAAGACCTTAAGGCACTTACCATGGCTTTTGTGATTTCTGGTACTCTCTTTTAAGAGTTAGGCAAAACAAAGCTCTGAGAAACATCCCCCAAATCAATAATAATAATGAAAAAATCACCAGCAGGGGTGAGTAGAAGTTCTGTCTTTTAATATCTAAATCCCATAGTGTCCAGCTGAGTAATAACTGCCTCAAGGTCACAGATACAAAAGGGCCACGCTTTCCCCCCAAAGACTCTTGGAGATTATTTACTGAGGCCAAAACTATTAGGTAATGCTGTGTACATCTGCTGAGATAACAAGGGTGAGCCAGGGTTAGGTCAGGGTTTTGGGTTAAAGAGGTGGGGTGGGGATTGGGTTTCAGATCAAGTGATGAGAGCAGTCTAAGAAGATGCTATGCAGTATTTACTAGAAGAGAAAAGCAAAAGGGGAGGCAACCAGAGCCCAGAGAATTCAGGGAGAGGAACACAGACCCTGTGCAGCTCAGCAGGGTAACCCCTCCTCGGTTCATGTACACTGAGAAGGAAACTACAACAACCAAAAGCCCAGGTTGTGGCATAAATCCTGCTATCCCAAAAACACACACAGATGTTCCACCATTGTTTTCTTTTATGCACATTTTAATTAAGAGATCAGAATCAGGCATTAAAATGTTATTAAATGGCTTGTTTACATTTTCACTATATGTCATTTATTATGCATCTTCAGAAGGACTACTTAGAATTTTTATGTCCCTGCTACAATTGTCCTGCTACCCTATACCCTATTTAGTTCCTCATTGTGAGTGTGGAGTCTTTTCAGTTCAAGCAGTAGGACATGCACCCTCACTCCTGTTGCTCTTTAATAACCCCTATCTCCCATTGCTCCCACTAGCAACTTGATAACACTACAGTTCTCCAACATGGCAAGAAGTCCCAGGTGCACAGCAACCTTTCTGAATTTACACGAGGCCAAATAGCTCCCATTGTCCTCACAAGAAAATAAGCCATGCTCTTTCCCTAAGCACTGGAAAATCTCAAGAACTCCAAGCTACCACAAGGAGAAATCTGATCTCCTAGGAGCTGTGCAGACTCCCTGGATTGGACACAGTGGGAAAAGTGGAAACAAGTAGGGTTTTTTTTTTTTTCTGTTTTGTCTCCTCCTGCCCCCCTTACTCTTTCCCTTGTCATTTCTTGTCACTTTTGTCTACTTTTAATCCTAAAGCAATTAAAAAATTATTGTAAAGATGCTATACAGAAGGGTCGTAGTTACATGAGTAAGGCAATGAGTCCATCACTTGTGGGTCATTGTTACCCTTTCCCTTGTTGTTGTCCCACTATCCCTTCCCTCCCCTGGCCCCACCCCCCACAAGTTGTAAAGTTTGTTTCCCTCCTTTCCCTCCCTTCCCTTCCCTTCATCTCTCCCTCCTCTCTCCCTTCCTTCCCTTCCCTTCCCTTCTTCTCTCCCTCCCTCCCTCCCTTCTGCCCTCCCTCCCTCCCTCCCTCCTTCACTCCCTCTCTTCCTTCCTTCCTGCCTGCCCGCCTGCCTTCCTTTTTCTCTCTCTTTCTCTTTTTCTCTTTCTTTCTTTTATTGTGAAAATACTGTACAGAGGGGTTACAATTACATGGGCAAGATATTGAGTACATTTCTTATCAAGCATTGTAGCCTCCTCCTTTGTTTCCCATTCCCATTCATTCCCATCCTCCTCCCACCCCCACTCTTTCTTTCTTTCCTTCTCTTTCCTTTCTTTCTGTCCATCTGTCTCTTTATCTCTGTCTTTCTCTCCCCCTCCCCTTCTTATCTATTGTCTATAGTCTAGGATAAACAGAAGACAGGGCATAAGAAAGAGACACATTCTAATCTTACTGACACTTGATATTACTTAAACTGTTTCATTTGTAGCACAAATGACTTACATAAATGTTTTGATTACTGTTAAGCATAACCTTGATATAAGAGTAACTTAAGTCTGCTACAAGAGTGGACCAGAGAGGAGTTAGAGAAAAGCAGTAGTATGGCTTTGAATTACTCCTTATGGGAAGGAATCCTTAAAATGTTGCCAACAGAAATCAAAGTTGGTACAGTGCTCTACACTGCATCTTAGAAAAAAGCGTCAAAAACTTAAAAGGATATGAATACTATGGTTGACCCAGAAATTTCACCTATAACAACTAGGTAAAGGAGATAATCAATAATCTATATAAAACTCTTTAAAAGGTTTAAAATGACAGTTCTCCTTCTGCTGTCTTTATAAAGAGTTCAAATTCTAAGATCTTAAGGGTTTCAGGCTGTTTAGTTATAATAGATACTGTGCCTTTTAAATAAACAAGTCTTTAATAGCCCTGTGATTTTAATCTTAGGCTTCTCCTTAGAAAAAATACCAGTAGACTATGAGTTAATGATGAGGAATGTTAAGAATTTGGATGGGGCTTTTACATCCATTTTTCAATAGTCCTAATTCTGCTTTCATCTTAGGCTTTTAGTATAAAGTGATATCACTACATTGTATTGCATAATACTTTGAGACTTTCTGATTTCTAAACTGCTTATTTCACTATTGTTATCTCTGCTGCAGAGATGTTGGTGCAACAGAGGCTAAACAGCAGGGTCAGTCACTCAGGAAAAATCATCTTACGTGAGACAAGGAGGCTCTTAATTCAATGTTGTCTAATCTATTCTTCAGTATTTGGTATAGTAATTATAAGACTTTCATACCTACAGTTCCTTGTAAGAGATGCTACTCCTTCCATGGCTCTTAGTCCTACATTCACATTAGTAATATGGGATGGTACAAGATGTCATAAAAGAGGGGAAAAAAAGGAGAAGCCATGACAGGCCACAGGTAGTAGTTTCAAGTTATTTAAACAAAACAACACAAAAAAAGGATATGTGGTCTGTAAATACTAAAAGCAAAGTTAGGCAGAAATGTGATACTTAAGGATAGAGTCAAGATCCATGTTCCTGCCGTAAGAATTAACAACTCTTCCTGTAAGTCTAGGACATGCAATCCATGTAAAAATACTAACCCTCGAAACAAAACAGAGCTTTGAGAAGGCAGAAACAGGCTCTCTTTGAGAGAGATGAGTGATATAGAGGCATCTATATTTTGAACTCCCAAAAGAATTCTGAAGTACAGGAGAGCTAAGAACTAATGAGCTACTAGGTAAGTTTAAATCCCTTAGTGTGAGTTAGCTTTTATAAATGCATCTATCTTAACCTTATAAACATAACTTCTGTTCATACTAGGTCAGGCTCTTTGCTACTCCGTCTTGATCCCTCACAGAGTGAAAGCTTGTTTCTGCCTCTATATACCTGCTTATAATTTCTCTTTATTTGGGATGCCTTTCTGATTCTACTGCTTGTTAAAATCTTCCCCAATTTCTAATACATGTTCCACTTTTACTTCCTTTCTAATTTTTCCCACATTAAAAACAGAATAGTTTTCTCTTTTATCATTATGGAAATAATATTATTTGTATGTCATATACCTCATATGATCACAAATTGTGTAAGTCCTCAGTAAGTGCTCCTCTGTTCTTGTTAGTACCTTGTTGCCATGTACATATCAGTCTTTCAAATATGACAATGAATGAATTCAGCACATGAATATACATCATCAAATAACATAAGGTATGCATATTTATTTCCCCAAATTACTCTAGCCCCTAGCTCCTCCTCTGAACTCCTATGTCATATATCCAACTGCCTACAGGTTCACTTCCCTTGGATATGAATCTCAAAGTCATTATGCTCCAAAACTAAATCCTGCTCTTCCCTCCACACCCCCCCCAAACCTACTCATTCTCCAATATCCTCTATAGCTTCCAAGGGGTAAATAATATTACCCTTCATTTACCTTTTCTCCAGTGGCTCAGGTAAAACATCTCTTTCCTTAGTCTTACCCTCAAAAAAGTCAGAATTGAATCATATTCCATGTCCTCCCCACTGCCATTGCCTGCAACCATAACTGAACTACCACAATAACTACTAACTGCTCCTCCTACCCAACCTTAGCCCTGTTTAGTCACAGATCTCTAGCATGGCATTTGTGATCTGATCTCTGCTTGTCTACATGCTCATGCTCATGTCATTGCATTTGAGTCACACATCTCTTGCTTTCTCTGGAATTTTTCAAGTTGTTCTTACTTTAAGAACTTTATAACATCTCTCATCTCTTTGCCTAAAATATACTTCCTCCAGATCACTAGATGCTTAGTTTCTTTTCATTATTTAAACATTTTCAAATGTATTTTGCACAGTGATTTTGACCCTACCTAGTTTCTTAAACTGGCACTTTAATACAGTGCATTCCTATTTTCTACATCCTAAATCTGTATTATATTCTTTCTAGATCTTATCATTATTTAAGATGATATTTTTGATTATTTAATTATTGGATGTTTTTCAGTCTAACAAATTCTCTAGTAAATTTCATAGAGGAATATGGTTAATTTCTCACTAGACTGCCAGTAATTAAAACAATATTTGCAACTGTATAGGTCCTAGATAACTAATAAATGACTGAACGTGTAAGTAGATAAGTGAAGTGTTCCAGTACTTATAAATCTCATCCCAGAAGATCTGAATTGTCTCAAAAGTCTCTGTTCTTTCCATCTGACTGTGCAGGCCAGTCTGGGAAACTATCTATACATTGTAGTTCATGTCTTATAACACAGATTTATGTGGAAGAATAAAGCTAGATTAGATAGCCAGCTAAATCCTTCAGATTTTTCAGAGAAGCGTTTTCCCAGCCTATTGGGTTCTGTAGAGTTACACTCCTGATCTGGAAGGGGAATGAGTATCCCTTTGCATTATTTATTTTGTGAAAGTACCAAGTATAGCTCATGCTTGTACTCACTATGTTCAGAACATTACTGAATAGAGTAGAGCTTCAATAAATGTTTATTAAACAAATGAACAAACTGACCTATGAAACAAATTTTTTAAGTGCTGTTCTATGTCTAAGCTTTATGATGGCATTACCTAATCTCAGTCAATAAAACAGTTGCCTCAGTTAGACATATGCTATGTAGATGCTCTGAAAAGCTCACTGAGAAAGACCATCTATCTTGTATCTACAGTTCTGAGTCTAGTTGTTTTGCCATGAAAGGAGGAAAAGTCCAAAGCAAAGGATAGAAAGGCTGGAAGTCGTGGCAGCAACCAGTAAGTATTAAAGAATGGCCGTCTGGGGGCTGGGAAGGTGGCTTAGTGGTAGAGTGCTTGCCTTGCATGCATGAGGCCCTGGGCTTGATTCCTCAGTACTACATAAACAGAAAGGCTGGAAGTGGAGCTCTGGCTCAAGTGGTAGGGCGCTACCCTTGAGTTGAAGAGCTGAGGGACAGCATCTAGGCCCAGAGTTCAGGCCCCACGACCAGCAAAAAAAAAAAAGAATGGTAGTCTGACATGGTTATCAGATGTTAGGTGATGAAAATCATGTCAGCTAACATATGGATTCCTACCCTGTTTCTTTCTTTTAATTATTATTTTTATTTGAAAATGCTAAAACCAAAGTGGTTACAGTTACATAACTCAGGTCAACAGTTCCTTTTGGACAATGTCACTCTTATCCTATTTCTTTTTTTTTTAGTGTCTTTTTTTTCATTTTTTTTAAATTTTATTTTATTTTATTTGTGAACAAACTGTACAGAGGGGCAGGATAATGCGTACATTTCTTACCAAGCATTGCAGCCTCCTCCTTTGTTTACCCTTCCCATCCCTTCCCAGCCTCCCCCCCCCCCCCCATCCCAATCCTTCTCCTTCCCCCCCCCCCCCCAACCCCTTCCCCCCCCCCCCCCCCCCCCACTGACGTTGTAAAGCTCGTTTTGGACATGACAACTTGTACGTCTCATTGTTGCATCAGATCCACCTGTATCCTTAAACAACTGGTTTTTCCCCATCTCCTCCACAAGTTATACTGACATCAAATCTAGTGAAAGCAGGGGTTATACTTTGGGGGAGGGACATACAAAGCAACAAAGAGATCATCTTATAAATGCGTTAGAAACACATGTATGAAAGAAAAAACATTAAAATACATAGCTAAGGGTTCATTTTCCTGACATCACATTATCTGACCTTTCCCGCTTGACTCGTACATATACTAGATATTGCAAATAAGGGAAACCATGGGACCTATGTTTCTTTGGGCCTGGCTTACTTCACTTAATATAATTTTTTCCAAGTTTTTCCATTTCCTAACAAATGGGGCAATGTCATTCTTTCTGATGGAGGCATAGAATTCCATTGTGTATATATACCACATTTCTCTTATCCTATTTCTATAGGAGACTTGAGCTCTATACTTCTTTCCTGATTACAGGGGATCAGAGTTGGAGGTGATTATTTGCTGTGAAATTGCATTCCAGAATATTACTGTTTAGAGTAATAGACACTCAATGCATGAAAATATATACCTTTTTCTTTAATCAGCCTTCTTTTGGAGGCAGGTATTTTGTAAGTGGATACATAAATAGGGTTCCTAACAGTAGCATGTTCATTGAATATGGAATCTTTTTAGATAAAGAAGTACTATCAGAGATAATAAAATATATAATGCAACTACTAAATCAATAGGCCTTAAGAGTATCCCTCATAGTTAGGCTAACCAACTGCCTTGGTTTGTACAAGATTGATGGGGTTTTTGAGATTTGGTGTTTTGTCAAAACAGGGAAAGTTTCAGGCCAGTCAGGGTGAGCACTTTAATCATATATAACATGCTAATTTGGTTTTCAGATACCCATATTAATCTGTGCAAGTCTGTTCTATAGATACATGTAGACTAGATGATAGACTAGTATGCATTTCTAGGCTATTGGTGCAAGAGGAGTAAGAATTAGCCTCTCTGTCTTCACATAATATATGTGTACGTGTTCTTTTGCCTTTCATTTCTTTTCCATTGCCCCTGCATATTATACTTCCTAGTAAATTTTAAGACTGTATGCTTATATTGATTTTATTATAGTCAAAAACATTAAAATTTGGGGGGTGGTAGGACAGTTTTCCTTTGTTCATAAGAAAGGGAAAAGTGAGAAGGAGTAATGGAGACTGGTCTCAATTGACGCATGGATTCTTCTATTTTTCACAACTCCAAGTGTGGTAATTTATGTTGCTGATGTCACTGTGAGGAATTAAAATTTTCCAAACCCGAATGTGCATTTTCTACATATTCCAGAACTAAACACATGCAGATTAAGCTCCAAAGCAAAAAGGCTAAAACTACAGAATTATCCTAGCCCGAATTCTGTTGAGATGTTTTTAGGAAACAAATTAAAGTCTCCTCATGATCTTTCTGGACTTTTTGCAAGCTTCATCTGGTTTTCAGGTGGTTCCAAAATAGTAGTTGGTATGTAGGCATAGAATACCTAGCAGAATCTCTATTACTACAGTCTGAAAACATTGCATTTCCAAACAGTTTACAATGACAGATTTTAAACACTGAAGGACAATGTCTTCTTTCTAAATATCTCTGGACAGTCTTAACAACTAGACCTACTTTTGAGGCTGCATTTCTTTTATGTCTTTTAAATTTAATGATAAAAAGAAATATTTAAATTTATAATACACATGAAACAGTAAAATTAGGGAAAAATTCTATTTGATGTATGGCTGTTTTTTTTAAGTTCCCATGACTAAAAAGATCAACAGTTAGCTACATTTATAATATTTATGCCTTCCAGACTCAGTGTAATGAATTTCTTGTCTAATAGAAATTTTATAACTGACTTTCATTTACCTCAGAAGCAGGTAATAGAAAGTTTTGGTTGATTCTTATTCTAAAGAATAGAACTCAAAACAGTTATATTGCAAGGAAAAGCAGGGAAGAAAATATCCCTCTAATATGCTACTACCGTATTCCTTTGTGGCTTTTCAGGAAAGAAACTACTGAAACAAGTAAAGTATAAAAGACTGATAAATCAAAGCCTGAAAATCATATTCATTAGCCCTCTGCTTCATGAAATCCTGGTGCATCCTCTTAACTTTGGCCAAATGCCCAGTGGAGAGAATTCTTCCACAAGATGGACATATTTCAGAGGAAACTCTCATCTTAATTGATGGTTTTAAAAGGCCCAGCTCTACATTTTCTTTAGAGCTTTGGCTATGTAGGTAAGTCAAAACAGGAGACATGACTTCCTCCACTAAAATGCCTGGAACCCAGGTAACACTAATTTATCCTAAATAGAAAACCTCTGCTTTTCAATCCCTTTGTTCTATTAGATGTCACAGCTTCCTGCTCTATTCACTTCCTTTTATAGTCTTCCCTCACCAAGCATTTCAGGGGGAAAAAAAAGCTAAATAAAGATCACAGCCTGTTCCATTGTGTCCCCTTCTTCTTCATCATCTTCCTTTCCATTTGTGCAATGTTGTGGCACCTATTAACTACCAATGTTTTCAGAATGACATTATACAAGGTGCAGGCTGTACCACTGTGCCCTAAAAATATCAACAACTGCATTAGTCTCACAATAATTAATGGCAGGCATTATGCAAATGACAACTTTTTCGCTGCAAAATAATGACATTTCTTCATTTTGAGCAGAGTTATGCAAAACAATGAATTTAGGATGATAAATCACGCAGGAGAATTAAGAAAGCCATAACGTTCCTGCCCAGGCAGGCAGAAAGATAGACAGACCAACAATTTAGAAGACATTGTTTGTTCTCACACCACTATAAAAAATCATAGCCAGTCGGCCATTAATGTGTGTGGTTTTTTTTTTCCTTCTCCCCTTTAGGCAACAATGCATAAGGGGATGCTAAATTCTAGCAATTGGATCATTACAAGTCACAAGCAAATTTTTCTTTATTAACCTTAATAAGTCATTCACTCAGAGACTATAGTCATCAGGCAAATAAAAAGTATCACATGCCATTCTGCTACACATTAACTAATTCCTTATGCAAACATCACAACATATAGCAATTACTGCCGCTCAAAAAAACAAAGTCATTTTCAATTTATTTTATTGCTTTTATACTTGGCCATTTCCTGTAGCACATTATCGTTTCTTTCCATAACAACCGGAGGTAGAATGGAGAAGAATTTCAGTAGCAATGAGCCCTTCCTCTGGCTACTTTTTTCATACTTTTTCCCCTCCTGAGGCTGCTAATAAAGGTTAGGGATAAAGCATGTTGTGTTCCTTCCTAGTAAACCTCCAACAAGCTCTAACAGGGATTTCACATTCAGCCCCTATCCCCATGGGAAAGACAATAGGAGAGGCAGGCAGAGAGACCTAGGTCTGACAGTCTCCCACATTTGCTACCATCCTGCTGGCAGTCTTGCTGGGTTCAGTAAAACAATGCATAAATTCAAGTCTACAACTGCCACTAACAGGTGAACATTCAAGTCAATACATGCAAGGTTAACCTGAGAGATGCATATTATAGCTAATGAGAATTATGGAGCTAGTCTGGCCCACTTCACTCAGCACATAATCTGTCCCTTCCAGAATTTTACATGAAGAACACAAATGGATCAACCTGACACACAGAATATGTTAAACACTGTATTTAGTGTTTTATTCTCTAGCATCTTTTAGCTAAGACTCCCAGGATATGAAACAAACACTACATAAACCTTACAAATCACTAGTAGATAGTTTGGCCCATTTTGCAGACAGAAAGATAAATTTTGAGGAACCAGGAGCTTTACCCAAAGTTGGACAATGAAACAGGTTGGATGAGACTACAATTCTCTATCTCAGAGGGCACTGGCCTCTTTCTCATAATCATGAGCACTCTTTCCTGCTGGTAAACAGGTCCTTTTTTATACAATAGGCTGATCATCTCCCTCTGTTCTCCTAAATCTGTAATCCATTCCCTCCTTTTAAGGTGGAACATTTGCAAAATACACGCGGGAAAAGCTCCCTTTTCAGTTTCTCTTCCTGAAGGTAATAACATTTTGCAGTTCTCCTTAAATAAAATCCAGCCCATGCTGGATCAATAAGAATGATGCCCATTTCCCTAATGGCAGCCGATTGCCATTTGCTATTCAAATCAGACTAGATAAATTACAGTACATGCCAGGGAACAGGCCAGTGAATTAAGACAGGCCTCCAGAGGACCAGCGATATTATTAATCTTTTAAGACACTATCATATTTCTTCTTGACAGTGTGCGTAGACTCACAGACACACTGCACCCAGATTGAAATATCAGCTGCTGAAAAAAATCAATAGTGTTGGAAACACAATAATTTTTGGTCTGCAGGGCCTACACTAAGCAACACTTGTACCCTCCTGTGCCATCTCTTCTCCCACTACCCATTTTCCATTTTCCCTCTAACCATTTTGCTCTTCCCTTTCCATTCTCTGGTTTTAAAAGCTTGTAAACCCAAGTGACAAGATATTATGAGACAGTTTCCACTGCTAATGCTAACCATTGTAGTTAGAATGTTGGCTTTCCATGTTTGAAACATAATTTCACTGGCCTGGTAAAATGTTTTAGTGTAGGGTTTTCCCTCCTTTACATTTAACACGGTTGTTGTGCTCTGGATTCTGTTTGATTAAAAAATGCAGATATTTAGAAAAGTGGTCATATGAAAAAGCTCATATAAAATGGAAGGATGGGAAAGAAAAACAATGGAAACCTGAACTAGATATGAAACAGAACAATTCATTGAAGCATTAGAGGAAGCAACTAAATAAAAGGGTACAGGGGAGGTGAATAAAGAACAGCAGGAGGTGGGGAAAAATTCCAGTTACATTTGGAGAACTTGATCTGGACAATCTCTGCTGCTACAGAGCAATTTTGCCAGCTGCCATTTCAGGGTTTTGGTTTCCTTATCTGTTAAAGAACAGTATCATCACCTATCCAATAGTGTCTCTATGAGTCAACAAATAAATGCATGTGCTTTCTAAATTATAAAGTGCTTGGTAAATGTTTAAGAATGGTGAACCATTTTAGAATGGATGAATTTCACCTTTATTGGAGAGAGATTTCTGAAATATCTGTTTTTATTTCCCCCTTACAAAATTCTAATACCATAAAGGAACTTTAGATGTTATCAGTAAGTAAGCAAACTGATAAATATTGTTTACAATTATGTTACTGGCAGCTAGTAGAACTTGAACTAGATCAACATCTCTTTGCTAATACTTTTTATATTTTATTAGACTCATTTTGCCTTTTCCCTACCTCTTTCTACTGGGGAGGTATATTAAACAAATACAAAACATCAAAAGAGACCAAAAACAAAACCCCTCACCAAAAAAATCACACTTTTGTATCTCTTCATATATTCCCCTCCTTTCAGTTATTTCCTATTTAAAATCTTGTATAGCAAAACTTATTGTTGAAATGAGATGTACATTTGCTATGTATCTTCATTTTCCATTTTCCTTTTCTATTCCAGTCAATCTTTTATCCATTCCATTCTACTGTATCTAATATTGCCAAATCTTATGGTCATTTTAATTCTCATCTCAGTTCAGCTTCTCAGTAGCAATTTAACATGGTTAATCACTTCCTCTTACTTGAACCACTCTGGCTATCTTCTGGGATACCTCTCTTTCCAGGTTTTCCTGCTACGTCATCTAGTGCTTAAGTTTCATCACACTTGAAATACATTACTAACAATTCATCTTCAAATTACTTATTTGGGATAATCACAGTATATTTGACAAAACAATTCTCAGAAGGTACTTTAAGTTATCTAGGTTTTGAGTGTCTGGCTTTTTAACTTGCAAATGAAGAATAGAACAGGAAATCTAGCTCTAGGTTTGGCTTCAAACTTCTTTATTCTACATATGTGTGTCATGGAACAAGTTAACTTTTTCTTTTCTTTTTTTTTTTTTTTGGTGGGTTGTGGGGCTTGAGGCTTGAGCTCTGGGCTTGGGCGCTGTCCCTGCACTCTTCAGCTCAAGGCAAGCGCTATAGCGCTTGAGCCACAGTGCCACTTCCGGTTTCCTAGTGGTTTTTATTGGAGATAAGAGTCTCACGGACTTTCCTGCCTGGGCTGGCTTTGAACCGTGATCCTCAGATCTTAGCCTCCTGAGTAGCTAGGATTCCAGGCGTGAGCTACCAGCACCTGACTACAAGTTAACTATTTTTAAATATTCATAAAGGATCTTTTATCTAGAAAATTACCAAGTGGATACATTTCTACATATGAGAAAAAGAAAGTCACAATTTTGTTTGTTTGTCTGTAAAGATACAGAGTGTATTTATGACACAGTATTTCACAGATTTTGGTATTAAACTTATGACAGCATAGTTCTTTATAGGTCTGTAAAAGCTACTTAAACTGGCTCTACTGAAAAGGACTGACTTCTACTTGGGGTCTAGGAGTTAACTGAAAGTAGGATTCCTGTCTCCATTTTGCATCCGTGCTCTTTGATCTAAGGTATTCTCCCTCGTAGTCTTCTTGCAGCCATCCTGGAATTCAGAAGGACAGAAGTGATGGATAAACATCCTGTGATGGGAGACCAAACTACCCCTGCTAGGCTTCAATGACTTTCTTACTGTAGTAAGGCTGAGCTGAACAATCCCCAGATAAGAAACAACCTGACCACCAGTTACCATCTCCTAAGACCACATGACCACACCTGTGAGTGTGACTGTTTAATAATTATACATACCTCTCTCTCCCTGGCTCCAATTCTTCTATTTAAACCTAAAGCACACGTCTGCAAGGGAAAGGTGGTGAGAAGAGCATACTATGTTTCTTTGAACAGGATGCCTATGTCTTGTTAATTAAAATCTTCTTTCTATCCTTTCCCTCACCATTACTTGTCTCTTTATTTCATAAACTGGAGTGAGTGGCTGGACCTGATGTGTGGAACTCCTGGAGGTTCCAGATCTACTAAACCAATGAATTGTTCTAGCTAGGTTCTTCCAACACTGTCCTTTGAGCTATAAGTATCAAGAAGTGATGATGAAAATTATTCCCAGACAAAACGAAGTAACCTAAACTTATTTTCACTGCTAGATTTAACACCTAGCTTCCAGCAAAATCATGGAGAATGATTATTTTGTTTTTAGAGCACAGAATTGCCTTTTGTAATATCTATGTTTTGATGGCAGATGAAAGTTAAGTTCATTTTTTGCCTCAGAAGAAGAAACAGTCCCTCCTCCTAACTTAGACATGTGAGTGGAGATAGTCATTGAACAGTTAATTTCATCCATGTCTGACACAGATTTGACAGCACGGCAACATATAAAAGGTCACTAACATGATACAATATCAGAAAATAGCATCAAGATTATTAAAACAAGAAAATATCCAAATATGCCTTTGGAGAGAATCCTAAAAACTTCCTTTGCATGTGATCATACCAAGAAAATAAATGAAGGTCATCGTAAGAGGAAAAAAAATACATTCTCATCATTTGCATGCCACCTGCTGCGTATGGAGACTCTGGATCTTTTTTTGTGCTTAAATTCCTCCACAGTCAGCTTGCCAAATTCTTAACCAAGGTTTTTCTTTTATCTAACCTAAAACAAATATTCCTTGTGGGTCATGAGCTCATATCAGCAAAATTCCCAGAGTGAATACTTTGGTTATATACATATATCTTTATTGTTATTATTTTGGTGTGCGAGCTGTTTTTCCAAGTTAAACGTTAACCATATTAATGGGCTTGGGGTGGGGGGAGAAGAGAACCTCTGATTATCAACTAACAATTTTGTAAACAATTATCTCATGGGTTAAGTATTAACCCATGAAAAATTTAACTCAAAACTCCAAACAAGCAGGAGGAGCCAAAGGGCCACAGCGAAGGAATAAAGATTTTTCTGCTTCTGGTTATCAGACTCCCTTAGAGTAAAGAAACACAGAAAGGAAAGAGCATTTTGGTGATACCTGGATGATACCAGGAAACTAGGGATGGGTAGGAAAACATTGAAAAAGAAAAGAAGAAGCCTGGAAGACTCTGGCTATGTATTATCACAATCTTGAGACTTAAACAATGAGGTCAGATTTCATGAAAATGAAAATTCATGGAGCTATGAATTCACTCAAAATGTCTAGGTGGATGCAGGAACAGTAATGGTATATGATTTTTTAAAAAAGGGGTCTTTCCTCTGTCTCATTCATCTTTTCCATTTTCTTAATCAGCAGGGATTAGATACCCAACAAAGACTGGCTGGTGTACCCTATCTGCCTACCAGAGTAGGCAGGAACATTTCAAGACTGGATTTTTTCTTCTAGATGAAAGAAGGCTGACTTGTTTCTATTTAATAGCAAAATAAAGCTAAACTGTCTCTATATTCTTGGGTTACTAAGAATCATGATTTCAAGTTCTATGACACAGTCTATCATCAATTCATCCTCAGTTTATAGAACTATAACACCTAAGGAAAAAATTAGATCTAGGCAGCAGATTGTCAGAAAGGTTTTTCTGTACCTGGATATCTTTATTGTAAGTGTTATCCCCTGGTTAGAAATTGTGACTCAAAAAAAATTGTGACTCACGAAAACGAACTTTACAACTTTGGTGCGGGGGGTGGGGGGGTGGGAGGTGGCGGGGAGGATTGGATGGGGGGGGCAGGGGGAGAAAAAAATAAATTAATTAAAAAATATAAAAAAATTGTGACTCAAAAATGTCAAGAAACTACATGCTCAGAGAATTTGCACAATCTTGATATCAGTAGTAAGGATAAAGTTGATTTATTTTTAATGATGTTTCAGAAAAAGTTAGAAACTATTAAGATTCTTCTGTCACTATGTTAGAAATCAGTCTTGAGTTGCTAATTTTATTTAGAAATCACTAAAAATTTCATAAGGAAGATCTTTAATAAAGACTCCCATCTGTAGTATACATGCATAGAAAGAGGCCAAATATTGTGTTACTCAAAAGAGAAATGGAATTTAATGTAAAAAGGAATGTGTCAGGAATCATCACTATATATAATATATAGTTTGAATTCAAGAACTATGACAGATCACATCAGATCTTGCTTTTCATATTTTTCTTATACTTTTAATACACATATACTTACTAGAAAACTATTTAGACAATGCAGATTACACTTTGCTCTTAAAAAGTTTGTCACACTTTGTAAGATACTTTCACGTATCTATCTTTTCCTTTCAGGATGTTCTGTAATGTCTTCTCAATAGATAAGCAAGATCAGTACAGAAAGAACTTGACTAGAGAGGAAAGAGGGCCCATGAGCAGCCTGGTATCCCTCATGAACACGCCATATGAGGGAGAAGCAAGATAGCCATGGAAATGGAACCATTCTTAGTGGTGTTCATAGGAGTGGACCAAGGAGAAAGATGTTAGAATAATTCAAATGGACATGTAGGTAAGTCTTAGAGCTAAAGAACCAATTTCAAAGTAGCTTATGGAACAACAAAGGGTTTTATACAAAGAAGAAATTCCAAACTCAGAGCACTTATTCATCTGATATAAATTAACCATATACCAGCTATGTTTGGGCTTCTCTACTAACTGTTGTTGAGCAAACAATAATGTGTGTGGAGTCACTGACCTGAACCCCAAAAGCATTTCAGAAAGAATTATAATACAAGGACATTCAGATATTCATAAGGGGGCATCAATTACATCTAGGCTGATAGTGTAAAGCCTCTCAATCTATTGAAACTTGGAAAAACCTGTAACATTTGGGAAGTAATAGGAATCAAGTGTGTGAAAGGTATGAGAGGAAACAGAAAATTGTTAGATATATTTGGGGGCAGTAAGTAAACAAGACAGTTGGAAATGTGATAAGAAATAGTGTTGGGAAGTTAGGCATGTGCAGGGGTCATTGAATACAGGGGTGGCTGTTCTCTTTAGTGCTCTACTTAGTAGACCACTTTCCTCCAAGATCTGCTGTGGCTTGCAAACAGGAGAATGATCTGATCACAGTTATATTCTGGTATAAGAAATTGGAAATGGTGGTTCGGGGGGAATACATGTGTTCAGTTACTATTACAATAACACAGGAATTAGGTTATATCTGAACTTCAGGGCCAGTAGAAAGAAAGTAGAAATTCCGGAAATATCGTGAGGGAAGGATTATCATTAGTTCTTAATATATATTAAATCTTTACTATGTGCTAGTCATTGAATTATGTACTTTATATAGATGAATCCACATGTCCTCCATGTTAACACCAAGGGGTAACTTTGTTCCCATTTTACAGATGAGGATTGAGCTACTTTCTCAAAGGTGTGTATATAGTGGTGAAGCCAAAAATTAAGGCCATAATCAGACTCCACAGCCTGTTCCCTTATTGTCTGTGATCATTAATTTCCCTAGCTTGTTGTTGGTGAATTCTATATGACTAGACTTAACAGAATTTTAGTGACCAATTATCTGAGTCATATGTGCCTGAGGTTCTTAGTAATCTTGATTCTGGAATGTTGGTATGATGAATACAACAGTGACACAAGGATTAAAAATGTGGAAATAAAATTTTCCTTAATTGAATATTGCACATTTGTTCTTAGTTGTGCAATTGTTGTTAGAATTAAAGTGTCAATTCACAACAGAAGTGACCAAAGTTAACGAAAATGTCAAATCTTAAACCTTTCTGAAGATGAATATCCAATTATTCTTTCGGAACCTCACTAATGTATATCTGGAGGATAGCAAAGATCTTGGTATCTTGGGGATACCAATAGCAAGAAATTGAATGAGTCAATTAGAGGGATATCAATAAAAAATAAGAGGACATAGGACAGTAGTGTCAAAAGATTATGTATGACTCTAGCACCAGTGATAATGCCTGTAATCCTAGATACTCAGAAAGCTGAGATTTGAGGATTGTAGTTTAAGCCAACCAGGTAGACAAATTCAATAAATCTTACCTTTAATTGACCAGCAAAAGGCCAGGGTGAAGTTGTGTTTCAAGTTCTAGAGCACCAGTTTTGAGTGAAAAAGCTAATAGATAGCACTGAGTTCCAGCTCCCGTACTGACACAAAAAAAACTTCGATCCAGAGCCAGACTAATCTTAGTTCAAATCCTACTCAGTCACAACTAAACACCATAGGGAAAATTACATTTAACATTGTGTTTAAGACAGGGCAATTGTACAGAGGAAAACTAGATATGTGTCTTGGTTTGCTGGTCCTATGTAAAGGCAGTGGGTCTATGCACACACACAAGGCTTCCTTGCCTGTGCTCTCTGAGAGAAGGAAATCTGCAAGCCTTTTCTTTTGGAAAAACGACAGAAAGACCTAAGGAAATGACCTGCCAAATAATTGCCAGTTTTAAAAGAAAAATGTTTTCAGAGAGGTAAAAACTATAAAGTTTTAACTGAAGGGGAGACTTTAATTACAGGGAGACAAATCAGCTGAATGGTTTAGCTTGGACTTGTGGGATCAACAGCAGCCAGTGGGATATATATTAAAGGAAAAACCAAGTTTAATTGGCTCTTCCCTCCCACACCTTGTCTGATTCCAACGGGTCACCCTCCTTTTCAATCAGGCTCTCTCCCATCCTTTTCTCCGGTGCTGTCATGACAAGCCAATGGGAGAATGACATTCAGATGAAAACAAGGTTTGAGTAATTACTGCACCGTGGCTGGTTGTTGTCTGAGCATCATTTTATTTCTCCAATCACACAGGTCCTTGGACTTCACAGCTTCGTGTTTCAAATGGGGGTGATGCTGATTATATTATGACATTACAGCAAAGACAGGCAGATCAGACAAAGTGAATTTCACTCAGTAATTAAACTGCGGTTTCTTTCGTCTAAAGTCCAGGGCAGGATTAATCGAAAGGTAGCTCTTTATCATTCCGATTAGTGCTGGGATTTGAAGAGTGAGCTCTGATTTGATAGCTATTCCTGAATCTGTCTGACTGGTGGCTTCACTTCTATCTAGCTTGCAAAAATAACATCAGTTCAAGATACGTTCACAAGGTTATGCCCTTCACTTTTATTTTATTTATCTAAAGGAAATGCAAATAGACTCAAGCATGCTGTTGTTCTCACTCCTTCATTTTCTATTATAAAATGTCTAATAAAGAGAATAGGTCCATCCACACTCCGCAGCATTGTGTTTTCCCATAATTCCTCTTAGCACTATGATCTTTTGCATCTTTTGCCTTTTATTACCTCATACTCAGTTGAATAGTTGAATTGTCCAAGCAACAGCTTTTCAGCTAGCTCAGGGGTTTGACTTTGTTTTAAAGGACTCAACTGCATCCAATCTGTTTGATTTTGAGTGAGGAATGTCTATTTCTATATTTATTTAAAGCAATAGGTGATTTGACTGTATAGCCAGTGTAGAAAATCACCAAATGAGATACTTTCTACCAGCTAGGGAAATGAAGCCCAATAGTGAAGGGATTATGTTTTTCAGTACTGAGATTTTTAACTCAGGACAACACATTTGTTAGACATGTGCTCTATTATTTGAGTCATCAATGTCCCAATTCTTATTGGTTTGCTTATTTATTTATTTTCGATCAAAATAAATCCTGTGCTTTCCCCCAGGATAGGCCTCAGAGCTATCCTTTTGCCCAGGTTTCCTAGCTGGGATAACAGATCTGCATCAGCATGTTCTACGTTTTTTGTCCTTGTTAAGATGGAGTCTTGCTAATTTGGGGGGGGGAGGGTGAATAGGAGAGAGAGAAAGAAAGAGAGAGAGAGAAAGAGAGAGAGAAAGAACGTGAAGGAGAGAATGAGGAAGAGAGAGAATGTAAGCTGCCACTGAACTATGAAGCACTGAATCTGGCCATAAATCTTAATTAGGAGATAAAGATGCTAGGTAAGGTGGCTCACACCTGTCATCCTAGCAAATTGGGAAGTAGAGATAGGAGAATCATGATTTACAACCAGTGGGAGCAAAAAAGGAAGAACTCAAAGAACAAGTCAGAAATGATAACACACACACACACACACACACACACACACACACACACACACACACACACACACACACATACTCTCAGCTACATAGGAGGTAGAACTCGGAATACTGAAGTCTGAAACCAGTATAGGCAAAAAGCACAAGATCTTACATAAATATATAACTGTAGCAAAAAATGTTGGGCATGGTTCAAGTGGTAGATTACTTGCCACCTGCATAGCAAGCTCAAGCAAGTATATAAAAAAACTTATTTTAATTGATTTTGTATAAAAAATACATTCTAGCAGTGGAAGAGGAGGAAAATTATAAAACAACAAGGTCTTTATTGACTATGCTTCCTTGTTTTATCTGATAACCTTGAAAGTGATGGTTTACTGATTGAGCTCATCACACAGTAACATTATAGTTACCAAGCATGTAATTTAAGGTGACGGTTGCCTAACATCAGGAAATCTCAGAGTTTGGAAACAAAATTGGTGTTAGCTGTTATCTATTTAATCCCTTTTGTATTCAGGTGTCATTTTAGAAAAGAGAAAGGCAGGATTGTAAAGATCTGAGTTCAAGTTCTAATCAAGCTTCTTTCCAGAGTTTAAGAAGAGGCAATCTGGAGTCAAAGTGAATTAAAGTACTAGTTGGGCAGCCCTCCAGTATCTATATCACTAAGCCTCAATTGTCATATCTTTATAATGGTACAAAGAATATTCATCTCACAGAGCTATTGGGGTATTATATTAATTAATTAGATTAAGTGTGCCAGGCATGCAGAAGTATCAGAATTCAATAAAAGTCTGTTGAAGACAGATAAAATAATTACTGAATCTTTATGCCTAAAAAACATTAGTTTTAAGACTCAGAGATCAGTTTTCTGGTAGATTTGATTCACTGGGGAATGGAAAATGAATCCAAATAGAAATGGCTTTCAAATTTTATTGAGCATAAGCATCACCTGGAAGTGATCGTTAGAAATGCAAATTGCTGGGCTCCAATCCCAGAGATTCTGATTTAGTTTGTAGGGTGGAATTTAGGAATATGCAACTTAGCAACCATCCAGGTAATTCTAACCAGGACTAAGGGGCCTCACTTTGAAGAACATAGCAAAGTAGGAATAGAAATTAGCCAATTATTTATTTCTGAAATAAACACAGGAATTGCTTGACTTGGAAAAGACCATGCTTTTTCTATTCCATAGGTCAGAATTCAGTTACACAAATGTAAATCATGTCCAATATAACATGTTCACAGTATATGATTATGCTCAAGAAGTTATAAGCTGTATTTTCCTTCAGTTAAATACAATTCTGGAAGAACTATCATTTTGCTATCAGTATTATCTTCATTGCTTTCCAGACAGGCACAGGTCAGATGCATGTTCAATTCCTACCTTTCATTCTTACAAAATTTAGCTTCCTGAATATTAGTAAAATCTTTAAATAAAAAAATCAGCTATTTAATTGCATTGTTGAATAAAGTATTTTTAAAATGTACTAATGATAATAAAAATGGAACTGTGAGTTAAATATTTTTGACTAAATCTGTTTGTAACATTGAATACATCTAAGTTATAAAAGGAGAATTTTATTTTCCAAAAATAAATTTAAACACTTTCATTTCCAAGGTTTTCCTAAGGTAACAATGGTAAGAGAAATTTTAGATATATGTTGAGAGTTTATAATACAATATACTAACAAATATGAATCAATTCTACATTCTCAAAGTTCCTGTGTAAGACATGACAAGCGAATTGTGGTCTCTAATTTCCATTGAACATAAAATTGGGCTGAGTAGGTGAGAAGATATCTACACGCGGAAAGTTCATCTCCATTATAGGACAGTAAAGTGTATGGTAAACAGTGAAGTCAAAGGAGAATCTTCTGTATAGCATATATTGTGTAGGACAGGATTTGCTTTTTAGGATCTCAGAAACTCAGAGTAATTCTCTAAGGAGGTTGTGATGACTACAGGAGCCACTGAATAAATGCCAACCTCTTGTTTAATGTAATACTTGGAATTTTACAGTATGCACAGATATCACAGAATATGAAGGCAAGACTAAAATGAATGTTAAAGATTTTGAGAGCTATAAGAAGACACATTTAAGAAAATGTTGGTATGACTGTTATGTATTTTGCACGGAGTAGGCATTTCAGAACCTTAATGCGGGTGAGTAAGATTTGACTACCAAGCAGGACAAACATCTTTTTTAGGAAGGATAGGGGACTGATAAGATGAGCTGTAGGTCACAGTTTAAAAACTGTTAAGAGGGCTGGGAAGGTGGCTCAGTGGTAGAGTGCTTGCCTTGCATGCATGAGGCCCTGGGTTCCATTCCTCAGCACCACATAAGCAAAAAGAAAAAAGCCAGAAGTGGCACTGTGGCTCAAGTGGTAGAGCACTAGCCTTGAGCTGAAGAGCTGAGGGACAGCACCCAGGCCCAGAGTTCAGACCCCACAACCAAACTCCCCACAAAAAAAAAACTGTTAAGACACAACTATAGAAATAAGAAGGTTCAGAATCAGATTTTTTAAAAAAAAAACCTTGTAATTTTTGAGTAGAGCTCTTGTCAAAACATTTTCTCGGTGGAATAACACATCTCTTTAGAATAGAGGATCTCAAATTTTAGTATGCCTCAGAATCACCTGGACTGCCGGGTGCCAATGGCTATAATCCTAGCTACTTAGGAGGCTGAGATCTGAGGATCATGGTTCAAAGCCAGCCCGGGCAGGAAAAGTCCATGAAACTCTTACCTCCAATAAACTAATCAGAAAACTGTAGTTGGTGCTGTGGCTCAAGTGGTAGAGCTGAGGGGAACCATGGGACCTATGTTTCTTTGAGTCTGGCTTACCTCACTTAATACAATTTTTTCCAAGTCTTTCCAAATGGGATGGTGTGATTCTTTCTAATGGAGGCATAGAATTCCATGATATATATATGGATATATATATATGGATATATATATATCCATATATATATATATCCATATATATATCACATTTTCTTGATCCAATCATCTACTGAGGAGCATCTGGATTAGTTCCACATCTTAGCTATGGTGAATAATGCTGTGATAAATATAGTTGTGCTGGTAGGTTTAGTATGGCCTTTTTGTGTATGTCTAGAATAAGCAGAAGAGGTCAAAAGCTATGTATATATGATCATATAACTTGGTGCTAAGTGAAATGAACCCCAAGATAGGGACCCAAGAGGTTTTATCTTTGTTGCTGTTCTGTTTAATGTACTAACAATGCATTATGTGATTTGTGTGTGTGTGTGTTTCTTCGTATGTTCTTCCTCCATGATACAACCCCTGTTGTCACTGGATTTGATTCCAGTGTCCTGTATCTTGTATATACATTTTTCTAATTTGGGGATGGGAAGGGAAATAACAAAATGCTGAAATAAGGATATAGGATGACCCATTGTAACAATGAGATGTACAAGACAATATTTTGAGAAAAAACTTTACAATTTTGCATGGGTGGGGGTAGGGCTGGCGAGGTAGGGAGGAGAGGGATGGTAGGAAAAAATAAAGGAGGGTGTAACAATGCTCAATAGGAAATGGACTCATTATCTTGTTCATTATCTTGTTTATGTAACTGTAACCCCTTTGTATATTATCTTTACATATATATATATATAGAGAGAGAGAGAGAGAGAGAGAGAGAGAGCACGCTGGAGGACAGTGCCCAGGCCCAGAGCTCAAGTCCCACGACTGACAAAAGAAAATCACCTGGATCCACCAGGAAAGTTTATTATTCAGTAAAACAGGGCGAGGTTGGAGATTTTACATTTCTAATGTAACCCCTGGTAGTGCTAATGCTACTAAACATGTTCCAAACCACTGCTTTAGAAGATAGGAAAATAAGAACAATTGTTCTAAAGTAGAAAATTGTGAACAACTATATAGTTATTTTTATTTCTTATAGCCATTCCCACTTTCAAATGAAGACATAGGAAAACCTACCTGGAGATTACCTAAGGGACAGACTTACTTTGACCTTGTAATTTCTCTATCGGGGTCAGATTCTTAGCTATAGGAATCATGATCAGAAGGAGCTCAGGCCGAACAACCTGAGAACTTTAAGCCAACTTGACCACTTTTAAGTCTACTAAACAATTGGAAAGCGTAGTGCCAAGAGACTGAAGAAAAAAAGTGGGATTTTTTTTGTTGTTGTTCCAAAGGGCCTCCATCAGTCAGTGTAGACATTTTGTACTGGGCTATACTAGCTGCCATTGCTAAATCCCACAAACTATTTTAATTCCTTTTTTCTTTTCTTCCATTGGCAGTCATAGGGAAATAGGACCTCTCTAAGCATGGTTCACTGTTTAAGCAGCTCCATCTCCTGCCTTAAAATCTTTCCTTAAACCTATTACATAGTACCTATATTGTAAGAAGTAACTTGAAGGGCAGAAAGATAAAACAAAATGTGTAAGAAAATAAAATGCAGTATTTTCAAAGATTAGTACTTTATTTCCAATGACATGCTAAAAAAGAGTCGTACTTGAAGATTCATGTAGAAATCTTTCTGACAACAGGTCAAAAAAAGATTTAAAATGTTCAAAACTAGAAATACCTCTCAATAACAATATGTTTGTTTCCTAGCCATTTATCTTTCCTTAAAAATAAGGAGCTATATAATTACAAAGTATAATTAATAATAATAACAACAATTACTGCCAATACAATAGAAATAATGATAGTAAGCATGTGAGAGCAGATCGCCATAGCTACAGGGAGAATTTATCTAAGTATTTTTTCCTTTGTTTAATTTTCACATTAAAAAATGTAATCTTCAAATTTTTATACAAAGAGGTTACAATTTAACATATTCATTTAGGTGTCTAGTGTCTGAAGCATTTTTAGGACAGGTAGCAGCCAATAATATTGGGAAACTAATGAAAGCCAAAGAACATTTTTATGATTTTCAGAAAATATTACAGGAAAATGGACATAAGCATTCATACCTGTAGTTAAATATATTCATATAGAAAATATATTCATTTTACAGATCAGGTCAGGTGGTTTAAATAGAAAACAACATGAGACTCGAATGTCTCTAAGGAAACAGCATCAATATGAATTCCTGGCTGGTCCCAATTCTATACTCACTTAAGCATCCTGATCCACTCATAAGCAAAAAGAAATAGCATCTGGAAAGTGTTTTGTAGTTCACGAAGAATGCTAAGAAAACTATTGGATTGTCGCTAAAGTCTTGTAGGGTAGCTAAGTAGGAAATATATTAATACTATAGCACCAAAAGGCATCAGAACTAAGGATCAGAAAACAAGGAAAGAAATTGATCTTTACAAAATATCTATATTAGTGCAAACTGAGTAGCTGAGAAGGAAGCCTAACATAAAACAGGGTCAGATGACTAGACAATTACCCAGGATGAACAGTACAAAAGTAGGATCAGAATCTAGCTAGCCCAGGTCAAATGCTAAGCTTTTTGTGCCAAACCACAAACTAAATTCTTACTGTAAATATCTAGTATATCATCTGTCCTCAAGAGGACCTACTGAGTCATCAAAGCCTAAAGCTATTAGCAGTGTTGAGGGTTTTTTGTTTTTGTTTTGTTTTTGTAGTGTTGGGACAGAATGCAGGTTGTCTTATATCCTAGACAGGTGCCCTACTGCTGAGGCATAACTGGTGCCCTATCATTCATTTTCATTCAGGACTAACTTCTTCCTTAAGAATTTTCATAGTATACCAAGAGAACAAAAAGAGGATGTGGTACTTCATTGGGTAAGAATACTGATTTTTGAAAGTAAAACCAATTGCCCACAGACACAAGAGTCAATGTAGCCATATTTGCACCAGAATCTTCCTTGCAAGGAAGTCAAACCAAAGACTACCCACCAATCTCAAAGGCTAAATATTTGCAAACCTTCAACTTCAAATATTAGTTTGAAAATTAGTGGCAATGTATATGCATATTAAAGAATAATAAATGTCATTTGTATTGTTTTACATGCATTTGCCTATACCACTTGTGATGCAGTATTTCTGCTTGTTTGTTTTTACTATAGTTATATTTTCCTTCCATTTTTATAATACAAAGTCTTCTGACTTGTATTGGCAAACCAATGTCATTCCACAGAGTTTTACTTTGAGCCACATTGAGAATCTGGGCTACAGAAGTCAAGGGAGGACTAGCAAACAAATAAATATTTATAAACTTAAATAGAATTTTTGGACACAAAAGGAAAGATGACAGAAATAAAGGATATTTATTGAAAAGAGGTTGCTTATATCCCAAACAACTACTTTGATAATGTTTTTAGAGAATTATAGAATTTTAGAGGTGATATTATATTTAGGATTTTAATTTTTTACAAAAACAGAATATCACTGTCAGCAGACCCATTATAATTATCTATTAAATTATCTGTCTAAGGCTTCCAGAGCCTGTAAAATATCCTGCAAATTCATTATGCATTATCTAAGTTTAAGACCCTGTTTTAGGAGACTAAGATTCATGGATATAAAGTCTTGCTGTTGACAGATTGTGTCCCCTTAAGTCCCCAAGCCCCAGTGTGACTTCATGTAGAGACTGGTCCTTTGAAGAGGTAATGAAGCCTGAATGAGCTTATCAGAATGCTAAAACTATAGGAATGATGTCCTTTTAAGGAAAGAAAGCAAAGCGTTCCTATGTACTCATAAAGAAGAGACCATTTGGATCCAGCAAACAGGTCTTTTGCCAGCCTAGGAGACAATCAGCAGGAAACCAAGTGTGCTGACACCTCAGTGTTGGGACTTCCAGCATCCAGAATTGTGATAAATAAATTTCTGTTATTTAATTTCCCACCCTGCAGTGTTTCATTGTTACAGCGTTAGCTGACTAATAAGCCAGTGAAATTCTCTCTGAAAGGTAAGAACAATTTAAGGCCACTTTACAGATAGTGAAGATACCTAACAGTAGTGAGTTTGAGTGGTTCAAGGAATGTCCCAAGAAAAAGAATCACAAGTGGCATAGCTGAGATTTAACCAAGATCTCCAGGCTACTATTTTCAATTCTCCAGTCTTCACCTTCGAGCACATAAGGTTCTTCCAGAGTTCGTTTTCATATTGAGTAGACTATTTCGTCATGTAGGTTTCATTTTTTATTTGACTCATTGGAATAATAGCAATATAATTGTTTGCCTTTCCTACCCTATCCTTTCTCTTTTCTTTTTTCCTTTCTTTTCTTTTTCCTTCTTTCTCCTTCCCCTCCTTCTCTCCCTTCCTCCTTCCTCCCTCCCTCCTCCCTTCCTTCCTTCCTTCCTTCCTGCCTTCCTTCCTTTCTTCCTTCCTTCCTGCCTTCCTTCCTTTCTTCCTCTTCCTTCCTTCCTTCCTTCCTTCCTTCCTTCCTTCCTTCCTGCCTTCCTTCCTTTCTTCCTTCCTTCCTGCCTTCCTTCCTTTCTTCCTCTTCTCTTTCTCCTCTCCTCTCTCCCTTCCTCCTTCCCTCTCTGCTTCCTTCCCCCCTCCTCTCTGTCTTTTTGCCCACTGTGGTTTCCCCTGACCTATGCCTCTTGCAACATAGATGTGAGCCACCAGAGGCCCAGCTGTTCAAACTGAGTCTCCATGACTTCTTGCCACAGCTGACCTAAAATTATGATCCTCCCCATCTACTGAGTGGCTAGGATTACAGCTATGCTCCACCATGCCCATTAGTTTATTTTATATTTGGCCATTATTCACCTACTTGAAGATAATTATCACATTCATGACTTCTGAATTTACAAATAATCCTAGTTTTCTTAGGCATTCCTCATATCACATGTTTTGCTTTTCTAGCAGCATTGATGCTGTTGCTGTTTGTATGAATTTCTTATAGGGGGTTGTTATGCCATATTTCTCCTACACCATTCCTAAGCAGCCTTCTTGAAATATAAACATAAAATTTTGCATTTGTTCACTTAAAATGTTATGTTAAATGTCATTACATTCTTTTTTGTACTTTTTTACACTCAGGGTCTTCTACCAGCCTGGGAGGCACAGTACCATATGAACTATGCCTCCTGCCCCTTTCTGCATTGATTATTATTAAGGTAGAGTCTCACTTTATGTCTAGGCTGGCCTGGGCTTTGATCTTCCTACCTGTGCTTTCCTGTACCATTGGGAGGACAGGCATGCACCAATGTATCCAGTCATTGTGCTTCCCCGGGAACAGGCTCACGCACCATTGAGCCCAGTCACTATTTGAGATGGGTCTCACAATGTTCTTTTTTTGGGGACTGGGCTCAAGCTGTGAACTCCTGATTTTTGCCTCTCAAGTAGCTATGATTATAGGCTTGAGCCACCATTCCTGGCTCATCCCATTCTTTTGATACGCCTTAGGGACTTGACAACTTCTCAAGAACTTTTCTATGTAACTGAATTCATGTTCCATGCAAATCCGGTAAACATGCTTTCATCTAAGTCACTGAAAAAAAAATTAAAAAACAAGATCAGACCTAGAAAATCCCTAGAATTCCCTTTCATGGGATAGAGCCATGCATTTGCACCAAGTTATGTGGTCATTCAAGTAGTTTCTTCTCTATCTACTTATAAGAGCTACTTACCCATTCAAGACAGATCAGATCACATATTACAAATGTGCTTTCACTGAAGCCATTCTACTTTCTGGTAAGCATCACTTCTTTTAGGGAACCATAGCACACTGCTTTATAGTTTATTGCTTTATAATTCACTGTAGACTCTTCCTCAGGACTGGTATCAAACTATTTGTCTTCACAATAATACTAAGTATTAAAAATTTGCATTTTACTAATTTCTAAAAACCAACTGTTTTAACTTTTTTTTCTCAATTGTTTAACTTTTTTTCTCTTCTGAAAGGACAATAATTGATGGCCTTATTGACAAATCTTCTCAGTAGTCTGTGGCTCTCTACCCATCTTTTAGGATATTTTCCTTTTTTCCTATTATCTTCCAAGGAGAGAGTCACTCATGTATACTCATGGTATTGCACCCAGAGATGGCACATAGTCAAAGATAGATCTACAAACTAGAACAGAAGAGAAGACTTAAACAAGATGTTGTCCTTGAGTCCTTGTCTCTATTGGTAAGAGAAAATGGGCTATGATTAAGTGAATGCATATGGCTTATTTACATATGGCTCTGTATGATTCCAGTATTCCAACCCTAACTGCGTATGTATTTTTTTTTTGCTATCTTTTTTTCTAAGATTTCCTTTTGCCAAAGATTCAAGGGAGATTTGTGTTTTTCAGCCTTTAGCTGAAAAAAAAAAGTGGGATATATAATGCCTTTATTTTTCCATGAAGACTTCTTTTGAGGCAAGCATGCACGAGCCCGACCTTTACCTAATCAAGAAAAGTTGTTTGGGCGGTGGGGGATGGGGAGGCAGATTGGACTTTAAATGCACAAATCAGTTCTAATAAAAACACTGAAATTCAGGTGCCTGGGGTTAGAAATACTGGAGGGAATTCAATTACACTAATTAATATTTAAGAAGGGCTAGAGATCACATACTGAATGTGGGAAACTAGGCCAGTCAGACATGAGCATATGGGGAGGGCAAGATCAACAGATAAAAGTAACAAACAAATCATACATAAATGCTCCAACAGGAATGAAATAGAGAATATAAAATAAATGTTCCAACAGACACAGAAGAGGAGGTAAAGTAAATGGTCTACCAGACATAAAAGCAAAATGTTCCAATATACACAAGACATTTTTTTGGTTTTATGTAAACACATATACTGTAAAAATGATTTTTTCCAAATAAGTTAGTAGGAAATGTTACCCATTTATAAAAACAGACTTAGTCTAGGTTGTGTAGATTTACAGAATTCATCACATAGGAGGCTCAAGAAAGCCTGACTTGCATAATATTTAGGAATCTAATGTCTAAACCTACATGAACTCCCGAGTGTGATGGGTAATATTCCTGATTCTCCACTGGTTTCTCTAGTTCTGGCTGTGTGGTTGGAGTCACAGCTTATATCACATTCTTTCTTTATAGCTTGTTTTTCATTTATCACTCATATTCAATTCTGACTGTTGGCCATTCTTTTATGTTCTTGAAAGGTTTTAGAGACACCACTAATGGAATTAGAACTACCTTGCTTCCCTCCCGTAAGTGGTTCTTTTTTCCCTACCACCATTTAACTACCTTTTCTATCTCTTTTCACAGCTTAGCCTCTCTTTGTCCTTCATCTCAGGCACTTTGACAACTGGAAGCCAAGAGAATTCATGGAATTGCCCTTTATATTGTACATATTTAGTGTAAACCATAATGTTCTGATATACAATGTTTGTTTGGCTATTCACAACATCATGTGGAGGCCTAGAAGAGTAGATAGAAACTGAGATTGGGAATTGAACCCTTCTTTTAAATCTCTAATATATATAGGTTACAGTGAAGTGACATTGGACAGACCCTCTCTGATAACAAGTTACAAAACGAAAAGGTAAAATGCAAAATTCTTACAGCTAAGGAGTTTAGCCTATAATTCAATACATAATTTAGATATGCTTTGACATTTAAATAATGCTTATGAGATAAAGCATTCTGAAACGGTTAATTTGTGCCTAAATAATAATGAAAAATAAAGAGCAAGATTATTTCTTAAAACTTGTGTGAACTAAGTTAGTAGTTTTAAAACTATTTCATAGTTCCCAAACTTACATAGAGATGATTACAAAAAGATACTTCAGCAGTTAAATATTTAATCAGCATGTTTTAAAAAATTATATCAATTTATAATTGTGATAAAATGACATTCAAATTTAAATATATCATATAAATTTTAGAAACACATTGGCGGCCAATGTGTTATTGTACATTAAATATATATAATAAAGTTAACCAGTTTTCAGGCAGTCCTCAAATTCAGGCTCTGAGTTTCGAAGTGAGCTGTTTGGGGAGTAAAACTGAACTGCTCTGTATGCAACTAGTAATTTCTGTGTCCCATTATTTCTTTGATACTGTGTAGTACTTTATTCCTCATAAAAAGGACACTGATGCTGGGGCCTGGAAGCTCACGCCTGTAATCCTAGCTACTCAGGAGGATGAGATATGAGGATCAAGGTTCAAAGCCAACATGGACAGGACAGTTGTGACTCCTCCAATTATCCACTGGAAAACTGGAATTGGAACTGTAGCTCAAAGTGGTAGAGCACTAACCTTGGACAAAAGAGCTCAGGGACAGCTCCCAGGCCCTGAGTTCAGGCCCCACAATCAACAAAAAATAAAACAAAAAAAAGGACACTGACTGTTGACACTAACATAATAATATAAACTTGAATTTCTGTTTCTTTTTATATTCATCATGATACACTTAAATGATTGATTTAACACTATTCAATACAATAAATGATTTGAATTTATAAAATGAGTTTAATAAACTACTATGCATTATTTCATATGTAAAGGATCCAGTGAGATTTAGTTAGAAGAAAGGTTTCTACTTAGTGAAAAAACACAAAATATCTCCAGATTTAAAAATCTATCTAACTCAAGGCAGTGTGATTCTCATGTTTCTTGCTCTAGGCTGCTCAATTTCTGTAAGTATTGATTTGCTAGCTCAGTCCATTGCATACAACAGATATACTGAAGCCAAAGTAGATTTCAAATACTAGTGATTAATTCTTTTAAATATTATCGGAACCTTCACATATCCAAAATATCACTTTGTCTTGCATTTAACCAGTACATGAAATTTATCAGGTACCTTAAAGTACTAGATTAGCAGAATTTAATAGTCTAAAATTTAAATAATAAATAAGTCAATGGAAATGTTTCTAATGATCTAAGAAGGTCATGTTGCTTATATTGACTTGGAATTAAGAATACATATTCAGGAATTGTTCATTTATTAAAATTATGCTACATCAAAGACTTCAGAAAATTCTTTCTCTAATGTTATCTATAGGTATTACTTTGGAAATTATTTTCTACTATTGCAGAGGATGAAACTAGCAAACATTTTCTAAAGTGGAAACTAGTTTCTACTATGCTAACATTACAAACATTTCAGTGACATGTAAGCAACACTCAGTTGAGTGAGATTTTTCATGATCTATCTATAGTCAAACAAAACTGTGTGTGCACTAGTTTACTTTATAAAGGCTGTCACTTGAAAGGCATGACAGAGTGAAGGTAAATAATATACCTCAGTTTGCATTCTGCTTCTTCATTCCTATGTGATCTGGGGCAGATTACTTAGATTGGCTATGCCTGACCCTGTTTTTACTTCTGGAAGAAATAATAGCATGCCTGTTCTAAAGGACTGTATTAAAAAAAATAAAGGAATGAATGAAATAATGAATGCATGTTACTTAGCATGTTGTCTGGCACCTGAACAGCTCCCAACAAATACTAACTGTAATTATTAAAATATCTCAAAACTAGTTGTTCTGGCTATTTTTTCTCTGACCAGATTTTACTTATAATTTATTGACTACATGTTCTTTCCTTCTGGAGTGATATTCTGTTGCAGTTTCTTTTTCTGTGAGTCTAGAATGTTCTCTGACTAATATCTCTTTATCTCTGCCTCATTCCTCAGAATTGCAAAAGAGTTTATTTCCATAGTTCTGTGCTTGATTTTCTGTCACTCTGCTTGGGCTCTGTTCTATTCTGTACTCTGTAGTTTAGGAAGCAAAACTCAAGGAAGGACTAAACTTTATGAAAATTTACTGGAACCAATGGTTACCAAAATTGGGCCAAAATGGATGTTATTAAAAACAAATCACACCAGAGAAGAACCGCTGATGACAGCAGCTGTGAAAGGCTGTATATGGTGGGAAATCAGTGAACCCCAAAGAAACAAAAGGAGAAAAAGGCAGGCCATGAAACTTTCATGATTTACAAGGCAGCCAAGCTTAATGGACAGGCTCTGAAGATTCTAGGAGCCAGAAAAGTCACTTCCTGGATAAAAATTTGGACAGGACAACAATACTGAAAGGACTAATCAAATGGGAATTATAGAAATAGAATGAGAAATAAAATAAATGAAAATATATGACTGCATTGATCTCTTTATGGTATAACCCAATTTGGGGAGACAATATTCCTGTGTACATATGCCCCTCAAGATGGGATTGTTAACAAATGCTTAATTGTGATGGTAATAATAATAAGGAACATTATGTTTTTAATAACTAGGGTTATAAATACAAATTATAACTAGAATCTAAGTTAGCAGATAGAGGGCCAGCTTATTCTGTGTTCTGTAACATAAAGCTTTTCTTTTTCTTTTTTTTTCAAATTTGTTTTTTTAAGACAGGGTCTTACTATTTTGCACAGGCTTTGAGCTTGGGACTGTGTAGTCCAAGCTAACTTCAAAACTATGATCTTCCTGCCTCAGCCTTTCAAGTGCTAGAATAACAGGCCATTTACCACTAAGCCTGTCCAAAAGTCTTTTCTTAAATAAGACATTAAGGATTTAGTTATTTGAAATGTATTTTATGCAGTTAACAGAAACAAAATAGTTGGTTTACAGTGTATACAAACATATAAGCTTTTTTCTTTTGTTTGCAGATGAACCTGCCTCTCAACTTCACTTAATTCTTTTAAAACTAAAAACAAAGATATGGCCAAGGACATTGAGATGGTCATGTGTCATTAGGAATGAAAGAGAAAACAATAAATATAGGATGAACAAAACCAACTAAAATAGCACAAGCAAACAAATTGCTAGTCAGTTTTCTAGAGTTAAAAAATGCTAAGCAGAACCAAAATTACTATTCATGAGAATTAAACAATAAAATTTTCTCAAAATCTGTATAAATTCGTGAGATTATGCAAAATGGGAGGAAAATTTATGCATTTTATGTACGAAATAATAAGAAATGAAACATCTAAATATACTAAAACATACTTACACAAACATTGTTTTAGGAAAAGGAGGGCAAAACACATTAATGATGGCACTGGACTGATAACTACTTCTTGCGAAGAAATCACTCTACGCCAATGGGATTTTCATATTTCACTATTGACCAGTATTTGACATACATTTGTTAAAAAACTCTATCCATAGGAAAAAAATATATTCATTCCTATTTCAATTTGAACTGTGGAAAAGAATAAAATCATTTTAAAAAGAAAATACCCATCTTTTCGGCTAATTAGTTGTCTTTGCTTTTTCCAGTGTAAGTGGATTTGAAAGAATAACAATATGCAGAAATATGTTACTGCGAATATAGCCATCAAGTCAATACGCTATTTAGGATAACACTTTAAAACCATGCTGTCTGACTTATGCTATTACTATTTAATTAATTTCTTTATTTGCCATGTTTAAAATATCTTTTTCACCAAATTTGATACAGAGTGAAATAGATAAGGTGAATATATATTTATGGCTGAAAATGTCAACAATACAACTGCATGATAAATATTAAAATCACTGCTCCTTTTTCATTTTGGAAAAAATAAATCTCTTTTTAGGTGATATCATTTCATGTTAGGCTTTTTTGTGCTGGTTAATATTATAATTAATAATTCATATTTTTGTCTTTCTCCTTTCACTCTGACAACTTTTATTTTTAATCGGTGGGAATGTGCCAAATTGGTTTGTTATTTATTTATAATGTAAAATGACAAGGGAATTGAGTATGTGGAATAAGATAAAGAGATTTTCTTTCATATGACAAAAATTTCTTAGTAATGGGGATGTTCCTTGCTTACCCTTATGGACATGAGGATTTTAGAGAGGCTAGATCAGATGTGATAGTACTCACATGACAACATGTGGTAAATACATTAAAAAGAATTGTTCATTTATATTTTAAAAATTTATTTTAGTTTTGTGGGGACATCTGGGCATCTGCATAAGAGGAGAATAACAACACAAAAAGCTATAAAATTTATAAAACAAAACAAAACAACAAAACACTATATTCTGATAGATCCTATAGTGCCAATTAAGTAAAAACTTGGACAAAACAAATCTTTTCTAAATGCAAAAACATGCAAATTTAGTAGGAACAAACATAAAATTTTGTAGATATGAGATTTGTACCGAAGGAAATAAAAAAAAGAAATGTTCAGTTTGTTGGACTTTACCAAACATTAAATAATTTCCTCAATTCTTCCCATAACCACAAACTACATATGCAATGCTGAGGCATTAAATGAGGCATTATATGATAGCAAACTCCTAGTATGGTATCAAAAATATAAGCAAGCAAATCATTAAGGGAACTGGTTATAAGGAAGAATCACAGGCCTTCCCAAGAACTCTGGAATCTGCACAATGTAAGCTACTAAGATAAAATTAAGTTTGAGTTACACTTTCATGACAAAATTGTTCTACCTCATCAGAGCTTCCCATTGTTGGATAAACCCTTTCAACCTATCCTTTGTGTCAAATTGAGTATTCAAGGACACAGAAAATTTGATTAATATACATGCTTCCTCCAACATTCCCATGTCTCTCATTTCTCATCTTAGTTGGAAAACCTCAGTATTCATGCTTCAGCTCTCCTCTCAAACCTTTCTCTTTGGCTCTGCTTTATTGCTAATTTGTGCAAAATCTCTGAGTCTTTAATATTGCTTCGGCACTACTTGATTATTCTCCCACAAGAGAATTAAAAATAATAATAATTTAATCCTAAATCCCATTTACAATGTGACTGTTATTTTCAAATTACACTTGTAATATAATATTGAATGTTTTGAAATAATTTCATCAGTAATAGCTAAGAGGTTAGAAGCTGCCCTTGAGTCAAATGTGGGAACTAGTACACAGGGAAGTTAAGTCATTTAGTGGCCACTTATTTGATAACAGAATCTGAACACAGGCATTTTCAGCCTTTTATCCTGCTTCTTGAGAAAAACTTCCCCTCCTTTTTCTAATTTTATGGTGTAACGATGTCCACTTTCCAGGCAGTGTATCTGTGAGCTCTTTCAACTATTTTTGGGTACACACGGTATTTAGCAACCAAAACTGTACTCTGAAAATATCTAATTGTACAAATGTGATAGTACTATAAGATTAAACTTTGGATGGTTCTGTTAAAAATGGCATAATAATGGTAAAAATGACATAATGATGGTAAAGATAGTCTTATGAGGTACTATTTCTGACCTGGTAAGAATTATTTTTTTAAGTCTGATCAGTTTGAATTTTCATAACACACTTTGAGGATTGGTTCTAGTAAAGATATAAGAACAAAAATAGAACTATATATTAAAAGATTACTAATAGTCATGACTATTACTTGATTACTTGATTTCACTAGTTACATACAACAAGGAGAAGTGGCATTTCTAGAATCTTATTTATAATGACTGGTATATAATGAAAGGAAACCGCAAAAAAAAAAAAAACCTCACAAAAACACCAAAGCAAGCAAACAAACAAAACCCTACTAGAATAGATATATTGTTCTTGAAATGGTGAAATTCCAATAGAGCACTAGCTGGCCCAATTATTGAAAACTTTCCCTTATTAGTAAGAAATACAAACACACAAACCTACATATACAAATATAATATAAAAATTCTTTCTCTCTCTCTCCCCACCATATACAAACATCAAGTCTACATGAAAACGTATACATTTAGGTTTTTAGGGAAGCATACCAATATGTTTGGTAAGCACTTTTACTTAAATGGCTTTATAGGATCTGTTAAACATGGAATTAGATTTAGATTTTAGGATGTAGGGGTCTTCTGAAGGTTGGAATAGGGAATGAAAGGAAAGAGTACAGTAAATGAAGAATATATTGACAATTTTGTGTATTTATATGAATTTAAGTGCTCCTAATTTAATGAAGAAAAATGTTAGCTATGACATTCGTTTATATGTTTATGTGACCATGTATTTTTCTCCAAACTTGGCATTTTATGGGTTTTATCATGACAGCCTTTTGGTATCCCTTTAAAAAGTGAGATGGACTTTTCAAATGAAAATGGTTTAGTCTTATTAACATCTGAATGAATATTTCCATTGATTTGTCCAAAAAGTAAGAACTGAGTAATATTTAGAAAACAATCTTTTTCATGATGGCCGGAAGTAATGTTTCCCTGCTTTCCAAAAGAAAACTATAGAAACACAAAACATTAGATATGCACACAGATTAAAAAAAATAATGTTAAAGTGTCCAACTGGTATCTGAGAGGTGAGGACAGGCTGAGATGTACTCCTTGGCTTCCTTCTGTCCAAAAATTTCCTGTTTCCTTATTCCCTATGGTTACCACCATGGAACATGTTAAAATCTCAGTAGGGACTCTGCTTCAACTTTTCCTTTCAAAACAGAGTGAAAAGCTTAATGGAAAAAAAATGTCCTTCCTATCTCCATGCCAGGCACAGTGTAAGATCCACAAACTTAAAAGCCAGGCAAATAATTTTTTATGTGCCTTAAAACTTAGCAAGTGACCTAGTGCTACAAAAATTCCAAAATGCAGGCATGTGACCTGATTCATGTGTACTGTGAGATGAGTCAAGGAGGATGGGATCATCATATTAAACAGTAAAATCATTCCTCTATGTCTACCCCAAAACATAATTTTTACTTCAAGGGATATACACGGGTTTCTTTTTTCAAAAAGGGCCTAATGTTTTAAATTAGATAATGCTGTCATTTGTTCACTCTCTATCCCACCATTTCTGTGCCGCCCCCCATCTACACTCCCAAAGACAGATAAATGAACAAACAAGACCAAAGGGAATAAAAACAAAAACAGCAACAAAGGAGAAGAAAACTCATTTCCACTTCCTGGAGTTCATGTCTATAAATATTATTTTATATGGTCAGATGCACAGAGTTATTGCACCTATATGATGCTCTCATAAGAAAATCCTCTGTTGGTCTCACTGTGTGAATGCCTAACAACCTGTACAATTTATCATATCCCAGTATACTTTTTTTTCATTTACCATCCAGTATTTTTAGTTGTAAAATTATAGGCACATTTTGATTACTACCATGCACCCTATGTTTCTTTGAGGCTGGCTTAATTCATTTAATATATTTTTTCCAAATCTTGCCATTTCCTTATAAATGATACAATATCATTCTTTCTATGGATGTATAGAATTCCAGTGTGTTCGTGTGTGTGTGTGTGTGTGTGTGTGCGTGCATGTATGTATCACATTTTCTTGATCCATTTGTCCACAGAGGGGTATTTGGGTTGATTCCATAAGGGACAAATGCAACAGTGACACTTACTAGACCCTATGTTGAAAATACAATTTGTGGGTAGGGATGGGAGGGAAAACTGGGAAAGAGTGATGGAAGGAGGGACATTGTTCAAAAACAAAAGTACTCTTACCTGATGTATGTAACTGTAACTCCTCCTTACATCACGTTTATAATAACAATAAAGGTTAAAAATTAAAAATAATTGATGGTAAAATTATTTGAGTGGCTAAGCTAGTAAACACTGGCAGAGATAAGCACATGAGCTTATAAATCCACAATTTCCTCTTCATGCACTGTTACTTATTCATCTGAGTACTAAGGCTTATTTAAAACTTGTAGGAGAAAATCAAGGAAATGAATGGAATTTAGAAGCTACCATTATGTTCAACCAGTAGGACAGGGCATCCTTTCTTATCTAAAATGCGAATTACCAGTGAGTGATGGCAGTAAAACAAAAATCAACTACAGAGAGTTTTTAAGTGGGTTTGCAAAAGTCTGCCTTTTATTTCTTAAACTTACATTTCAACCACCCATCACATCTCCATCATGCATAAGGGAATTTCAGGGGATTTGCTGTTTTTCCAAGTCTCCAACCATAAAGGGTAGGACAAGAATAAATAATAGTAGTAGTAGTTGCCAAGTACCATAATGAATGCTGAGGCCATCAAAGATTACACTTAACAAAATTATATATATATATATATATATATATATATATATATATATACATATGAAGTAACAAGAACAAAAGGAAACTTAACTGGTATGCTCTATAAAGGTAGGTGATAGGCAAGAATCTATAGAGTCAAAAGATATCTCTTCTCCATTTTATAAATGTAAATACCTTCCCTCACTGTACAACTGACACAAATTCACAATTTTAATCCAAATATTTAAATGTATCATCTTATTTAATTCTCACAGATAAAAGATAAGTGTTATTATTTGCATTTTATAGATGAGAAAGCTAAAGCTGACAGATGAAAAAAACTATTTCAATTTTCATACTAAGCAAGAGATGAACTCAGATCTCTCTGATTTTAGTAGCCAGGTTTTCAAACATTAGGCAAAAGATTCATAACTCTGATTACGCATTAGAATGATATAAGCTTTTAAAAATTACTAGTACCACTGGCCAGGAATAGGGAAATCAAAATTTCTTGCACATGACCCAAACATGAGTGTTTCAAAGGTCCCCTGGGTCATTGTGGCACCCAGCCTCATAGAGAACCACTGTACTAATCTGTGTTGCCAAGTCTCATGGCAGGGATATTTCTTCTGACTTACACTGGTGACCTTGGTGCCATGACTATCATAACTATCTGGAGAAGTAATAATAATACATACGGGAAATAGTTTCTTACACATTATATTGTCACAGCTGAATATGGTCAAAGGTCCAGCAAAGCATGTTCACATCCATCTATAGGCTACAATGAATAAAGACAAACAAGACATTTGTTCATCATTCTCAAAGGGAAAAGCAGCTTTCAAGCAGGAACCATTAGTACAATGTATATGACAGTGAGTTCATGTGTCACAGTCCCGTTCCTCATGGCTACTTCATATTAAAGGGAATCATTAAAATTTCCAATGGCATCCTCCCTCCTCTCTTTTCACAAATCTAGCAAGAGTAGCTACTACATCTAAGGAGGAAAGAACCAATTATTATTCTTTACAAAGATGTTCCATCTAGGACCTCAGTCATTGAAAACATAAAAGAAAAATGAAGGAAAAATATCTACAGTGGGAAGACCATGAAATCTGAAGTCAGGAGGTCTAGGTTTGTGTCTGTGCACAGCCACATAACTGCCGTGGCATGAAGGCACTCGGAGCCTGGATTTCCTTTTCTGTACTTAGGCTATATCTCCCTTAGGGCAATGATTCAAAAGGTGTGGTCCCCATCAGTTTCATCTGGGAACTTGTGAGAAGTGAAATGATCAGTGCTTACTCCAAAATCAGAACCAGAACCCTAATGTGAAAGGGGAGGTAATCTACAGTTTATCAACAACTCTCCAAGGTGTTCTGATCATCACCTAGGAGATCTTGGTACACCCACCTCCATAGCATTGTTGTCTAAGGGTACAAGAACATGTGCACAAAACGGTTAGTTCCTATTACGATAGACTGAAATCAGAAATCTCAAATTCTCTTCCAGAAATATTTAGAGAAATAATTTTCCAGCCTACAGTAGTTAGATAATAACCTCACTTGTGAATTTCATTTTGAATGTGTAGACGAGGCACAAGTCAACCAGAGGTTATGCAATTAGCTTGGAGTCAAAGAGAAAGCAAGGAGTAGAACTAAGAAAGAAACCCCGGGGTGAACTTGATTTTAATTCAATCAAATTGTTAAGGTACCAACCACTCACCTTCCTCTACAATGACAATGAACCTTTTAATAAACAAGTCTTTATCCTCTTAGCTTAAAAAATATAGCAGTAGCTTTTTGGATTTTTAAAAAGATTGACTTCTATAGTTCTGGGAGAAGGGCAGCACAAGAGTCAGTGGGAATCACAGCTTCCTAAAGGGTAAAAGTGCAAATACCTCACTCTCTCTGTATATGCAGTGGGTCAGAGCCAGTTCCTCACATGGTGGGTCCCATGATATACAACAAAAAATATTCATCCAAGGTGGAGTTTCCATGTGTGTGTGTGTGTGTGTGTGTGTGTGTGTGTGTGCACATATATATTTCTATAACATTACTTATGTACTATAAAGCATAAACTGAATCTTAGGAAATGCTTTGTGATGGCTTTCCTCTCCCTCCTTCCTGTCAGAAGCACTCTATCTTTTTGCTGTAATTTATCTGATATAGCTACTAAGATGCTTGATACTTTTACCCGCAAAAGTGCCGAAAAACAAAGAGCGAGAGAATGGGTTGTTAATGAAATTCTCTGATTGTAAAAAGCACTTTGGAATGATCAGGTGGTAAATAATAGTAAGAGGAAATAACATAAAGTGCTTAGGTGCTACAGCAATAGTCACCATAATAAATGCAGAAGAGATCAGACATGAAAAGAATTTGCATTTTATGCAGCTGCTGTGTGTATATAGAATATACAGGAGCTAATTTTTCAATAACACTGCTAAAATACTGTTCAAAATCTATTCTTGCTGTCTTCTCACTTTAAAAGGCATTATATAGAAAACACCCATCTGTCCTACTGAAATGTTGAATGTGTGCAAAGAGGCTAGAAAAAGAGCCTTTTGCATGCATGAAAAGAGCTCAAATAAAAGGAAAGAATAAAAAAAACAGTAGCATTATTAGACCAGCTATGCAGACATGTACACAAGTAATCGTTGAGAAATATCACTGATAAATAATTTAATGTTTAATGTGTGGCAGAGTAACTACAATAAAGATATATGGTCATATACCAAAAATACAGATGTGTGCTTTTCTGTTTTCGGGGCTATTTTTATAGTGTGGCTTGTTTTCTTTAACGGAAGCAGAAAGAAAGGAATAAGAAGTATGTTGTTGTTGTTGTCATTATTGTTGTTCCTTAGTTTTAGCTATGACACTAAATGTCAACTTCATACCAGAACTCACTAATAGTTCCATGAACTCAGAGCTTACCATAAATTTATTCTCAATTTTCTCATTTTTAATAGCTGTTCAGAATCCAAATGCCTGTTCATTGGGTATGCTAAATCCTAACCCATGGTTATTTTCCTTTTGAAGAGAGTTGGAGGAAATGCTAGGGTTATAGACTCTTTTATCCATATGGAAAATAACTGATTAAGAGTGAGAGAAAACAGAAGACACTATAGAAAGACAAGTAGTAAACATTATTGAGCACTGGAGACCAAATAAGCCAACAGATCCAGTCCTGTCCTTTATTTTCTCTTTTTATCAAATGAAGAATTATTTTTAGGTGCTTTTCTGTTCTCTTTACAAAATGAGATTGGGTCTACCCATTCAACTATATTTCAAAATATCTCAGATTTCCAAGATGAAAGAAGACACAAACTTCCTGACAGAAACCCAAAGAGGGAAATAGCACAAACTTTCATTTATTTCTAGTGCAGGAAAGTGGTGAGATAACTACCAACATAAGAAAGTACTACTAAGCCGGGCGCCGGTGGCTCACGCCTGTAATCCTAGCTACTCAAGAGGCTGAGATCTGAGGATCGTGGTTCAAAGCCAGCCAAGGCAGGAAAGTCTGTGAGACTTATCGCCAATAAACCACCAGAAAACCAGAAGTGGTGCTGTACCTCAAGTGGTAGAGCCCTCACTTTGAGCTGAAGAGCTGAGCGACAGCACCCAGGCCCAGAGTTCAAGCCCCATGACCAACCAAAAAAAAAAAAAAGAAAACTACTACTAGCCAGGTGTCAGTGGCTCACACCTGTCCTAGCTACTTAGGAGGCTGAGATCTGAGGATCATGGTTCAAAGCCAGCTGGGGCAGAAAAGCTCCTGAGACTCTTATCTCCAATTAACCACTCAAAACCTGGAAGTGGCACTGTGGTTCTAAGTGGTAGAGTGCCAGCCTTGAGCACAAAGAAGCTTAAGCACCCAGGCTCTGAGTTCAAGCCTCGAAACGGACAAAAAAAAAAGAAAGAAAGAAAGAAAAGAAAAGAAAAAGAAAAAAAACCCTTACTACGAATAGTAGTAATTACTATTAATACTTAGGACTGTAGAGCATGATTGATTATGAAGATTCACCTGTATTAAGGGATACTCCAGGACAAGAAGGACATCAAGCTATCTTCCCATCTTCAGAATTCAGCCAGTTAGACTCCCTGGAAAGCTTCAACTTCTCTGAAACAGACTTCAGTAATGACACTGGAATGTACACAGGGACCATGGCGTAAAAGCATCTCCCAGTCCCTTGTTCTAAAAGTTAACTATTAAACTATGTGTCATTAATCCTGATTTGGTTTACTCAATTCTAGAAACAAGGACACACTGATCAGATTGCCTGGGGCCACTGAACACCTAGTGAAGCCTTTGTGAAGGCAGTGTTCTTCCCATCAGCACCACCCAAAGGCTCTCTATTATGGTACTATCAAGTTTGTTACTGGTGAAGGATGGAAAGTATCTTCTTTTAGAGAACAATTCTTTCTCTCCTTTATCTTCTAGTACCCTCAACATTTTTAAGTTTAATCTTTTTTCCCTCCATTCCATTTTTTCTACTTTTTAAATTATTTACAGACTTGTTTTCTGTGCACTTCATTCTAGTAGAAGTTAGTTTATTTTTTCAACACCTTTTAGTGAAATGCAATAATAGACACACGGAGAGGGATTGGTTTTACATTTATTTTTAGATTTCATCTGTGACAAAGATCTTTTCCCTATATTGATTTTTCTAATGTACTGATCATGCTACTTCAAATAGCTATAATCTGGTTTAAAAATCTAGTAGTCAGTCACTGTTCAAACCATTTTTCAAAACAGTCTTAAAGGCAGGCACTGGTGGCTCACACTCATAATCCCAGCTATTCAGGAGAAGGAGATCTGAGGATTGTGGTTGAAATACAGTCCAGGCAAGAAAGTCTGTGAGACTTATCTCCAAAAAATCACAAAAAAAGCCAGAAAAGGAGCTGTGGCCCAAGCGGTAGAAAGCTAACCTTGAGCAAAGGAATTCAGGGATAGCACCCAGACAAAGTTTAAGCCCCAGGATGTGGGGAAAAAAAAAAACAACTAAACAAAAAAGGTGTAAATTTCATTTTATTCTCTATTAGAAGTAGACTTTTGTTAGGGTTGGTTTCACTTCCTATTTGGAGTCATAGTAGCACAGCAGCACAGTTTGGAACATTGGTTTTAAATGTATCATGATTGGGATTATATCTATATCTATATCCATATTTAAAATATTTTAGACTGAGCCATTTGCAGCTAGTACCATATAATGGAAATGCTAAAACTGACCAATGATGCCTTACTTTTGGAAAGATATTTTCTCATGTAAACAATTCAAGGGGTTGGAGAAGAGATGTGACAAAAAATATGGAATTTTCCTCTACATTTTTTATAATACCACCAGTTCCATAGTGGTTACATCTGTGGAAAGGACAGGTTAGAAATAACATGGCAGGAAGCCAATTTTTGAATGGACTTCAAAACAGCAAATTTCAACTTACAAAATGCTAAACTTTTAGAGCTGTTAATGTTCATTTATATTATTTTAAAGAGAGAGGATTCATGAGATGAAGAGAATGGGTCCTAGTTGAATTCAGAGTTGGAAAATATAGCAGTATCTAACTAACCATCCATCCATCCATTCACTAAAAAGAAAAAGGAGAATTTGACTAGGTAAGTAGTTAAAGGTAGAGGGCTTGTTTAGCATGTATGAGGCTTGGATGTGATCCCCAGTGTAGATAAATAAATAGATAAATAAACAGGAAAGAAACAGGATTTAGGCATAGTTTTACACTGAGATTTGATAAATACACAAGAAAACCCGACTTTTCAAAAAAGTTAAAGAAAAGACAACTATCTTACTTTTATTTAGAATAATAAAAAGTGGAGACATAGAAAATTGGTAACTGTCAGGATTTGAGAGAAGGAAATGGAATATTCACTGAGATCATAGAGGATGAATGAACATGAAAAATGGAGCCCAAGAAAAGCATTTGTGGTATGTAATCCTAAAGCCTAGGTATCTCCCAACGAAATTATATAGGTTTTATAGTTTCCATTATAGAGGAGTATTTGAAGATAAGATTATTCAAGGGTTTTTGATATAGTTTATTTTATTCTCTTTTCCTTTTAGCTATCTGTTTTTTTTCTTTCAGCTAAAACTTCTCTGTAATTTCCAGAGAAATTTCATGGGTACCCTTAGAAGTTCTGATACAAATAAATAACAAAGTAACGTGTTCTTGCTTCAAAGCATGGTCTTGGAGTTTGGAGTATAAACTAATGAACTAATCATTCCATATGTGCTGGGACAAAGAGAAAAATACAGTACTTTGAAAAATAAAGAATATTAATTTGAAGGCCAATATCACCAATGTTTGACTGTATTTGCTATGATTGTTAAATTATATATCCTAGTTCTTAATCATCTTGAAGAAAAGATAATGAACTACTTTTTTGGCATACATTTTCTAAACTCGAAAATGCCATAAAATTTAAGGTGTCATTAATAGCTCATAAAGTTAAGTGAGCTGGTGGTGGGTGGAGTAAAAGTGTATGGCGTTCACTTTATAAAAGTACAAATAATTATAACAATTTTTTTGGGTCTTGTTGGTCAAAGATCTACAGGATATATCTGTTGAGAATAATAACCTAGTTTTAGTTTGGGAGAAAAAGAATAAGACAAATAAAGGAAGTTCTTGATAGGAAGGCAGCAGCCCTTGGTCTATCAACTACTTTTTTCAAGCCATCGTTTCTTTAAAAGTTCTCTTAAATAAATAGATTAGCAAAGAGATTGCCTGTACTAGTGTCCTTTTCCATTCTGGAAATGTATGTAACACTGGCTTCCTATTTCAAGAAAATGACAGACATAATTCAATCTTATCACTTCGTTTGCTGTGTTGAAACTGGCTATACCTCTGATGAAATGACAGGACAAACTTCTCACTACAAAGAATGTAAATAACACAAGCACAAGCAATATAGTGATGGAAAGCGTGAGCTTTAGAATCTTACGACATTGAGTCCTACTGTTCACCAAGTCATTTAACTTCTGTAGGTCAAGATTTTTTCACCTACTATTAAGTGAAAATGAAAGTAACTATTTCATAGGACTGTTTCAAGAATCAAATGTAAAATGTTTGGCATAGAGAGATAAACAGCAATGGCATCCTCACATATAGTAAAGTCCAAATAAAAAATATCTGGCCAGAACTGAAGCTCCTTGAGGTAGTTTTGGTATTCATGCTATCCATGGTATCTTGTTGCCTAAATATTTGGCTATTTAGCAATGCTTTCTGGAGATTTTTTAAATGACATTTCCCAAAGGTCAAGCTAGCTTATGGTTATGCGGAAGTTCTGCATTTAAATGGGAGCTTTATTCAGTTTATAAAATAAGTCTTGGTCTCTAAACCCAGGTTCAAAAGACCTTCTGGCATAAATGATAAGGGTGACATTAAAAAAAAAGAAAACCAATCACCACCACCAACACCAACAAAACCCCAAATAAAACATGATGTTTTAAAAACTAAAGTAGGAATTGAAAGCTATCACCTTGACAAGTTCCCTGAATCAAAGTCATATGCAGAAGAAAAATGACATATATGAACAGCCTGTACAATACAAAGAGCAATTTAGAGGGGTATAAAACTAAGATTTAATTTGTTTGAAATTCTGACTCCAGTGCAAGAGGTGAAAAAAGATTCAAGAACCCATATCTGTAGAAAGAAGAGCAGAAAGGCAGAATTCCTAGGAATTGAGAAGCATTTTAAAATAAAATCTTTCATTTGTATGTTCCAAGGTAGTGCTAGCTACAGAAAATACAAATATTGATGGGTTAAATCAGGACTGAGGAAAATATAAAGCCAAATACAGGCAGCTCTGAGGGGAAAAAAATAGGCAGCTTGGTTCTCAACTGTCATCACAATTCATTTATGTTTCACATCCCACTGTTTGTGACATTAACAGAATTTCGAATTTAGCAATGAACTATTTTTATATTGTGAATCTCTGCAGCCATTTTCCATATGTAGCTACCACTGCAATAGCAATAATAGCCTTTTGATCTTTAATTTTTTTCTAGTTAATACTATGCAAATTAGAATTCACATAAGAATTTTCCAAGTTAGTCCCCCCACCCCTTTTTTCTAACCATTCAAAGTAGATCAGTGTCCCTGTTATTTATTCACATTAAGCCCAAGTTATTTGTCTATTTTAGTAACAAATTTTTGGGTAGTTTTTCGTTCATTGTGATTTTTCCAAAGATTAAGTAAGCTAGTAATTTTTTAACTGTATTTTCACTTAATTAGAATAATTAAAAGTAGTTTTTCTATGCAGACATTTAACTAGGCCAGATTTATAAGTGGAGTTCCTACTGTGTATCAAACATTAAGCAACTGTTATGTCATGTATATTAAGGTATATATTAATGAGCGATAGCCATTCTAACTAGGGCCTTTCTGCAATGTAATTGTCATAGTTATTGCTGTTGTTAACACACATGTTTTATTATGAATCAAGAACTTATATGCATCAAGAAATCTACCTTTGACCATACACAAGATATTATAGTCCACTTTCCATGGAGGACTTAAGATAAAAAGTTACTTATTTGTGATTACATAATTTATAAATTGTGGAGGTAATAACCCAAACATGGAGCCCACTTTGTATAACTACAGACATCACATTCTTTTCATGATATATTTTCGCTTTTCATACTGAAGCAATGCTATAATTATTAAAAGTGCACACAAAGTATTATTGTTCATTTAAAATAACATCATTATTCCACTGTGCCTTTCTCTTAAAACCATTTATACTTTTACAGATCATTCATTTGATATTCACATACTTTTACTGACAGCATATTAATTCAACCCAATAAAAATTCTTTAGTTACCTACTAGGGGTACCAGTTAAGGCAAGTGATGTTTACTCACTATCATAGAAATACATTTGATAAGTAAAATCTCCTTCCTGAATTCATCATTTTTAGATGAAATTTTATTCCTAATATATTTCCATTACTGACATATAAAGAAAGGTGCACTACACTGGGGCTTTGAATTTAAGTTTTTTTTTAAGAAAATAAAGGTAATTAATCACAAATCACTGAAACAGATATCTGTAACATAAAAGAAATTTAAGGTGGTTTTAGACTTTATTTCTACCAAGAAAGAGAAATTTAGTCTGCATAGTAGTATTTATCTATAGTATACAAATAATAATTTTAACCTATAAAACCTAGGTCCTTAATTGTTCTGTAAAGATGATAACTATAACCCATCTTCAAACAGAAATGCATGCTGAATTGATTTATCAAATGTCATAATGGAATTGAACTGTATACAATATAGTTTCCACAAGTTTCCCCAGTAATGAGATAATTACATTAGTAATAATCATAATGGCAATTTCAATAGCAATGTTGGAATTTATTGAATATATTGCTATATGACAAGTACTGTGGTTGGCATTTTATATGCATTACTTTATTCAAAATATTGCATGAAGTAGTGTTTATATTGATTTTACAGAGAGGTACACTAAGACAAAAAAAATCCAACTGATTTGACCATAACACAAAGAGAAAAGAGATATAGCTGAGGTTAGACCTCAAGAAGTTTAACTGTCATATGTACTCAAGGAAAAGTTAGGTCATGTGTGATAATTTCAAGAGAAGAAGTCATGTGTGTTGCTCTCTCTATATCACTCGCCCATTCAGTCTTTAAGTTCCAATATGAAGAGAACTAACTAAAGTCAGGGTTTGGGTTTCTGCTACTCAGACTGCCTGCCAATTAAAATGCTCCCTTCTGAGAGCCTGTGGCTGGCTGTTATACCCTAGAACATTACATGTACAAAAAAGTACCTGACGAATATTAACAATGGTTTTCTTAAGTAGAGAGTTAATAGTGATTTACCTCTTGGCCCCCTATTGTCTAAAATATTTTCATCACAGCCACATATCACTTAGTTTATTAATGGGGAAAATAGAACTTAAAAATTCCCTTTTAACATTAGGCTGATAGTTATAATTTGCTTTAAGAGAGCTTTCTTGTTTTGGGGGAATGTGGCTTAGTGGTAGAGTGCTTACCTGGCAAGCTTGAAGCCTTGGGTTTGATTCCTTAGTACCACATAATAGAAAAAGCTGGAAGTGGCACTGTGGATCAAGCAGTAGTGTACTAGCCTTGGGCAAATGAAGCTTAGGGGTAGCACCCAAGCCCTTAGTTCAAGCCCAGGACTGGCAAAAGAAAAAGAAAAAGAAAAAGAAAGAAATCTTTCATGTTGCTCTATTCTTCGACCTTTTCTAGGATAGTATTCTTTTCTTTGTTGCTCGTGAAACTGTTCACTCACGTATCTTTCTCTCTTTCTCTCAGAAAAGATTGTGGTAACAAATCACTAAGTGATGGCAGAAATGTGATTAGGAGGTCAAATGATATTTTCTGTCTCAGATATGGGGGATAGAGTTGCTCATTGGGAAAAATGGAGGACTCTAAGGAAGGTTCTTACATTCCAAACTGTAGGAGGGCCCTACTAAGTGAAACTGATGCCAAATATTTACTCACAATGATTCAAAACAATAATGGACTTTGAATTATGATTGATAAGTATCCTGATGCAGATAATATAATATTCAAGTAATAACTTGAATATTATATATTATTGAATATTATATATTATATAACCTAAATTTAGAGACTTTAGTGTTTGGTTGTTTGTTGTTGTTGTTGTTGTTTTGGAATAAGGCATTGTCTCTTAACCATCTCTTGTACCCAGAACCAACACATGACTTAGCATGTAATAGGTCTCAAACTATAGCTATAAAAACAAACCAATAACGTTTCATAAAATGGTGAGAAGTGGCTTAAAAGATTCAAGAAAATTCAGTGTTTCTCTAAGACAGGTTGCTCCAGTTTAATTAGTAGCCCATCATCAGTAATTATTGAATATGTGTGTGTGTGTGTGTGTGTTTGTCTTAATGTTTATATATTGCACCCTCAACAATTGGGGTAAGGAGATTCTACCATACTTTGTTCATATACTAAAAATTTAAAGCCATAATTTTAAAATACTAGTTTTTGAATCTTATTGTGTACAATTTAGGTAGTCTACCAACTACGGATATCCAAGCTCCATTCTCAGGGCTTTTGATTCAGAAATTCTATACTGATGTTCAAGAACATTCATTTTCAACAAGTGCCCTAGTAATCCTGATATAGGTGGTCCTTGTACTACTTACTATGAAATGGTCTACAAAGTATTATAGACATAAATCTTTCTGCATCAATTTTTCAATAAGAAGAGGAGACAAGTCTATTAAATGTGACTTAACCATCAAATTTACCTGTGAAAAGAGCAGGCAGTTTGCTAAGACTTTTGAAAATGGAACAAGGGAGAACGCAAAGGTGAGAAATCTTAAATTTCAAGCCAGAAAAAGCTCTTGTAAAAACTTCAAAAATTCTGATAATCTGCTTGGAGTGTAATGGAAGAAGAATGGCATCCACATAGCAATGCTTTAGGTGCCATTTAGGAAAGTAATGTTGATTCAAGAGGTTTATTTGATAAAACATGTTTTAATGGTTATTATGAAGGTAGAAACCTTCTAAATCCTTGATTTGCAGTTATAACATGTACTTATCTGAAATAAATTTGAAAATTTCCCTTCTCCTTTAACTCCTTATTTTCCTTAAAATATTAGTCTTGCCAACATTATAGCATGAATGTACTTTCTTTCCTACCCTGCCCCTCACAGACAAGGAACTTGTGCTCTAGGACAGAAAAGGATTATGTTCACATTCATGTCCCAGGGAAGACTTTGCTTCTCTGCATGAGCTAATATGTAGGTCTTTGCAATATAAGATGTACAATTATTTTCTCTCTCTTTTTTATTGTGAAAATACTGTACAGAGGGGTTACAATTACATGGGCAAGATAATGAGTACATTTCTTATCAAGCATTGTTGCCTCCTCCTTTGTTTCCCCAATTATTCTTAAATAGTTGTATAAAGGGGTTTCAATTCAACATGTCAGTTAATGAATACCATGCATGTTGACCAATGTCATTCCTTTCATCATTTTCCCCATTTTTCCCAAGTCCACACACCGCATCAATTTACCTAGTTCCATTTTCACATATATACATTGAGTGTTATGACTGCACTCACTCACATGTTCCCCCTTCATCACTTACCACCCCACTTCCCTTTGCTATACCCCTCACAATACGTGTTCCAACTTCCTGGTATTTACTTTGTTGAATTTTAAGTTAGTTGTTCAAAGGAGTTATGACATTGGAGTCTTCCCCTGAGTGTACCATACTTTAGATAATATGTTTGTGTGCATATGCACTTAACCTTATATATCTTTATATATATATATTTATAATTTATCAGAGTATAATGCTGGCTATAATTATTTTCAACACTTATTTTCAATCTTAGCATTGACATCTCTAAAACTAAATGTCAACTTTCAATGACAAATAATAGAGGTTACACATAATAGTATTTTATTATTATGGATATTATAAATTATATAACATGTTTTGCCTTTTCTCTTTGTAATGGTTGCAAGAAAGTTTAAAAGGGATTTTAGGAATTGGTGCTGTGGCTCAAGTGGTAGAGTGTTCACCTTGAGCTGAAGAGCTGAAGGACAGTGCCCAGGCCCCAATATAGAGAAAGGGAGAGAAAGAGAGGGAAGGAGAGAAAGAGAGGGAAAGGAAGAGAGAGAGAGAGAGAGAGAGAGAGAGAGAGAGAGAGATAGTAGAGCAGTTCAACAACTATAGTTTACGTGTTTCTGGTTTCATTTCTAATATCTTTATCCTTGTTTATTGTTGTATTTTATTTTTATCATCCGCTTCTAATTAATGTACTTTGCTTTATTATCTATTTATCTTTCTTTGCCATTTTAATTCCTTTACTAGATCAAGGAGTTCAAAATAGCAAAATGAAACTGAGTGTTTATGAACATATATACATTATGCATATTTATGTATATATTTATATATCTGTATATATTACATATATAAAATCAAAAACTAAAAATAATCTTATATAATAGAGTTACCTTATAGGCTTATGGATTATAGATTATAAGATTATAGATTCACTTAGTATATGTGGTACTCAAATATATGGAGATATGAAACTTAAATTTCACTATGTGATGATCCACAGTAAACTGGATATAAGAGTTTCGACAGCAGATCATTAAAAATGATGTCATTTTGTTCTGAAAATCAGCTATAGTTGCTTTGAAATCATTATATTCAGTATTTAGGTTATATCTTTTAAAAAAGTACTTGGCATAATCAGCCTACCAATATATGGTATACAGAAAACATAGTTTTCTTCAAAAAATATTTTGAGTGCCTGTAACATTTTTTCCTTATAGTTCTCAAACCAAATACTTCATTTCTTGTTTTCCCTCACTATTTTATTTATTTATCTATCTATTTATTTATTTATTTTTGTCTGCGATGGTGTTTGAATTCTGGGCCTGAGCACTATCCCCCAGCTTTTCAGCTCAAGGCTAGTAGTGCTCTACCACTTGAGCCACAGTGCTACTTCCAGGTTTCTGGTGGGTTATTGGAGATAGAGTCTCATGGATTTTCCTGGCTGGACTGGCTTTGAAGCATGATCCTCGGATCTCAGCCTCCTGAGTAGCTAGGATTACAGGTGTGAGCCACCCGCACCTGGCTTAATTAAATAATTTTTATTAAGCAACAAAGAGTAATAGAACAGTGGTAAGTCATGACAATACTGAAAAGTTACATTCTGGTCAAATCGCATCTTTTTTTTTTGCATTTTCATTTGATAATGAACCAATCAGCCCCAATATAGTTTTAGTAAAACTCAGGTAAAGGTATGAGAATTCTGTTTGTAGAGTAGGCATTTTGCAAATGATATTTATCTTGCTTTGCCCACACTGGGCTGAAATATTACTATGTTGTGGACCTAAATATGATTTTGGTTCTTTTATTAATTTCTGAATTTCAAATCTTGCCAGATGTCAAGAAATATAATAGTACCACCTGGGAAGAATGCCAGTTTGCACTTGTTTTTTTGTTTTCTGTTGCCCTCTAAACTAGCATGGGCAACCAATAGCTGATTCATACTTCCATTACATCACAATTGGATTACAGAAATGCTCTTTAGTCTGGCCTCTGTATGTCTTTTGCAACTCGTTTGTGGAGTCCAGAAGCCTGCAGCTGGACTTCAGTTTTGTTCCAACAATCATCATTTTCTAAAGTTTCTGTAAGTCACTCTGAGTTTCACTGATGACAAGCCCCAAACTCACAAAAGTATTTACATTTAGTGGGTTCAATCAAATAGAATGCTCATCACTAACTCGCTATAGGTTTGTTTTATTCAGCACTGTGGCATTCATTTTCTATCTATCAAAGAGTATAATGACATTATTCACTCATAAAATATTTATAAAAAAGTATTGTAGAACATTTTTTAAAAAGTTTAAAAAATCATAGTGTCATATTCTTAAACTCTTTCATAGGACTCTGGTTCAATTTTCAAGCCTTTCCAAGTTCTTATAATTCTGTGGTATTCATAATAAAGCAGGCAGATGGTTTAGTCTCTGAACATATGCTTTAAGTGCCCTCTTTGCTATTTTCAAAATAATGGACCAAATTTTGCCCTCAAATAGTCACAAAAACTTCACAGAGGCTGCCTCTTGAAATCCGAGGATAGAATGTGGTCCAGGAAGAATTAAAGTTTTAAAACATACAATATTATATTTTCTTTCGAGCTCTCTTCTTCATAAAAAGTTAAGCTATAGATTTTAATTAAACAAGCTATAGTAAGAAAAATTCCTAGTAAAATATTACATGGTATCAAGAAACAGATAGAAAACGAATGCTGTTTTACTTGTATTTATTTGTATTTTAAAATTCTGATTATCTAAAACTTTGTGCAAGTTGATTCGTTTAATTTCTGTATGATTGCCAGATTCTCAATTGTTAGTATTTTTCTTATTTGTTACTATTATGTAGGTATTTATTTTTAAAGAGCTTTACAATAGTAAATTATTTAATTTAGTCTACATTGAATTTACACCATTGTTTTAAATCTATGCTACCTGTAGGTATCACAATTCTAAAATGTTATTCAACAGCCAGTTATTCTTACTTCAAAAACTTTGTAGTCAATGAAATCACTTTTTTGAGGTTTCAAATAGTATATAATACATCCTCAGTTGATGAATGTATTTTAGTAGCACAATTCATATAATCTGACCAAATTCATAGAAGTATTTCCTGTTTCTTAATGTTTACATTTTATACTTGAGCTTTCATTTCCATACTTACATATTTCTATGTATTTAAATTGAGTTTTGAAAAAAAAGAAGCTAAAACAGTTTCTTCTATTTTACAATGTTCACAAAACTCTGGTAGTTTAATCAACATTTCAGATGAAACACACACACACACACACACACACACACACACACACCTGACAAAAATGACACTTTTGGTTACTATAGAAGCCCAAAGTCTGAGCAACTACTCTAAAACTTTAACATCCCTCTAGAACTTCTCAGCAAGGACTAGCTTGGTATGAACGTAAAACAGTGTTTTTAAAAATACATGCAATAGTTGTCTCAAATGTTTTGGGACATTGTTCAGATGCGTCATAACTAACAATGTTGAAAATAACTACAAAGCTTTAAATCAAGTCATCATTTTATACATATAACCACAAAAACTGAACAAAGTTGAAAACATTATTGGAACAAAACATTAACATACTCTTTTGCTGATAAAGACAAGTTTGAGGGAGAAGAAAACCCTCTCTCATGTCTCTTTCATAATAAATGCAGCACAGAAACTAAATTCTCAACTTAGAAACATGCTGAGCAGTATTCCAATAAACAAGTTGATTTACAAAAAGCAAAAAACTCCTCAGATGTTAACAAACAGTCACGCTTCCCTCCTCCCCTCCCTAGCGTTCCCTTGTTCTTTCACTTTTCATGCACATAGAATCACACTTACCTGCACAAGTCTGAAACATCAGTCTATGAATTTTTTTTGAAATGTACTCTGTACCGATGCATTTTTCTGTGTTTCTTTCTAACCCTCCGGAATGTTAAGAATTTAGGAAGAGAGCCACAGCTTAAGAGAGCAATTATTTGCCAGTAAATACTCAATTTGCTTGTCCTGTGATTTTTCTTCTAACTTGCATATTCAATAATCCGTCCCTGACTGCGTCACGAGCACAAAAAGTCTTTTCTCCAAAGGAGAACACTTTCGCCAATCAACCTTCAGCCATGCCAGGGCACAGCTCGTCAGGGTGATTTGTTAGCTTTAATTAATAATTCCTCATGCTGGCCATTTTCACAAATAACACAGTGAGCCAGAGACACTGGATGGTTATGATTCAGGCCAATAAAAGTAAAGTAAAAAGGGGATGGGGAGGGTGTGGGGGAATTCAGACAGCATTTATAAACACCTCTAATCATACTCTTTCAGTTTACAATATAGAGGACATTGCAGCTGAATTACCATGTTATGTCCACCAATTTGTATTCAGATGGAAGCCATATGTTCCTCCACTTTATCTGCTGGGGCCTCCCTGGTGCCAACACCGGCACTGGGCAGACAGCATTTACAAAGGAGGTCTCTAGCCGGATTGCAAAAGTTTACTGCAGGGTGAAGTTGAGAAATCAGACATATACGGTACTTTTCAGTGAGCTGGTGTAACAGTCTGGAAACACAGAATTACAAGCTGTGAGTGTCAGATTTTCTGATCCTGCTGTGGATTACTGGACATTTCATTAAGCCTTTTTAAAAGTTCTCTAACCTCAGCCAACAACAGTAAGCAACAATGGCTGATTTGTTCAGGTATTCCACAATGTTTACCGACTCTTAAGTACATACACAATGTATGAAAGGCTGAGAATTTTGCTTTAAAGTAAGACTTTTCCAGTCAAGTGACACAATTCGTGTGTGGTGTGTGGTGTGTGTGTGTGTGTGTGTGTGTGTGTGTGTGTGTGTGTGTGTGTGTGTGTGTGTTAACATACAGATAATCTTCTTGAATAAAGCCATAAAATGTATGGTATGCAAATAAGAATAAGGATTAATAACACTGTCTATGTGGTTTGATCAAATAATCACTAAATGATGGAACGGTAGAATCCACTGGACAAAACAGTAAATCAAAGAATACAAACAGGTAAAAAAAAATGTTTTTCCAAAGAATAAAAAAATAAATCCCCTTCAAAGTGACTAGAGCACTCAGAGGCATATTAATATGCTCACAGGCAATTTCAAAAGGTTCACAAACACTTGAGAAATATTCAAAGATACAGAAAATTTTATTCATCTCTGATCTAATGTGTATGCTTGACGGCAAGTTTATTCACTTATGACCTATACATTTATTGAACACCTACTGTATTTCAGGAACTGAATAACATTGGATATTGAGAGATGAATAAGGAGCTGTCTTCAAGTTTTATAATTTAGTTACTAGACTCCAGAAGATAAAATTCACATGTAAATAGAAAACTATAACACAGAATAGCAAGAGCAGTGGCAAAATATGCATGTAAGATCAAAACAAGAATGAACTTGCCTGTATCATATGCTAGAGTACTTAGAAGGCTGAGACCTGGAGTATTTTGGTTTAAAGCTAGCCTAGACAGAAGAGTCTATAAGATTCCATCTCCAATTATTCAACAAAAAATTCCAGAATGTAGGTGTGGCTTAAATGGTAGGGCTCTAGTCAGGAGCAAGAAAGCTGAAGAATAGGTGGAGACCCTGAGGTCAAGCTCTAGTACATGTATTACCTCTAGGAGGTGATTTAGATAGACTGAATACTAGTAAGGGGAAGAACATTCTACAAAGAAGCAAACATTTCTGAAATTATGACTACAATCAAATTGCCAGTTTTAGAAACCAAGGCTTTAATTGATAATTTCAGACAGATATTTTCAATAGAAAAAAAAACAGGATTTAAAAACAAGCATTAAGAGAAAGGGCCTCCCAAATCCATAATACCTTGATATCAGAAAAATATGAAGCAGCCGTTTGCCAGTGGCTCACACCTGTAATTCTAGCTACTGAGCAGAGATCTGAGGATCATGGTTTGAAACCAGCTGGGACAGGAAAGTCCATGAGCCTTTTAGCTTCAATTAACTACCAGAAAACTGGAAGTGGCACTGTGGCTCAAAGTAGTAGAGCACTAGCCTTTTAGCAAAAGAGCTCAGGGAAATGCCCAGGCTCTGAGTTCAAGCCCCACAACCAACCAACAAACAAAAACAATTGACAATATGAAGGTATGAAGCATGTCCAGCTCTGGCACAAATATGACATATATTGTCTTTCTCACATTCAGTGTGTTTTCTCAGGAAAACAGAAAGCATCGTGACACATGCTGCCTTTTGGTGTTTTCCAGCCCATTTATCTTCCTTTACTCTGTGCATACATGTATAGATTATTTTCACTGTAGCAGAAGATAAATCATAGCTGCATGACTATTAAAAAGATAAGGAAATCTTGGGGGTTGGGAAGGTGGCTCAGTGGTAGAGTGCTTGCCTTGCACTCATGAGGCTCTGGGTTCGATTCCTAGGCATCACATAAGCAGAAAAAGTGGGAAGTAGTGCTATGGTTCAAGTGGTAAAGAACTAGCCTTGAGCTGAAGAGCTGAGGGACAGCTCCCAGGCCGAGGGTTCAGGTCCCATGACCAAAAAATAATTTAAAAGAAAGAATAAGGAAATCTAAATCTGTTTAGTGGTCACAGGTATGACTCCAGCCAGAGAGCATAAACTACTAAACTAAAGATGCAAGTGATAAGGAAAAGCAATTAGACACCCATCCAAGACTCCTCTGGAGATAATACATGCTCTTGGAAACTCCATAAAGTTACTGATGATACTGAACACTTGCTTTCCTGGTATTGTTGAGGTGCGAGGCAGTAGGCAGAATACTAGATATATCATAGACATTAAAAGAATTAGTTTAGCCACTTAAAGGATTTATTGATCCATTCAATAGATATTAATTGAACTCATGCTATTTACAAAGTACTTATTAGTGACTATTTTTATTTCTGTAACACTCATGTGTAATAATAAATAACCTTCATTAAGTGCTGATTATATGCTTGTGACCAACCTAAAAGCCTTTACATATATCATCTCATTTAATCATCACAATTCCATTATGGGATAGGTACTCTTACTATCCTCATTTAATAGATTATAAAACTCACACACAATTAGTAAAGCTGGATATATACTATGTAGGCTTAGTGTAAATATTAAGGGCATTGTAATATGTATAAAATCTATTTCATTACCTTACATTGCACAAGCATGCACAAGGTATATATTATTATTTTTAATCTAGGAAGATTCAGGTGGCTTGAGATATTTTGAGAGTTAAAACACCCATATCTAATGAGCATAGAAAGAATGTTACATGGTATCTTCAAGCTAGAAGACTGCACTGGAGACAAAATGATAACTAGTTTAGGTTGAGCATCATTTTAGGTGAATAAAAACAGCACCATAGAAATTACATGCTATCTCAGTTCCTTTAAGTAATTAAAACCACACAGGCTTTAGGAAGACAATGCTAAATTTTCTTCACCTTCAGAAACAGAGAGATAGTAGTTTAAAAGGAGGGGAAGGACTTTTGAGTCATAAAGAGTTAAGATTAAATACTATCCTATCTTGTGGCTGTCTATGCAGTGGCAAAATAATTAACATTTGGAAGGCCTTGTACTCTTGCTTGGATGGAGCACTACCACATAAGTTACACTTCCATTTCCAGTCTTTTGCTGGCTAATTGGAAATAAAAAGTCTCTCACAATATCTGCCTGGGTAGTTTGGAAACATGATCTTCATCTCTCAGCATTCTGAGTAGCATGAGCCACTGGCACCTTGTTTAATTATCTTTGTTGGGAATCAGTTGCCTTTAAATTTTTGTTTTTTTGTGAACATTAAAAGGGTTGACTTACCTCTGTTGCAAAAAATGTACAATATGTAGACTTTTAAGGTATTTAGAGTTAAAGCTTAACAAATGCAATTAAGAACTACTATTTTTTGATTAGATGACATGCTATCAAAGCCTAACTTAGACAATACAAATAAGTCTTAACTAGAGCAAATTATACTTGATAGTTTGATAGTTTTCCATTGAAAATACTAATATAGCTCAAATGATTGTATTTGAGAAAACAGACTCAACAGATAGATGATAAAGGAACTTATCAGTTAATAGTAAACAACTTCTTACTTTTCCAAGTGGTTAATATTACATTTTATTTAAAGGAGATGGAAAAATGTATTTGGAACTCGCTCAGGAATCCACTACTCAGTACGATCAATGTTCTTCATATATGGCCCCATGCTGCTAACTTCACTGCTGAGTCTCAGTATTTCTCTAACTCTACTCACTCTTATGTCTTCTCTATATTGTTTGTTCTCTCTAAACATTGACTAAGTCCAAGCATCTTGAAATCATGGAGAGGTCATTGAAGGGGTTGCTATTCTCATTTACTTGCATGTTGGAAGCAAAGTTTCACCTTTGAGGGTTTCTTGGGGGTAGAAATTCCCTAAACTATCCATTATTGGTCCTATTTTATGACGAGGTTTGTATAGGTAAACAACAAATGTGGATTATCCCCTATAATCCCACACAGCTGAGTGGGATCTTCTGGCAACTGGAGTTTCCTAGAATGGACAAGTCCTAACTAGTAGTAAAAGTGAGTAAGAGTGCTACTCTTTCTCCAAGATACCTAGGTTTGTAACAATTACTTACTAAAGTTCTTGACTAGTGGGGTCCCTGCTTTTATCAGATGTCTGTCTTTAGCCTTAAGGAGAGAATGAGAGAGAGGGAGGAGATATCTCATTTTCTGGTTGAAGATTATGACATTGCAAAGTACACGTTTTATAGTCCTCATTTCCATTTACCTTATAATTTCCAAACTTACGTGTTTTTCACATACATATCTACCAAAAATTATCTGTGAAGTGATACTTTTCTAATGAAGGAAGAAAAAAATGAATCTAATTCCAGTCCATATTTTAGATTTATATGCAAACTAAAAATTTAGAATTTAAATAGTCTAGAATTGTTAAGTTGCAATCAATACATCTGCTGTATATTTAGGAAGAGTTAAAAAACCTACAAAGTTTCTCAGCATTTCTTTCTTAGGGAAAGTTTAAAAATTTCATAAACATGAAAATCAGGATTCTCTGAAGCAGAAAATGTTTATTGTTGGAAAACTAGCTATGGTTAGGTCAAGATGAAGTTCAAGATTATATTGGCTTCTTTGTGACCTTGATATATGATTTGCTATCAGCCATTTCACATCCTCTTATGACTCTGTATGCTGCCTCTTTATCTATCATCCCTAAATGTATTATCAGGATGATGTACATTATCTCATTGAGCATATACTAGAGCTCTAAGTCTTGGACTCTCAGATGGAAAATTGCTGTAGGTACATGATGCTAATATCTCATACAACCTTAAGGAACATATATTGTACCTCAGTATCTCCCTTTTTTCAGTTATAATATGGACACAGTACACTTCGTGCTTCTCATCAAGTAGTGCACTGGAATGACTAAAGATTATTGCAAAATCTGTTGAAATTTTTCAACAAAATTTCTTACATGCAGGTGAGGTGATGAATATGTTAATTACCTTGACTGAATCTTTAACAAGGTATACATAGATCAAAACATCACGTTGTACCCTATAAACATTTGTTATACTATTATTATTTGTCATCTAAAATAAATAAATGACACAGTTACGGTTATGTAATGAAGAGACTGAAACTGATTTTCTAATATATTAGAGAAGCTGATTTTAAATGATCAAAGCCCAGATGAAGTAAATGTGTCCAAGCATAGTCAGATACCTATGATGGAAGACTAGCGTAAGACAGGGAACAGTACAAGCTTTTATTTGTGTGGATGGCTGCAATTGATGGTGGATCCAAGCCCTCAGTAATAAGAAACTATCACAAGAAGTGATTTTTAGCAGACCATGGAATGCTACAGAAAATAAAATGCATTCATTAATAAGCTGGTAAAAAATTGCACATGTGCTTTTAGAGCCAGAACTATATAAGCAGCTTTTTGGCCTACTTGGCACAATAATGTTCCTAAAGTGACTCCTACCTTGTTCTACTCAGACAAGTGGGAGTAATGACCAAAGGGAGGGACAAAATAAACCAAGGCACTCACTGTGGCAGGAGCCACTCCAAGGATCAAAAAGTCAATTTAGCTATAGAGGCCAAAATCAGAACCAAAGTGGGAGGCTTATCAGCATGGTGCCCTGAGAAATGGATGGGCCATCTTAATAGGTTGGCCTCTGGAGGTATAGGCCTCTCAGTGCCCTCACTAAAACTATCTGCTAGGAACTCAATGTCCGTAGTCCCTACCTACCAACAGCTTTGAAGTTTAACTCAATCATGTGCTGCTAGTATTATGTTTTCTGAGTTATCTAAGTCTGACTGACACCATCCAAATTATTTAATAAAAAAAGCAACAAAATTCTTGTGTGTTTTTATTTTCCATATAAACTAATCTAAGGAAAACTCTTATTTTCTTACATCAATAGGCAAAATCTCAGGCAACTTATACTGGAAAAGAAAATCAATTTCTAACATTTTTATCAGTTTACTTCTTTAGTTTTTGTATTTGTAATGCAAGTATAATCATGAATGAATACCTGAACTATCCAGCATTATTATATTCACTTATAGGCTTATCTCAACTAAACATGGTCAAGAATCTGGTGGACAGAGGCAGAGAGTGGAGCTACAGGGAAACTAAAAGAAATGCCATAAAGTATATGCTATTACCATATGGATCTTATACTTATCAAGTAGATTGTTGTCTTGAAACTTTCTTTTTTATTAATACACAATAGTATCAGTAATCTTGAAGCAAGCACATAAAAACTTCTTTTTCTATGAAGCACTGACTTCTTATTTGGGCCCCAAATTAATTAAAGGCAGGATAAAAGCTAATGATTCCAGTCTTCATTTTATTCTACCCTGTCATTTTTTTCAGCAGTCACATGGCCACCATCTTCAAATTCAGGAATGATCAAACAGGAGCCAGGAGACGACCCTTTGCCTACATATAACTGGCTTATTTTTTTTATTGTTTCTTATTGTATTATGCATACCTCTCCTACTGCACACAGTTCTTCTATCTATTTAAATCTAAGGCAAATTTTTGTTTAGGGAAGATGGGCTGTACTTCTACCTTTCCTCTTCCTGTAGCTGTTCATGTCATATAATAATAAACTTCCTTTCTCTGCCCATCACTGCCATTCATCTCTTTATTTAGCCTCTTGGGACAAATGGCTAGACCTGACCTATGGAACTCAAAAATTTAGGTCTATGACCTAAAATCTCCTGTTAACATTTGGGACTGTCCGTTTATATTAGATGGAAATGTGTGAAACTTCTGGATGAAAGTAATACAATAGCTGTAAGAATCAATTATTGTTTATCTCAGAATGAAGAGGAGCCTAAAGAATTAGGGAAGGCAGGGTAGAGTATCCATAGCTTTGAACTAGGATAGGTTGCAAATAGGATTATAATTCAGGAATCAATGAGGTAGACATGATTTTTTAAAAAGTAATGTTCATGATTGTTATAGTTTGAAGCTCTCCAAATATAAATGCTGACATTTTAATTCCTTGTACTTTAGAATATAGCCTCCTGGACAAATATACAAGAGTTAAGACAAAGTCATACTGGAGCAGGGGGAAGGTCATCCAATGTGGCTGGTGTCCTTATAAAGTGGTAAATACTGAAAAGACACACACATACACACAATAAGGACAATACATAAAGATGAAGGCAGAGTTCAGGGAGATGTTTTTACAAGCTGGAGAACAAGTATTGCCAGCAAGCTAACAGAAGCTAAGAGAAAGATATGGGATGCATTTCCTTTCATACCTCTCAGACATTGATGTGGGTAGCCTTTAGAAGGGAGACAATATATTTTGGTTCTTTAACAAGCCAGTTTGTGGTACTTCGTACCACATTACTGGTAAAGAGGCTGACTTAAAAGGTACAGAAATCATAAACAGTGATAAAGAATTGGAGAGGAGAAGGGGAAGCACAGAAATGGTGGGACAAAGGGTGAAGTAATTCAACAGTGATACTTACTAGACACTATGTTGAAAATGAACTCTATAACTTGGTGGGGAGGGAGTCGGGAGAAAATGAGGAAAGACACTGTTCAAAAAAATGTACTCAATACCTGATTTATGTAACTGTAACTCATCTGTACATCACTTTTACAATTTTTTTTAGAAGAGGCTGACTCAAAAGAGAAGAGTTAAAGAGATCTATCAAGTAAGGGGATTTGAGTCTAGATAATAATTAAAGGACAAGAGTGTAGGTGAGACGTTAAAGATGATTCGAATAGGTGTTAGTTCAAAAGCAGATGAAAACAAAATGGGAGCAGAAGTGTTATAAAAGACGAGGAACTAGGAAAGTTGTTAAATACGGACGAGTGAGTGAGAAAACACAATAGGCACTAAATATTTGACATCATGAAATAATGACAGCAAAGAGGGCTGGGGAGGTGGCTCAGTGGTAGAATGCTTGCCTTGCATGCCTGAGGCCCTGGGTTCGATTCCTCAGCACCACATAAGCAAAAAGAAAAAAGCCGGAAGTGGCGCTGTGGCTCAAGTAGTAGAGTGCTAGCCTTGAGCTGAAGAGCTGAGGGACAGCGCCCAGGCCCAGAGTTCAGGCCCTACGACCGGACCCCCCCACAAAAAAAAAAGGACAGCAAAGAGACCACCATCCAGAAAATCATCTTCAAGAACTTATCTTTCTTGCTGTTTTTAATATATTCATAATGTACCATATGATTTTTTTGTTTCTTTTGTATGTTCTTCCCCCATGGTACAACCCCTGTTTTCACTGTATTTGATTCCAATGCCCTGCATCTTCTCTATACATTTTTCTAATTTGGGGAGGGGAAGGGAAGTAACAAAATGCTGAAATATGGATACAGGTTGACCTACTATAACAATGAGACGTACAAGACACTATGTTGAAAATGAACTTTACAACTTGGGGGGGGAGGGAGGAGTTGAGGAGGTGGGAGCGAAGGGATGGTAAGGGAAAAATAAAAGAGGAGGTAACAACGCTCAATAGGAAATGTACTCATTACCTTAATCATGTAACTGTAACCCCTCTATATAGTATTTTTACAATAAAATATATACAGAAACCCTCCAATTCTCCGCAGTTAAGACAAATCTCTGAAAGCAGGAAGACCATGCAAGTGTAAGATGGATGACATTGGCTAAATGGCTAAAATGCTCTTTCTATAGCATGCTCTCTTTCTCTGCCATATTTCTTTTCAAATGAACTTCACCCTTAGTTTTTTTTCTCTTTTCTTTGCTCTTTTCCTCTCCTCCTGTTCCTCTTTTCCCTCCCTCCCATCCTTCCTTCCTTTCTCTTTTTAGTACTGGGACCTGAACTCGCCTGGGCATTGTCCCTTAGCCTTCTCACAGAAGGCTGGGCTTTACCACTGGAGCCAGTTACACTTCTATCTTTTTGCTGGTTTACTGCAGATAAGATTCTCATAGGCTCTCCTATCCTGACTGTTTTTGAACTGTGAATCTGGGCCTTCTGAGGGGTATGTTCATGTCTTGTCTGAATTCTTCTCTTAACCAGACACAAGAAACCAAGGTCAACATAGTTGCCCTAAATTTCTGTTATGAATTCTCAGTATATGGAATACTGGAACAAATTGGAGGGCTGAAGCAAAGAACAGGGAGAATTGGAAACAGAGGAGTATGCATTCTGAAGGCAAGGTGATATTTAAAGTGGGCTTAATATGAAAAACAAAACAAACAAAAAATAAATAAAACAAAACAGAAAGTGCTAAGTAGTCCTGAATAGGGAGGGTTTAGCTTACTGGTAGAGCATTGACTAGCATACATAAGGCCCCAGTTTCAAGCCTTAGTATCAAAAACAAATTGTTTAAATAGGGATACAGGTGGACCTGTTGCAACAATGAGATATACAAGATGCTATATCAAAAAACAAACTTTACAACTTTGGCGGGGGAGGGGGGCTCTGAGGCGTGGTGCTGGGAGGGTGGCGGTAAGGGGAAACAAAGGAGGAGGCAACAATGCTGGATAAGAAATGTACTCATCACCTTGCTCATGTAATTGTAACCCCTCTGTATGGTTTTTTCAGCACTTTCGTGGGGCTTGAACTCTGGGCCTGGGCGCTGTCCCTCAGCTCTTCAGCTCAAGGCGAGCGCTCTACCACTTGAGCCACAGCGCCACTTGTATGGTATTTTCACACACAAAAAAACTTATTAATAAAAAAAGTACTTTGGAGAAATAGGAAAGAAAGACAAAAGATAGTAGTAGTATCTCTATTTTTAAACAATAACAAAATAGTTTAAAAACACCTAATGCAAGAATTTAGCTCTTTCAAAATGCTGCTATGTGGATGCTTTTGTGTGAAAAAGAAAGACTACCTTGACTTTTCTTTTTAAAAACTCAATAGTATAATGTAAATCATGTGTCTGTGTATAAACTAAGCAGTTATAGCGAGTAGGTCAAGGAAGAAATACTTCATGGAACAGGAAGCTATAACTTTATATAATGTGTTCACTGGAGACCTTAAGTTAAAAAAAAAGGAAACAAACAGCCCCATAAGCCTTGTTTGTTGTGTTATATAGCTTAAAGTGTCTACCTTCCCTAATTGTTCTTAACATTTTATTCAGCCAATTATCAACTTAATCTGGAGATGAAAAATCAACTTGACTTTTTGACAGCCAAGTCAATCCAACTGGAAAATTCAAATTCTACAAGAAAACTTTGCCTAGCAACATTTTCAACTGCCAACAGAAATCTACAATAACAGAATCACCTTTTTTTTTCTTTCTATACTATACTCTTTCTTTCTAAGAAAGCAGAAATGGTTTTATATAGAACTCAAATATTTTAGGCTATAGACTTACCAGTTTACAGTGCATAAGGAAAAAGAGTAACTACTGTTATGAACTTGATGAAAATAAGAATTTTATTTTAGCACTTTCTTTTACATTGAGTCAAATGTCCTCAAATGTATTTTCCTGTTCTTCATAAAAGTTGAAGATGGAGGATTGGGTGGGGGAGCAGGGGGAGGATGGGAAGGGATGGGAAGGGGAAACAAAGGAGGAGGCTACAATGCTTGATAAGAAATGTACTCATTATCTTGCTCATGTAATTGTAACCCTCTGTACAGTATTTTCACAATAAAAAAATAAAAATAATAAATCTGAAAAAAAAGAAATAGTATTTTAAAAGGTGAAAAAAAAGTTGAAGATGGTCCTGTCTATTTGTAAACAACATAGCTTAACTAAGTCACTAAATAATAGAATCACAGTTTAACATCACCAATTTTCTGTATTAAACAATTCATAAGTCAACTCAATTATTTGTTTCATTTAATTCAGAGAGGGAAGCTTGTCTTTGATGAGGATGATCACATAGAGAGCCAAAGTGTGGAGAAAGGAAGAAAGGAATACTTTTTATAAAGATATCATCTTTTCTTTCCATTGATTCCTATGCTTTTTCTGCTACAAAATGACTTCTAAAAAGCACTAGTACTTCTGCAGGGAAGAGTACAACATTCTCATAACTATGATAGTTACAAAATGAATAATTCCCATCAATGGGAAAGGAAATGAAAAGCAGATGAAGACAGGGATATGTCATAACATTAAATAATTTTTCAGCACTTATTTAAAATAATGCTTAAATATTCTCCTTTTAAGAGAAGCCTAATTGAAAGATCAAGAAAAGAGAGAGAAGTAGAAAAAGGGCAGAAAGGGAGGGAGGAAGGAAAGGAAGACAGGAGGAAGAGAGGAAAGTTGAGAGGAAGGGAGAGAAAGGAAAGGCAAAGAGGAAGAATAGAAAGAAAAATGGAAGCAGAGAGAGAAGAAAATAAACAGGAAAGCATAGTTTCAGATTTCCGTTGTAATTATAGTAAAAAATATGTCGGCCAAGCATGGTGGTTTATGCCCATTATTCTACCTCCTTCAGGAGGTAGATATTGGGAGAATCATAGCTTGAGGTCTGCAACAGAAAAATGTTAGCAAGACGTCATCTTAATCCATAAACTAGTTGTGGTGGCATCCTGTAATTTCAGCTACACAGAAGGCTGCAGGTATATGGATTGTGTTGTAAGGGTGACCCAGGGCAAAATCTGAGATTGTACCTAAAAAATAATTAAAGCAAAAAAAAGAGGGGGACACTGAGAGTATGACTCAAGTTACACATGCCTGCCTATCAAGCACCCGAAGTCCAAATTACACACACACACACACACACACACACACACACACACACACACAGAGTGTTAAAAATTTTACAATGTGATTGTCCTTATCTTTCTTCTTATTGCTTGGGAAATTAATTTTCTTGTTAAAAAATTTCTTTCCTATATTTTAATCCCAAGAAAACCATCTTATTTAAAATATATATAAGGTGGATATTTTCTAGAATGGGCTCTTAGGGAAAAGTTATCATAGAAATAACAACCCAATAGCTTTACTTATATTTCTCTCTTCATATTCACTGTAACCTCAAGTTGCAAACATCAGAATCAACCTAGAGCAAAATTCTGAAGTAACAGATTAAGTTTACCTTTTGTTTCTTCTCTCTTTGCCCCAATTTTGCCTGTGTTTCCTTTTGGCCTTCTTGGCCCTTCAATCTTACCACAAGCAGTATTTCTGCTTCCTTTTCCCTGGAGTATTACAAACTAACTCTTTAATTCTGGTTATAAACTTAGCCTCTTTGCTGGCCCCTTCACTGGGCTATTGCCATCTAAATGACCAATTTCACAATGCATTCTGTCATGTTATCACTTAGCAGACATGGCTCTCCTAGAGAAACGTGGTATCTGCTCCCAGTTATGACTGCATTTACTTCAGCCCTCCATGAGGACCAATAGTATATAATGACAATTTGGTATCTCCAACTCTGAATCACTTGATCTTGGTTAGCTTACGTTCCTTTCTCCTGATATGGATCAAATATACTTGGTAGAGAATGAAGGGTACTATAAACCAGAAAACTTCCATTTTAGTTCAGATCCTAGTAGCCAACTTGACTTTTCCTATGCCCTTAGATGTTCTAGTTATCAAATGGGAAATATTAGGAGTGAGCTGCATTAAGAAAAAGAAACATATTTAATGAAAACATGCATATTGAGTCTTCTAGATTTAGGCCAAATCCTCCACCCAAAAGAATATGTGAGAATACTCCAGAAATATATAGTGGAAGTGACTTATACTTGCAGAACTTACCTGACAGGAAAAATAACATTCAAAATATACAGTTCTTAATACCTAAGAACCTCCAGTCTATATTACATGATATGGAAAAGAAACTCTGCCATGCTATTGTAGTTATGGTTACTAGAAAAAGAACACTAGAAAAAGAAGAATCCTTTTATTACTGAGATGGGCCTAATCTAATCATTTTAAAGCAAATACTTATTTTTTGTCATTGGCTGGAAATTTAGAAGACATATAGATTCAACTAGGAAATGGAAATCTTATTCCTATCTCCAGAAGGAATGGAACAAGTTTAGAAGATTTTTTTTTCTGGTTTCCTGTTAAGAACCCAGACATCTGACATGTTGATCTCAGTCTTATGAAACCGAGAAAGGAAATACTATTAGAGCCAACACAAACTTCTGCAATAAATAGGTAAAACAATAAATGGGTATTACAAGCCATTAAATTTGTGGCTATTTGTTATAGGAGCAAGAGAAAATGAATAAACCTTTCAATACAATACATACTCATAGTTCAAAAGCTAGTAGATATAAAAGTTTCAATTCACATAGTAAAGAGCTATGTGAGGAGTCACAATGAAAACAAAAAGTTCTTAGTATTCTAAATACACTTGGCTTCTTTTGATCATAGTCCTAGAAAAAGTAAAATGACATAGAATTGAAAAATAAAATGTTGAGGTGTATCTCTAGTTATGTGCAATGTCCTCATCAAGGACAAATGTGTCTTTTTCTCCAGTCAAGAATAATAGTGCTACAATATTGTACTAACTAAATCCACTATCTTGAAAAAGAAAAATCTGGAAAGAGTTCCAAGGTTGAAAAGTATTTGATAGTGGACATTTAAGAAATAATGAAACAGGGCAAAAGAAACCCAATAAAAATATACCCAAAGTCAGAATTTTATGCTGGAGTGTGCTTTTCCTGCTATACAAGTTGTCTTATAATCTTACATCTAAAGGAAATTGCCTTCAAACTCAGAATCATTTATTTTTGTGTAACATCACCAGAGTTACAATTCAAATCTATCTTCTAAAATGAATTTTCTTTCTTTTTCACATTTGTTGGGTACAGCTAGCTAGGCTTTAATAGTGCAGAGGGAACTGGAACAAAGGCTGCTGTTTCCCATGACTTTCAGCAGGACACCTGAAAGAACTTGACCTTTGAAGATTTATGCAAGTTAACAACCTAAAACTTTTTAAGACACAGATACCAACAACTTGCAGAACATGAATACTTTTTGTAATCAGTAGAAATCACTTTCAAGGTAAAAGGTAACACTAGCCTTGAACAGAAAAACTCAAGCACAGTGCCAAGGCCCTGAGTTCTAGCCCCATGAACAACAACAACAACAAAAACCCCAAAAACAAATCAAAGTAAAAGGTAAATTCTCAGCAGGTTGTACACATTCTACTTTTATAATTATATCGCAGTATGAAATAATACAAAAAAAGAAGAAAAAAACAAATACAGTGATTAAAAATTCTTGCAGACATAGTATCAATGCAGTTGATTCCCACCCTCCTCCTAGATAGAAATACATGGTAAAATTTATGACCATTCTACTTTGAAGGTTTTCCCTTTTTTTCCCATGAGGCCACAGGAAAGATAACTCTGGCCTGGCTAAGGCCACAGAACAGGAGAAGATCAGATGAGGTACACTATCCTCTTCTCACAAATGACATATTCTTCTTATTAATAATTTGGGTCACTTTGTGAGAAGATATCATAATTTTGAGGTGCTTTAAGGCTCATGCACAGCAAATTAATCCCCATTTTATGTCTGTCCCCATTTAGTATTTCTAAAGGGGGCTGATAATAAATCCCGCCAACTCTCTTTTTAAGGGCTATTCAGAAACTAAATAAACCAAGAACATTTTAAAATGCAATCTCACAAAAATCTGCTTGCTTAACCTTCCCTCCTTCTTTAAAAAATAAGAAAGGCATGATGTTCTTTTTTGTTAATTAATTCATTTTAGACAATTCCCTAAATTTTCATTTTAATAAATTTTTGTGTGGGCGCATTAATTACTTTCAAAGATGCTTTACAACTGTTACCTATTAAAAGCCTTTGTTAGTGAATAAAAAAAAGAAAAAAAAGGGGGGGGGAAACCCCTTCTAGCATGCCCCTCCCTCCTCCATTCTAAGCAGGTCCTTGCTGGAGTATGCTCGCTTTGCACCTAGAGCTATAATTATTTTGCTTTAATTTTACAAAACCTTTTGTTCCATTCCCACGAGCCCACCTGATCCTTATATTACACTCGCTCTATTAAAACACTCATGCAGAACAAAGCATGGCTGTACTGATTCATAAGTAACTTATTTTTCCTCAGTAAAATGCTACTGGTTAGGGTTCCGGACACAGACTTGGACTTCACCATCCTCTGTCAATTTTCTTGAGTTAGGATAAAATATATGCTATTTCACAGTGTTGTCCTCTTCCCTAACACGTTCCCTTTGACCACTTCTTTTTTAATTTAAAAATATTTTATGTTCTATTTACTTTTACTCTGGGGGCAATTTAAATGGTATAATGTCGAAGATGCTGGCTTTATTAAATAATTATAATCATGTTGAGATTTTTTATTCATATGGTAAAGATTTTTTTAGAAAATCACTTTTGTTGCCTCCTTTAATTTTCATTATATCTCTTTACTCCACCCTTTTCCTTGAGATCTTGCAACACATGTGGGCTTTTGGCAGGAAAAAAATTGCAGTGACTCATTCAGAGAATTGTTTGTTTGCTCTGAGGAGCACCCTGAGGACCCTCCAGGCTGCACACGGAGCCCTTTGATCCTAGGAAATTTATTTCTTCCAGATGTTTTCCCCATGGCCACCTTTCTGCAATGTCCCCCTTTATTATGTGGCATAAGAATAAATACCCAAGACCTCCTGCTGTGGTGTATAGTTTTCTTGAATGCAGTGTGACAGGGAGTTGACATGAGAAGGAACCTTTAGATTCTCCTTGCCTAAGGCATAGTGATGGAAGCAGGCTAACACTAAGGAGGCAGAAGTGAGTCTAAGTCTCTTTCATTGGTGACTTTAGGATGAAGGTGAAAATTATATGAAGTACAAAATACATAAAACATACACAACATACAAATTTGCAGACCATTGCTCACAGACCTAACTTTATCCAGTTCATCCTGACTATATTCTCTAGAATTGGAAAAGCAACTAGAGATAAGATTCCCTTGTTGGAAAAAACAGTTCAACAACAGAACATGTAAAATTATGAAAATTTATTTTACTTTTCTACCTTCTTACTAACAGTAGACTTTAAATCAGTAAGAACATTAGATTTTTAATAAAATAAATGACTGGTCAATGACTAATACAATGGTCATAACCCAAGAAATATATTCCAAGGATCCAAGGCACATTCAAATAGTTATCCTCATGCACCTTTGTTTGGAGAAGCATAAATGACGAGGATCGCAGTGTGTTTCTCTTTCCACTTCTTACCCCAACCAGACTGTGTTTTACATTAATTCAAGTTTGAAGACTTCAAAGTACATTGAGTTCTAGTAATGGGGTCTGTAACTTCTATTTTCACACTTCCTAGGTGTCATTTTTTTTTACATTTACCCTATGCACATCTTATCTTCGGGAAGGCAGAATGCACATCCTTGCTGCTAATTTGTTCAAGTTTACATAGCTTTATATAATTATAGTCATTCTTTTAAGCACTCAGCAAGTAATTGTTAACATTTCCATTATTGGTCAACATCTCACCTATGTATAAATTCCTATAGGACAAGTGACATGTATTTTCCTTTTACTATCTTCCCTTCAGTCTAGTACATCCAGTAAGTGCTTAAAGAGAAACTAGTTGACATAGAAATTAAAGCAATTGAAAAATGGCGAGCAATGATTATTCGATATTTGTTCACTTGAGCTTGCAATATTGGTAATAAAAATCATTGAGTACTAAGACCTCAAGCATTGAAGGCTTACAAATCCTAACACAAAAGTACTTTAACTCCATTACACAGATTATGATTCTGAATGTACCTATACTGTACCATGACAAATATAAGAGGCTGAATTTAAGAATTTAAATTTAGTATGATATAGTTTGCTATGTTAGAAAACTGGTTGAGATGGATGAGAATTTAAAAATCAAGAGCCAAGAGGATTTGGGAAGATGTACTTTAGTCCTTTATAAAGAACAAGGACTTGTCTCTAACTTCTTAGTCATCATGTTCCTGGTATTTGAATTAATCAAAGTTCCAGGTTATCAGTTACTTAGTATAAAATTTTCAATAAACACCCCTGATTATGCATTTAAGTCTTCAAAGTTGATAGATTTATACTGCTTTCTCTACCTAGACAAATTACATACACTAAAAATATGAAGTTAATTTTTTTCTTTGAGGCAGTTTAGTGAATTAAAATCCATAATTAATAAAAAACTAGACTTTAAAATCTTAGATTAAAAAGTTCTACACCAATGACTGTCATGATGTATCTTGGTTACAGATTACTATATAATTTTTTCTTAATAAAATGGGATCTCCATCAAATATATAGATCATAGACTCTTCTTATAGGAAACTCATTTTACAGGTGAAAAAACAATATGTGATTATTTTTTAAAAGCCTACTTTAGATTTTTTTCTGAGACAGAATTGGTGTTTATGAAAAGAAAAAGATCTATAAAAAGGAGTCTACACACTCTTCAATACTAGGAACAGATTCTAGAATTGGATACAATCTCCTTTTCCTCACCATTAGTGGTTATCCAAAAGAGCCGTGGTGAGGACAAAATGATCGTTTTATATATAAATATCTTGTAACAGGAACTAGTAGTTAACTGCTCAGTGAACATTAGCTGTTACTACTAATATGTACAAGTGTGATAAATATTTTGGGATTAAGAGTTTTCTAATTAATAATACTTGTTTAAATATTCTTTCAATTTTTTGCCTAGTTTAATTTGTATCGACATTCATGGTTTATTTAGATGTGTTTTAGACAGGAATCTCACTTTTTTAGAATGATAAACTTTATTCCTTTTAGAATAAGTATGGTAGTATATTCTCTTGTAATTCCTCCACTCATAAGGTTGAGTCAACAGAAACAAGATTCATAGGCCATCTTAGGGTAGTGAGTTCAAGGCTAGCCTGTACTACTTAGCCAGATTTTGTCTCAAAAACAAAAACAAACCATAAGCACTAACAACCAAAAAATGCTGAAAACAAAACCAGAAAGAAAAAATATATAAACAAAAAGAATATGCCACCGTCCTCAAAGCATTTGGGAAGTGTTGGCTTAAAGCAGTTGGTAAGTATCTCTGTCTCTCTTTTAAAATGACTATATGTTAAATAATGATACAAATGGATTTTAGGATATTTACATAAATTCATGTAATGTATTTTGATCATGTTGTATTCACTCTCCGCCATCCCCCTTTCCCCTTCCCTTTTTACTTCTAGTCCCTTACACTTCTTTTGGTGGGGAGCAGTCATGGGTTTGAACTCACGGTCTGGGCTCTGTCTCTGAACTTTTGTGCTCAAGCCTAGTACTCTACCACTTTGAGCCACAGCCTCATCTCCAACTTTTTGGTGGTGAAATGGAGGTAAGAGTCTCAAAGACTTTCCTCTTCAGTCTGGCTTCTTCAGAACCACAATCCTCAGATCTCAGTCTCTTGAGTAGCCAGGATTATAGGCATGAGCCACCAATGCCCCCCAATCTTTTTACTTTTATGCTGTGTTCCCCCATTGCTTCTACAAGTAAGAGAGAACACATGTACTATTTGCCTTTGTGGGTCTTCTATTTCATTTAACAGGATGACCTCTAGTTCTATCTACTTTCCAGCCAATGGTATAGTTTTATTTTTAATGGCTGAGCAAACTTCCATTGAGTACACATGCTACATTTTAAAAAATTTATCCCTTAATGGTCATTATGGCTGATTTGGCCATTATGGCATAATTTGACCACTGTAAATAGCACTGAGATATAAATATGGTTACATGAGTATCTCTATATATTATGTCTGGAAGTTCTATTTTTAAGTTTTGAAGAACCTCCACTATGATTTCCACAGTAGTTAGGATAATTTATATCTCGTAACCAGTCTGACTGGGCTGAAGTGGAATCTCAATGGAGAACCAAGACTCTCATAATCATGCCTATTCAATGGAGGGGCTTGTTGATGTAGACTTTACTGGTCACTGTGGTACTGCAAAGGATCTCTGATATCTGGACTAGAGATAAATGCTCTATATGAGTGTACAATATTTTTAAGCTTGAAGCATGTATATGTTCTTTCTTAATCAATAAATTTCTCTTGTTCAATGCACAACTATTTAAGAATCTACTCGTAGTACTTTACAAAGCAGAAGAAGTACGTACAATGTAGGATGAAAATATACTCAGATTGAAAAACCATGGCAAAATTCTGAAAGTTAATCCAAAGAGCCCTAGCAGTGTGTTATGAGAGATCAACAAAGACACAATTACTAATAGCTAGGGGTAATCAAGGTTATTTTAGAGAAGGTAATATTTGAACAGGATCTAGATATGAATGCTTAATTTAACTGTGAAAATAGACCATTACAACCTTAATTTTTAAATTTGCAAAAGTCCAGGATAAAAGGAACTATCTATGAACAGGTGATAAATGTCAAAAGCATGCCCACTCTTGATATATTTGAAAGCTTGCTATTAGTTGACTGTAAAGTTCCTAGTAATAACAATTGGCCCAATAAATAAAAAGAATGTCCATTACAAATTCATTTATTTGTGGGTATTTACTCATTTATTAATTCTTTCAACCTAAAATGAGACCTATTGAATATCACATTCTGAACTGTACTGGGTAGTATATACCAAAATAATGATCAAGACAGAATACACCTCTGTGTAAGAAGTGGATTCAGGTAATTAACTCAAAAATTACATTGTGATATATAATATGTCAAATGAAGTGCTGAGTATTATAAGAATACACTCTATTAGTAAATACTCTTCAATTAGTAAACTCTTTATAAAAATATGCAGAGCTATATGTGGACAAATACGAAGTGCTGGTAGGTTTTATTGACCTTCTGATTGTGTCTTATTTGTCTACAGAGTAGTCTGCCACTGCTTGTTATTCAAAAAGCTTTCCTTTTGAATCACCTATTTAATTATAGATGCATCAGACACAAATAAATTTATGTTCTTAATTTCTTTAAAGCTCAACACAGCAGCATTTTTTCCTATCCCAATGTTTCTGTTAAGATACATCTTTTATTATAAATGACAGCAAGCTAAGGACAATGGTAGTGATGATGTATGAAACAGAAAAAAAATTATTTTCTTTGTGAGATTAGATCTACAGATCTGAGAAGAGTAAAATCTTGTTTGGGCCAGTAATATTGGGCAAACTCAAGATAGGAGTCACAGAAGAAGCAATCATACACAACACCAATTCTTATCATTTTAATAAGTCAAGGTTAGAGTTGGTCTTTTTTGTTGTGATCCAAGCTATAAACTATAACCTTCAACAGACATTTTCCTAGAAATTGTCAGCTCCCATAGTGGATCTTCTTCAGAGAGCAAAATTCTAGAGATTTTATAGAATAAAATATGTTTTTATTTTAATCATCATGGAGGAATAAAAACTCTCTTTACTCAATACATGAAAAAAATGTAGCTAACTAGAGTTGTCACAGGCTTAAGGACTAACAGGGTGAAAATATTAAATGATCTAATATGAAGCTCTTATTTCACCAGATTCCATCTAGTTCAGCAGGATGGCTTTGTAGTCTGAGTTGTAGATGAAGAGTATCAATAAACTGAGCAAATGATGCTTAGTACTGAAAAGAATGAATGGAAAGCATGCTGCACTTTTAGCCAAAACACAGAGATTGTTTTAAGAAACAAACAACACTAGATTTGTTACACAATCATTTAAAAGTAAGCATTTCAAATAGCTTTAAATATGGTGAAAATATCCTCAGGATGATGGAATGACAGAATAAGAGAATAAAAGGCCCTCACTCTCACCTGCTGGTCTTGGGGCTGGTATGCCTTGGGGTTGTGATTTATGTGCTCTGTGTTTTAATTTCTCCATGACTATTATAAATTACATGGGTGTTTTGAATTGTATACTGTATGCTAGTAAAGATTTTTTAGAGTGAATAAACCATTATGAAAATGAGAAAAAGTAGAAATGCTAGTTTATTTCTCAGATTGGAAATTAGATAAACTTACTGCTATAGAAATGGATGGTGTGGGGCTGGGAAGGTGGCTCAGTGGTAGAGCGCTTGCCTTGCATGCTTGAGGCCCTGGGTTCGATTCCTCAGCACCACATAAGCTGAAAAAAAAGCCGGAAGTGGCGCTGTGGTTCAAATGGTAGAGCGCTAGCCTTGAGAAGAGCTGAGGGACAGTGCCCAGGCCCAGAGTTCAGGCCCCACGACTGGATCCCCCCCAAAAAAAATGGATGGTGTGGCTCTTAATCCCTTTTCTACAGAAAAACTTAAGAATTAAAACACACTGGCACAAATTATAACAAATAGTAGAGCAATAATCATGTAGGAGACCATGTTGTAATCACTTCCTATATATTATTTCATCCAATGCTCACATTATTATAGATAAGGAAACAGAAAATGAAAGTTATTTGTTGAAGGTCAACAGGATAGTAATGTAAGGTTGGGATTCAATCAGATACATTGAAGAATGCATATGCAATATTAAAATAGACTTACACAAACAGATGTGAGAGACAAGAGAGAGTGAGAAAGAGAGAGAAAAAGAGAGTGCTGTGTAGTAATCTTGGTAATCTCATTCAGCTTTTCCAACCTGAGGTTGAAAACTTTTACCTAGAGAAAGCAGTATCATAAACATTTTAAGCAGTTCGGGCCAAGAGGCAAATTCAGAGGCACTATGCTATGTAGATACTCATATAACATGAGAGGAAAAATAAAATTTTACTGAAAAAAATTAAATATAAAAAGCACATGTTGGGGCTGGGAAGGTGGCTCAGTGGTAGAGTGCTTGCCTTGTATGCCTGAGGCCCTGGGTTCGATTCCTCAGCACCACATAACAAAAAGAGAAAAAAAGCCAGAAGTGGCGCTGTGGCTCAAGTGGTAGAGTGCTAGCCTTGAGCTGAAGAGCTGAGGGACAGCGCCCAGGCCCAGAGTTTCAGGACCCAGGACCAGAACCCCCCCCCCAAAAAAAAGCACATGTTTTTTCTTATCAGTCACTGATAGGAAGGTGGCCACTGAGCCACCTTCCCAGCTCCAATAAGCACATTTTTGTAGTAGAATTCTACTAGTGAAGAGAATAATGGTTTTTAGAAGGTAGTATCTTGCTAAATTTAAGTCTAAATGTTATATCCTTGTCATGGAATAGACGGCAAATGTTCATAAACTTAGTAAACAGCAGGATACATTTGGTCCATGAGGATCACAAGATCACTAAAGCATAATCTAGGAAACAAAATTGCTACACTAGTGATTTTTGAGAACCCCTTCAACTACATAATTTATAATTGTTTTCCTTAATTGATATAATAATCTTGACTTTTCAATGTCTTTAGTATATTTAGAAAAAAACATAAAAATCATAAACCAAATATTGCATATATTCTAATAATTAAAGGAATGGTAAAAATAACTGCAGCATCAAATATTTATGTCTGCCTTGCAAGTGATTATTTTCTTTATTTTCTAAAGTCAATTTAGATTTTATTGCATTTCCACTGGCTCCTTTGAATGTCACCACAGAGGGAAAAGCTGTCTGTTAAGGAGGAATTGGGGTCCTATGTCAGAGAGAGAAGGAAAATCAGAATATAGCACACTGGTAGTTTGAGTGGAATCCCTTCTGTATGGAACCTTCATTTGATTCAATTTTATATTCTGTCCTAATATTTAGCATCATAAACTTATATTCTAAGTTCACACTTCACATACATTGGTACTGGATTTGCCAAGTGAAAATTTAATATTGCTTTATCATTATTGCTTTTATTCTTATTATTGAACCCCCCTATGGCTGTTTAGGGGAATGAGTTTAGAAGAAAATGTTTTCCAGCTTTCTGGTAAGAACCCAGATATCTGCCTGGTTCCAGTGGCTTATATCTATTCCTTGCTAGTCAGGAGGATCATGGTTCAAAGCTATCCTGGAAGGAAAGTCCATGAGACTCTTATCCAAATAACTACCAAAAAACCAAAAGTGGAGATGTAGACAAGTGGTAGCGTGCTAGCCTTGAGCAATATAGCTCAGGGGTAGTGCCCATGCTTGAGTTCAAGTCCTGGGACTAGCGCGCGCGCACACACACACACACACGCACACACACACACACACACACACACACACACACACACACAGAGTAGCATAGTTATAAACTAAAAAATAATTCTCTACTTATTATAACATGCTCTCTTTTAGTTTATTACAGTCATTACTTCTTATGAATCAAGGATAATGCTAGTGTTTGAATTACTTAAATATGGCAGGCCTCAACAGCAAGGTAAAGAGCGTTACTTACGCTAATAAATTATTATGTTTCATAAAACCCTTAATGGTTCTGTGAACAGACCATGCAGTTCAATTGTGTTGCTAAGCCCTGTGACAGCACTCCATGTTCACTGAAAATTTTCAAAGGTTTACAAATGTACATTTCTTTTCCTACTGTGGTAAAAAAGCATAACAAAAAACTTGTAATTTTAACCATTTTTAAATATGCAGTTCAGTGAGTTTAAGTTTATTTATTGTTGAGAAACTCACACCAATATTCACATCCACAACTTTTTAACCTTTTCCAGCTAACATTCAATCATGAAATAAAATTTCCTTTTCTTTTCTACTTTTCTTTTATTGTCAAGCTGATGTACAAAGGGGTTACAGTTACATAAGTAAGGTGATGAGTACATTTCAAAAGAGTGTTAGCCCTTCCTCATTTCCTCCCACTTCCCACTCCCTAATTCCCTCCACCAAAATTGTAAAGTTCATTTCTAACATAGAGTCTAGCGAGTATCACTGTTTTGCATTAGTTCACCCTTTGTCCCACCATTTCTGTGCTTCCCCTTCCCTTCTGCAAATCAGATAAATTTATATGCAAGACAAAGGGTGCAGAAATCAAAAAGAGTGACACCAGGGCATAAACCAAAGAGAAAAAGAAAGGAAAAAGAAATAGCTGCGAACAGTACACTATAAAAACTTCTTGTTTCCATTTCTCAGAGTTTGATTAGATAAACATCATTTTATATGGTCATATGCACCTAGCTATTGAGCTATTGTGATTCGCTGCTAAGAATATACTAGACATATTCCAGTTATTACAAATGAGGAAACCATGTAGCCTATCTCTTTGAGTCTGTCTTACTTCACTTAATTTTTTCCAAGTCTTTCCATTTCCTTATGAATGGGGCAATGCCACTCTTTCTCATGGAAGCATAGAATTCCATTGTGTATATTCTTTTCTACTTTTAATTTTTTTGAATTTGCCTACTACTAGTTTCTCATGTACTTGGAATCACATAATAGTTGCCCTTTTGTGACTTGATTATTTAATTTACCGTAATGTGTTCGAGTTTCACCCATGTTGTAGCATGCGTCAGAATTTTATCCCTACTTACAGCTGAATTATCAGTGGTTTTACATACATACATTGCTTTTGACATTGCTGTCACCCTTGTTTCTTCCCCACTTATCAGACCTAATGAATTTAGCAAATTCATTTAGAAGGACATTTCATTTACAATTGCTGAAGAGAAATTTCTAAGTTTAGTCAGCTACACAAAGAACCTAATAAATTACTTTGTTACTAACAATTTTTATGTTTGTCAAATTACAGTTTTAGATTTAGTCATTAGATTAATATGTTTGTATGTGTCACATACATATCTATGTAATGACTTATAGAAATATGAGGATAGTTATAAAGCTATATTATTTTCTGCCTAGGAAACTTGGCTTTCTAGTTTGAATTAGCATGTTAAAATTGAATTAAATAACGGTTTGGTTCCTGTAAGGGTCTAGGATCCAGCTAGATACATTTCTCTTGACCAATTAAAACAGACTATATGGATGGCTCCAATGAATTATTAATTTCTTTTAAAAAGTAAAAAAGTTTATAGGTGATTTTTATTTTCAGCCAAAGTAAGAAATCTCTGAGCCCATGGAAGAGATCTTGAGGTAGGGAGACCTAAAAGTAAGTACTGGTAACTTTCAAAGTAGTTAGGGCTTGAAAAATACAGAGATGATTAGAGAAATTTAGGGAAAAGTCCTATTATATTAAATCTAGAGAAAATTAGTATTATACTAAATGGCAGAAGAACCAGCTGAGTTGAAGAAATTAAGTTGACTTTTACACTAGGAAAAGATGTGTCAGGTATAAGAATAATTAACCCTTTGATTTTGAAGAGCTTCTATTAGAACCCAAACTACAACCCAAGCCATGTAAATGGTCTGAGGAAGTCAGAAGGTGAGAATGAGATGACACTGATAACTGTTTCTAAATGTATAAGATAATAGACGACTGAGAATTTTCTTCATTGCACATATTCCATTGAAACACTTGTACTCACTGGTGTAGAAGTGAAATGTGAAGGAAGTTATCATCTAAGTAAACACTTAGTTAATATACAAAAGTGGTGTTTGAATCGGTCTATTGGTCTACTTTGCTTCTCTTGACTATTCGTATCTGAAGTGATAATAGTTATGTTTTGTACCACCTTAAAACCCATCACCAGTACTTAGACAATTAACTAGCTACCCTACAACTTCTTTCTTCTAATCACTCCACCAAGGCCGAAGGAATACTTAAAAATGACCAAAGCATTACGCCCCTAGTAGCAGTCTATAAAGAAACACATCTAAGCAAGTACATCATATCACTCAAACTTCAGATGAAATCTTTCACTGCCTTTTCATAGAAATTTCACTATTGTAATTTGTAATTAATTCATTGATCTAAAATAGAGGGAGAGGCATTCAAACAGTTGATTTATTTCTTGTTTTCCTCTTTTCATAGTTCTCTCTGCCTCTCTCTTTCTTCGAGCCCTGTTGTGGCATGTGTCAGAATTACATTCCTATTTAAGGACAAATATTTCACTACATATGTGTTTGTGTGTGTACACACACAATCATGCATACCTATACATAAACACATACATACATATGCAAATACATAGCATATTTTGTTTATCCATTAGGTTACAGATGAACTTTGCCTTGTTTCTACCTTTTGGCAATCAACTGTGCATTCTTTTTCACATTGTTATCTCACTAATTGTCCTTGCTAACCAGACTCAAGTCATTATTTAGAAAGACAGCATAAGATATAACAGAAAAGCCACACATATGTAAACAATATTAATACTTTACATAAATTTTAAATCTTGTTTCTTACTTTATATTATTATTTTATTTTTTTTGTGAACATACTGTACAGAGGGGGGCAGAATAATGCTTACATTTCTTATCAAGCATTGCAGCCTCCTACTTTGTTTACACTTCATATCCCTTCCCAGTCTCCCCCCCACCTCCCCACCCAATCCTCCCCTCCTCCCCCCCCAACGTTGTAAAGCTCGTTTTGACATGACAACTTGTACTTCTCATTGTTGCAACAGATCCACCTGTATCCTTAAAGGACTTGTTTTTCCCCATCTCCTCCACAAGTTATACTGACATCAATTATAGTGAAAGCAGGGGTTATACTGTGGGGGAGGGACATACAAAGCAACAAAGAG
>NW_012267327.1:7809990-7918731 GCF_000151885.1 Dipodomys ordii
CTTGCCTTGCATGCCTGAGGCCCTGGGTTCGATTCCTCAGCACCACATAAGCAAAAAGAAAAAAGCCGGAAGTGGTGCTGTGGCTCAAGTGGTAGAGCATTAGCCTTGAGCTGAAGAGCTGAGGGACAGCGCCCAGGCCCAGAGTTCAGGCCCCACGACCAGACCTCCCCCCAAAAAAAACCCCAAAATAAATAAAAAAAAAGAAATTAAGTAGATGTAAGGGGAAATATATGTTCCAGGTTCACAGCTATTACCATCAGCCCTAACTTAGAAAAGATAATAACAATGAAAACAGTAATGATACTGGCACACAAGTATTGATTACTGAATAAAGTGCTACAATATTCAACTTATGTAAACAAAGAACTTAGCAAAACTGTGGGCACAGTTATGCAAAATATATATTGTCAAATTCATACCAAAACATAAAAGACACTGGCAAAAATCTCAATCTTCTAATATTTGGTACCTATCTTGCATGAGGAAGATGTATTTTTTCTATTTTTGAAGATATATTATTATAAGAGGCTCATAATGCTAAGCATCTGAAACTAACTAGAAGACTGGTCTTCATTCTGAAACAAATGTCTCATGTTTCCCTAAAACCTCAACTCAGTATGAACTCTTCTCTTAGATCACTTAGAACAGTGATTTCAAATAGTATTTTGAGATACATAAAACAAATGTGCTACAATCTGAAGACCACTCTTTTTTATTCCTATAAACATGTATCCTAGAGAGTCATCATTTCACTGTCACGTCTCCTTTCTGAAAGTTTCTCCTAAGTTTACTTGCTCTTAAAAAGTCATTTTTAATTCAAAATACCTTAGAGAACAAAACATTTAATATGAAGTACTGGATATTATAAAATATTTAAAAAAACACGTTTTCTCCTGGAGAATGCAGCCTTTTCAAAAACTCTATTACTATGCTTTCTGATTTAGGCTATTATCAGTATGTTGCAAGAGTAAAGCTAGATCCAAAGAACAAAGTCCTTCTGTTAAGCAAGAAGGACAGTTTTAACTGAGTTACTTCAGAAGACTTGAATGAATTGCTGAGGATTTCCAGTGACCCAGAAATCACTCAAGATATGAGGAGGGGAAAAGACTTCACAATTTTTCACAATTTTCATCGAAGCATTGATTCTAGTTCTCTTCAATGTTATGTACACTGATGGCCTATGTTCCATTTCTCAACTCAGACTATTATTTTATATTGATTGTTTGTTTAAGGATAGCTGTTCAAGTGTGCAAATAACTGAAAATGGCTCCTCAGAAGTTGAGTGTTTACAAGCAATGCTGCTAAAAATGACTCAATAAAATTTAGGATCAAGTTTGCAGTGAGACCTGTTATCAGCAGGTGTTCTCTATCTGTGTGTCAGCATGTGTCTGTGTGTATGTAAATGTTTCTACATCTTGCTCTTACCAATGATGTCACATTTATTTATTAGGAAAGGCTCTTGCTATCGAATCCATATTGCCTTGAGCCTATTGATCTTCCTATTCGCATTGTGAAGCAATAGATTAAAGTAGTGCACCCCTCCCTCCCCCCGACCAGGAGTTCACTTCTAAGTGTCCTCAATGGTCATTAGAAATCAGTGCTAGCAATCATAAGTCCATTGAGCTTTTTAAGATTTTGTATTTTTATGAATATAAAAGCAGTATGGTTGAGCATATTTACATATTCCCTTACTTTTTACCATGCTATAATGTTTCAGTTATGTATGTCTAGAAAAAAAGCTGTAAACTAAATTTTAATTTTAGAACATTTGAATTATTCCTTCTTACTCATCTACCAGATACAAGTACAGTTTCCTCATTCATTTTTAAGGTGTCTTTAAATAAGTCTAGGTTACTTAACAAAACATTTGTGATGTGATTGGCTTGTTGAATACACCCAGGGAATCAAGAAGAGATGAATTAATGCTATAGATTTGGTCAGTCTTCTCAGTAAGGAAAAGAGCAGACTTGGCGAGGTAGCTGGGATGATGGCAAGAACACTTGAGGTTAAACAGACAATGTTTGAATGGGGATTTGGGTTTTCCTAAGACACTCAGGGAAATTTAATCTCATCTATTCTCAATTTCTGAAATGATGCAATATTGTGAAAATAATTATACAGAGATTTATGCAGGAAAAGCATTTAGTAAATGTAAATTTTTTTTCAGGTATTTTGGGTATTAAAGAACTTATGACCTGAGTGATCACAAGAGCTGATAATAAAAGGTAACATTAAAAACTCCAAGCAGGAGCTGGCCACTGAGTTTGAATTGGTTAGGTTTAGTAGGAATACAAACTCAACCTGTGGGCCTTGTGATTTTATATGCTACTTAATCTTTCAGGGGCTTAGGTTTTTCATTACAAAATGGAAATAATTCCTCCTTTGCTGAGTGGTTGCTGAATGTGGGTAACAAGGATTAGGGGCAATGTTTATAGAGATCTGGTACATTAAGTGAACAAACTGTAATATATATTATTCATGTTTATTATTAATTGAGGCTTGTATGCAGAATCATCTTGTATACTTAGTAATCATTTTCCCATAGAAGACCTTGACAAGGTTTTGGTTGGGAAATTGATGGCCTGTTAGATGGTTTGGTTGTGGTAATTTGGCTAAAAAGATCAAGCTTTGTTGTTTGGGCTACTATTTATCTGTAATAGTTAACTGTTTAAGTGTAAGACTTGATTACAAATTCTAGGCCTGAAGTTTATTTATCACTGATATAAGCAGGTTGAATAAGTAATTCCTAAGGTTTTCTGTTAAGGCTATATATGCTGCTTCCACTGCCTTTCTTCTGAATTATAACAGATAATTTCTCTTATCTTTAGAGTTTAAGCTACTTCTCTACAGTTTAGTTTTTACATGCCCTATAGTGCTTTTTCTTTAATTGAAAAAGGTAAAAATTTGCATCATTTAACAAAGGAACTGGTATTCCTATTTTGATTTAGTGGCAATCCAGGATATTAATGCATCACACTTTAAAATGGTAAGCATTGTTTTTCAATTTAGGAATTCAGTAAGGTTGTAGGTAATTTTAATGAGAATAACAAGGGTTTAGCTTTAAGTCTTTTTATATCTCCAGACTTCTGGTCACTAGACATGATAAAATGAACCAAATTTTAAAGCAAGATTAAAGTGCAGCAGCTAAAAATATAACAATAAAACACATTTTAGGTATGTACTGTATTCTTATATAGGCACTTACAATAAAAATTCATTAATAATTTAAAAAATTTAATAACTTTTAACTAGAGATGAAATAAAATTGACTTTATCTTAAAAAGTTGTCAAAGATCTACTCTGTTTATTAGACCCATTTATTGTGATCCATTAGTCCTTAATTTTAGAAGTCCAAAAATCTCAAACTCAGAAGTTAACAGATATTCAAAATAAACATGTATACTCTAGAAGAATGTACATGCTACTTACTTCTGACTTATTCTGAGCTTGTATTCTTGAGCTGTTGTTCAATTAACATTGTGTGTTTTTGTCCTATGTACTTTCCAAATTCTTCACCTTGGAACTTCTGACTTCTGTGTTCCTTTGCTCTACTCACTCTGGTATCCTTTTATTCTGAATACACAATGTTTGTATTCAAGGGTTCCTATTCGAAAATAGGGCAGTCTATGGTGTTATTTCAACCTTCATACTCCAATTCTTAATCTAAAATATTTCCTACTCTTTAACTTTCAACTCAAATGACCCACTCTGAGAATTCTGTAATGAGCATCAAAATAAAATTATAACAGATTTTCCCTACCCATTGTTGTCTTGCATATGTAACTATTTTAATAAGACATAATCAATAATTTTAATTTTTGCATATCTGTTTAACATCTGATTTTGAAGCTTATAAATTTCATGACAGCCTAAGACACTAATCAGTATTAAGAATTGAGAAATGAAGTAATGATTCTATAAGGTACGGAAATAGTAATTAAATATGAATTTTGCCCCTAAAAGTTTATTTTCTTATAAAAAGATAAGGCATGTGCTCAAATAGTGCAATAAAATATAAGCAGTAACTCATGTTTCAAAAAAGTATATGATGCATGAGTTTCTTAGGATTTCTGAGACAAATTATTATAAAGCAATTGACTTATAAAAACAGAAATTCACAATCAAGTTTGGACTTGATGGTCAGTAGGGCAGTCCATACATCAACTGAATTTAATGGTATGATAAAGTATATGTATGTTATTTATTTTAGTTCAAGGAGGGCAAGATACATGGGATTCAGAGCATCTGAATCACACTTGATAGGATGGGTTGTATTTTAATATGCAAAAGCAGAATGATGGACATTTCAGATGGTGAAAACTATAGGAAAGGTAGGTATGGGAATTTGGCCTGAATGTACTATATAACACTGGGTAAATGATGACTAAGTTAGATCTAGTTAGTCTGAAATGTCATGATGGGCCAGAATTATTTTGTAGTCATTATAGAATTATTGAAACTTTTATTTGAACACAAGTAACATGATCTTAGTGTGTGTGTCTACTTCAGGAAAGTCAATAGGGAATGGTACTTAGGAAATAGGTATCTCAACTGGTAGACTTTTATAGGTAAGACGAATTCCTGATCAGAATAGAGGAGTCAAAGAAAGAAAATTAACAATAACTGTCCATTTACTGAACATCAATCCAATCAAGGCAAGAAAGATAATTTGAGTCAACATGCTCTTGACAATGAGGATGAGGAAAATTAAGACTCCCCATAGGAAAATGACTTTTAACTAAGAGAGTAAAAACAGTTTTGATAAACTGAGTGAGAAACAAGAGTAATTAGTATGTGAAGACTTAAGTATACATTTTGGGATATAGGATTGGAGTTTGGTGAAATATCAGAAATAGAGATAAAATTTTTGAGTTTAACAGTGAAATGTTGAAGTCTCATAATTTTGGGAAGAGATGTTAAGGAATGGGAAGGAAATAAATGTGGATAGACATTGTCATATTCTGTCTCTACATAATCTGGGAAAAATGTTCAATGTTCTACTTCCTCAGATATGAAAATAATTAATTAGAATTATATAACTTAAGTATTAATAATCTATCACCTTTAAGGCATCTTCCAAGTTCAAGGTAATAATTCCAAGTAAAATACAGTTCAAATCTAGTATCTAGAATGATGCAGTACAGTATTCTCTTTTGATATTTATTTTCATTTCATTCTGCTTCACTGACATATAACCTGACTTCGTGGACTACTAATGAGTTGCAACCTACACTTTTGGAAAATTGATGTGCCTATACATTCTAGTTCTCTTCCATTTGCTTTGTGTCTGGCGCATAACACAAAGGCTGTTAACTTTTTGAACACAGTGATTTGAGCTTCTTCATAATGTGGCGGGGGAAGGTCTGGAGGTGATAAAATAAATTTAAGAAAGAAATTAAGATATGTCAAGAACTTTGCTCTGGTCTCTTTAGATTACTAAATGACAGAATCCAATAAAGGCAACATGAAATAAATTACCAGCTCAAGTAATTCATTTTAAATTATTAAAGTTTACTTCATTTTTTTCAGACTCTGAAAAACTTTTCTCTGATGGAAATGACTCCTGGCAACAGTGACATTCTGACACTACACATGTTTCATATTCTTAGGAAGTTTGAATTCTTTTGTCACAATGGTTCTGTTCAGATTACTGGCTTCATTATACCTGTAGTAAGCCCAATTAAACTATTGTATTTTCTAATATCTTCTGTGTACTTTATAAACCATCATAAAATTATTAAGCCAATCAAATTGTAAAACCAACTCACTGTGTAATGAAAGGCATGGTATGAAAATATACAGGGCTAATGGAAAAAATATGTGCTTGATAATATTCAGAGTTATTACACTATCTTTTATGTATGCATTTTTGACTACTTTGTGAAGTTCAACAAAGGCAAATTACTTCTTGGGAAAACCTGTTAATATACCCCTAGAATAGAAGGAAGATTTGGGCCTCAGTGTCTGCCGTTGGGTCTACTCACCGCTCTACATATCTAAGGATGATCTGTATTGGTGGTCAGTATGGTTATGCTACCTGCATGACCTACCCTGTATTCAAATTTATTTCAAAATGAGAGGATAAAATTTTCATTTTTTATATTCTTTCAGCAGTAATGTTTAATGATGGTGTGTTCTTAAATTCTTTTTACCTCAACATTTCCATCTTACAGAAAATGTGAAAGGTTATTTGATGTCCTTCAATATTATTCAACATGATAACAGTACAATTCACTAGGCCTAATTTCTTATCATTTTGGATTTGCCTCAGAGGCTAAGTTTTATGAAAGCCTTAATTTGCATCAGCAGAAGCTGATTTAATAAAAATGAAAGGATCCCTTTTGGACATAAATTCTAAAAACTAGTGATGGGAAATAGGGAAAGAAAACTTTACATCAAATAATTCTGAGTTGTAAAAAATATTGTGCTCTTATTAGTGTTAAGAAACTTTCTGTGCAATGAAAGTTGATTTTGCTCATAGTTAACTTCTCAAGTCCTTGGCCTCTTGATCCAACCTTTATGACACTACTAGTTCCATTTCCTTGAAGCACATCTTACTGTACAAACAAATTAACAAATTAAGGTAGCAAATATCTGTCCACCATGGTGTTAGGTAGATTTAGTTTTGGATCAATTCTAGTGAATGAGATATAAGACACAACTTAAAAGACTACTGAAGCCCATTTGATATACAAATATGATGAGCTACACATAGACACTTTCATTTCAGTCAGGGATAAGAAGAATAAAGTAAATTAGGTAAAGACTTAGAGACTGACACCAACTCTGCCATAATTGTCTTTCCAAGTGTCCAGATTTTTATTCAACCCCTCTTGACCAAAACTATTCTAGGATAGAATGAATTTACATTTTCTGGCTTTTTATACATTTTGCAATTGAACTAGTAATACCAGCTATTTTGTGATTTCCAATTATTTTGCTAAGTATTAGGGATTGTAAAAATTACTTAGTCCTTAGTCTAACAACTCTTTCTGTCTGTGAGATTAACTGTTGTAGTTATGAAAAAAAAACCAATAACCCTCATTTATTCACTTGTACCAGCCAGGAAATGTGACTGGCTTTCCCTGATTCACCAAATACCTAACAAGGAGGTGATTCTTAATAACTCTAAGACTGTCTACAGACAACAGTGAATTATGAAAAAGTGCAGTGAAACAAAGTAAAGATGGGCAGAATTGTCTCAATCACCTTCACTATTCCGTTGGACAAGGACTGTGGCACTCTGAAAATCATGATATAGTATTCACCACATCTGGCATTACCACAATAGAGTTAAATGTTTTAAGACTCTCTAACAAAGACTTTAATTTATAAAACATGGGAATACATAATAAGTTTCTGGATATATTACCAAAATATCCATTTTGATCTTTTTTTTTAATGACTGACTTTCCTTGTACCATCTCACAACCTTTGAGTGCAGCATTAACATGATTTTCCTTTTTCCTCTACCAACTATAAGATTCTGTTTTCTTACTCTGGGAGTCTGAATCTTTTATATGCTCTGGTTCTATTCACTGCCTGTTATTCAGACATTGAAATCCCAAATGTTAATTGTTCTTCCAAGTACATTGACAAAACAGCAGCTAAATAAGGGTAGACCAGACTGTGATAGACTCTGACATGCATTTATGGAACAATGGGGCTCTGAGAGACAGCCTTGTAGCTCACGGGAAGACATAAGATGTACTATTTTGACTGCTTCCTAGCAGAATGGGGAACACACGCACACAAGGGAATTATGCATTTTAGTTTTGCCTGAAGTCCTCAAGGCAACAGAATCTCGTGATGTCATCATGAACTTTCCACTTTCATTGACACAAAGGCTAAGAATTGCTAATGACATCACAAAGGAAAATGGAATTCAATTTGGTTCCGTAAGAAATCTTCTGTTACCTTTCATGAATCTGGAACAAAAACTCGAGATTCTTTCCAAATAGGGTGATGCAGAGTGGGTGACACCCTCCCTAACGAAATTCAAACCAGCTAAAAGAAAGACTCCACAATTTTGTTTGGATAAAAAAGACATACTGAATAGTGAACCCAACAACTTTTTTTTTAAAGAAAGAAAGCATTTAAAGATGTATTTCTTCAGGGACATTTAAATTTTTACGCATATCTGGTTACTATGTTACCAATGTTTTGTCCCTTTCTGGGTTGGTCACAGAAACACAAGGGAAGGTACAGGAAGCTTCTACTTACAGGAGGAATACAGTGAAGCTCAATCTTTTGTTTGTAAGGTGCAGTGATTTCAGTCTCTAAATGTAACTTCAGGCAGTCTGAAAAGAAACAGGTTAAAATCTCTTTCAGTTATAATTGGTATTTCAGATTTAATTAAAAATTAAACTTTCATAATGTTTCACCATCCAAAGCAATGCATTATCAGTCAAGCGTAGCTTTTTTTTTCTTGGTAAGGGGAAAAAAATCCTCTTCCCAGAGTAGTTTTTTTAAATGAAAAGGAAAGGATCTAAAGAGGAGGGAGGGAAGCAATTCTAAAAAACAAAATATGCCTCCCTATTAAGGGATTCGTAATGATAATGCCTAGAAAATTAGTGTTTCTGAGTTTTTCTAGCTATCAGATTTTTTAAAAAATATACTTCTAAACAACAAGTTCACAGCCTAGAGATTAAATGCAATGTTAAGCTCAAAGCAAAAAAAAAAAGATGAAAAAATGTGAATGCACGTTAAAGAAAAAAAATATGACTTCAAGTAGAATTGGAGGGAAAAAAGGATAGATCTGCTTCATATGATTGAATCAGTGGTAGGCAGATGGTGAAATAGAGGTAAATGAATATTGAGCAATACAAAATGGGCATTGCAGTCTTCTGGGTTTACAGTGCCCCATTTCATGTGGTACATTTTTCACTTGCAGCCACTAGTATGTGAAGGAGCCCAGGAAGATCACCAGGTTTTGAATGAGACATTCTGGGTTAGCTTCTGGGTTAGCCTTGTGCTTAAAAAGAAAATACATCTTTATTCTTAAACTTTAAGAGTCCAGATATTATGATCTCCAAGAATATCATGCATATTTGGGTTAAAAATCTCATACATCCTTTCCTTCTTCAAACAACATCTTAATACTTTAATAGTAAAAAGCACACACATAAGTTAGGCCTCTTTTTAACTTAATATAATGGATATATTAGTATTTTAGAAAAATATATTTCAAATGCAAATGGAGTTACTACAATTATCATTCAGATTTTACATAGAATAGGTTTAAATATATATATATGTATATATATATATATTTGTAGCACTAAGTGTATGTTTATGTCCAACCTCACATAATGCAAAGTAATATCTTAATATTTCCACATGAGAGCATCATCATAAATTACCCACAAAATTGCCTCTATCAGTAGAAAATGCAGCTACTTCTCACTTTTCAGTCCCATTTTCTTCTCCTTTGAAATATGTCGATGAATAATTTTGGTAATATGTCTATTTGGTGTTCATAGATTTTAAATGCAAACTTGCTCAGGTTTACACTAAATCCACTTCATGAATGGGATCTTTAAAAAAAAATCACTGATTAACTAAACTTTTACCCTACTCCTCAAATGCCTGAAATAGACTAAAAATGCACCAGAGTAAAGACAGAAATTATGGAGGCGTCACCAGGGAAAACTGAATAAAAGAAAGGGAGAGCACACATATCCTTATAAGGCAACAAAATATTCATTAAAGAAACTGACAAAAATAACTGTGCTCAGAATTTATATGGCATAACAATAATCCTTGATAAATGATTCAGAAATATAAAAGTTGCTCACTTCTAGATAATCTGAATCACCAACTGGTATTGTTCTACTTACCAATAAAACATGGCTAGTGAAACTGATTCATTGTCTGGCTCTGGCAAGAAAAGGGATAGAAACTAGGCTGAATTTTGAATTGACCAGTAAGATTTCTTTCTTCTCATTTCACCAGATGTTGAATGAATTGAACTATCAGTTCAAAAGAATAAATTCAGTTCTGAATAGTCAGTCTAAGTTGTATTCCCCCGTCCCCTGGCATTCTTTCTTGCCTTCTTTGACCTTTCCTTTCTGTCATTTCTGTCCATTTCTTATCTACTTTCACTTTCTTCTTTAGTTCTCCTTCTGTCTTTTTATGACTCGGTATCTCCCTGTCTCTCTCTCTTGCTCTCACTCTTGCTCTCAATTTCATTCTCTCTTTCCTCTGGTGAAGGTAATGAAGCTCAAAAATAACATCTTGTATCCTGTTGAGGAAAACTTGGTCACAACTATCATTCCAGATGACAAACTCATTCTTAAATATCTGTTTCTCAATCTGGCAAAAACAGATCAGTTGAGAAAACAGAGATGCAACATCACTTAGCACCAATACCACCACTTTTAATTCTTACACTATATTTATGACAAGGAAGACTGAGTTTTATTTCTATTAGACTTAACCTCTCATAGAACCACAAATAAGAGTAATAACAGGACTATTCTGTGGCACTCAAGCAAACGGCTGAGCAAAACAGATGGATCCTACTTTGCGCCAGGACTCAAAAAAATACAGTCGCCAACTCACTGTTGGCTACTACATATCTTGGCCCAAAGATGGACCTGGAAGTGAGACCAGTTGTCTTTGATATGAATACTGCTCCTCTTCATAACTGCCTCATGAACAAATCATTAACTCTGTCACCATGTTACTGTCACCAGTATTGGGTAGAAATTGCTTGAAAGACAGGTCATTAACAAAGTGAAATATTCTGCAGGCATCCTGAATGAGATTGAGGAGTAAAAGGTATTGGAATTACTATCTACTTGCCAACTTTCTTGTTTTTTCCAACTTCAAAACTGAACACCCTGAGCCTACCTTTAAAATAATAGATTTACAGAGTATTTATGTTATCGGAAGAATAATTTCCTCTTAACATTTCAGTTTCCAAAGTTTAAAAAAAATTTTTGTCACAGAGATCAATGTTAGTCATTATTAAAACTGGAAACCAGTACCAGACTTACCTAATCAGAACAAAACAATGAAAGGCTGTATAGATTAAGGTCAACATCCAATTGGGCACTGAGAAAAAACTCAGTAATCAATGTAAATTACAAAACAGAAAAATATGCCTTTCTGCAGAGGTCCTTTTGCAAAAGAGCTCGACAATTCTCACAAATTAATGATTCTGAATGGCCTCCTAAAGAAGTAACAAAGCTATTATATTACGGTAATCTGTCCAGTAAGTCTCAAGCCAGTAACTAAGTCCTCTGGTCAATTAAAAAAAATGAAGGAAGCAAGGTGCAAAGTGGTACATCTGAGCATTGAGTAGGCATGGGCTGCTCTGACCAGTCTGTCTTTAAAATTCCTAACAAAGATAAAAGTTTTAGATATCACTGAGTCACAGAACTTCAAGGAGAGAACAACAAAGTGCTCTACTTTTCAGATATGTTAATTCAGACACTTCTCTTAATGGCCTTCCAACTAAAACCAGTCCTGATTTTCATCTTTCTCAGATTTGTTTTTCCAATTTATTCACCTCTAGATGATTTATTCACTTTGACACATTTCAGATTTTTTTTTTTTTCTGGTCGGTTGTAGGGCCTGAATTCTGGGCCTGGACGCTATTCCTCAGCTCTTCAGCTCAAGGCTAGTGCCCTACCACTTGAGTCACAGCACAGCTTCTGTCTTTTTCTGCTTATGTGGTGCTGAGGACTCAAACCTAGGGCCTCATGCATGCAAGCAAGGCAAGCACTCTACCACTGAGCCACCGGTTTTTTGAAAGGTAAAGCCCTGCCTACAGTCAACATATTAGGGTAATTGTAATATGTTTTGGCATTTAAATTATTTATTTTCATTATTTAAAACTTTTTATTGTGGGAAGTTTCACAGATATGCATGAATATAGTGTATATTGCTAAGATGAACTTTCATGAACACATAATCCAGAGTCAACTTATTTTTATATCTTCATATCCTTTCCACATTTTCTTCTGCCTTATCCTTTCAAAGATAATTCCAAACAGTACAGTGTATCCATAAATACTTTTGTATGCATTACTAAAAGAATGTGAGTGTTCTCATGGCCACTGGTGGCACATGCCTGTCATTCCAGCTATCAGGGAGACGGAGGTCAATGAAGATCATGGTTCCAGGCCAGCTCAGGCAAAAAAAAGTTTGTAAAACTCTACCTCAGTGGGAGAAGTTGGACATGGCAGTGTACAACTACCATCCCAGCAACCATGAGAAACATAACATAGAATTAGAGAGTTAAAGAGAACAGGCCTCTTTTACAATCTTAGGAGTAAATCAACCAAACTTTCCTCACTATATGAAGGTAGTTATAAGGCTTTTAATGCATATCTTTTATTGGACTATAGAAGTTCTCTTCTCTTTCTTATTTGTTAAAAGCTATCACAGCAAATCTAAGCACTAAATTTTCTCAAATGATTTTGTGAAGCTAAGATGTGTTTTTCTAACTTTTATACTGTTAATTTGATTGCTGGAATTTTTTTACATCAACACTGAACAGATGAATCCTATCTGTATATAATATGTTTTCATTTTGCTGAATTTGACTTCTGGATATTTTGTTGAATATTGAATATTTGTCTGTTTTCATGAGGGATACTGATCTCCAGGGGTTGTGTGTGTATGTGTTTGTGTTAGTACTTTTTCTTGTTTAAATATTGGATAGAAATCATTAGTGAAGACATCTGTATCTAAAGTATCTTTTCTTCTCTTTTTTTTAAATATAAAATTTCCTATGTTTATTGTCAGAAGCCCATTCAAACTTTCTATTTCTTTCTGACTCAAATTGGTTAAGTTGTACATTTCTAGGATGTATCGTTTCATCTAAGTTGCTGAAATGCTCAGGATATATCTTTTCATATAATTATCTTACAACCCATTTTATGTCTATGGGATTAACAGTAAGGCCACTTTTTTCTTTCCTTTTTTTTATTGTGAAAATACTGTACAGAGGGGTTACAATTACATGGGCAAGATAATGAACACATTTCTTAATAAGCATTGTAGCCTCCTCCTTTGTTTCTCCTTCCCATCCCTTCTCATCCTCCCCCCACCCCCCACCCAATCCTCCTCTCTTCCTCCCCCCCACCCCACTTCCCCCTACCTCTTCCCCCTACCCCCCCCATACCAAAGTTGTAAAGTTCGTTTTTGACATAATACTGATCTTGATGACCTATTATCTTCTGTCCTTTATATTTGGTCAATATAGAAAAGTTCCATTAATTTTGTTGATTTTGTCAGCTAATTTTTGGTTTCATTCATTTCTTGAATTGTTTTCTTTTTAACTGAGTTTTGTTTGTTGTTTTGTGCATATCTTGCGGTTTGAACTCAATACGTGAGCGCTGTCCCTGAGTTTTTGTTCTCAAGGCTAGTAATCTATCATTTGAGTCAAAGTTCCACTTCTGGCTTCTTTTAATTGGGGAAGGTAGTTTATTGGAGATAAGACTTTCAGGGATGTGGCCAAAAGGAAATGCTATTACACTGTTGGTGGGAATGTAAACTGGTTCAACCACTCAGAAAAGCAGTATGGAGGGCTCTCAAAAGACTAAGCATTGAGCTTCCCTATGATCCAACAATCCCACTCCTGGGCATTTATCCATTCATAAACAGGGCCACACCAAAGCTACCAGCACAACTACGTTCACTGCAGCAAAATTTAGCATAACTAAGATATGTAACCAATCCAGATGCCCCTCAGTAGATGAATGGATTGAAAAAATGTGGTATACATACACAATAAAATTCTGTGCTTCCATCAGAATGAATGACATTGAGCCATTTGTAAGGAAATGAAAAGACTTGGAAAAAAAACCATATTAAGTGAGGTAAGCCAGATCCATGGAAACATAAGCTCCATGGTTTTTCTCATTTGTAATAATTAGTATATTTCTCGGATAGTCCTAGAAGAGGATCACAATAGCTCCATAACTATATACACATGATCATATAAAATGATGCTAATCGAAATGAACTCCACGATATGGAAACAAAAGGGTTTTGTTTTGTGCTGGTTTTGTTTTTATGTACTGTGTGAAGTTACTTATGTTTTCTTTCTTTTTCCCCCCTTTGGCTTATCCCCTATTGTCAATTGTTTTTGATTTTGGTACCCTGTGTCTTGTATCTGATTTGGGGAAGGAAAGGGGAAATAACAAAATAGTCAGACAAGGGACAAGGGTGAACCAATTTAACTGGAATACTCACAAGACACTAAGTTGAAAATGAACTTTACGGGGATGGGAAGGTGGCTCAGTATGGGGCTGGGTAGGTGGCTCAGTGGTACAGTGCTTGCCTTGCATGAATGAGGCCCTGGGTTTGATTCCTCAGCACTACATAAACAGAAAAAGCCGGAAGGGCACTGTGGCTCAATTGGTAGAGTGCTGGCCTTGAGCTGAAGAGCTGAGAGACAGCGCAAGGCCAAGTTCAGGCCCCACAACTGACAAAAAAAAAAAAAGAAAGAAAGAAAATGAACTTTACAACTTGGGAAGAGGGGAATAAGGAAGGATGGAAAATGGGAGAAAATCAAGGGGGGAGGTTAATAATGTTCAACAAGAAATGTACTCATTACTTATATAACTGTAACCCCTCTGTAATCACCTTTCCTATAAAATAATTTTTAATATTTATTTCCTTTTTGTTGAACTAGCTTTAGTCTGTCTATATTTATTCCTGTCCTATAATGAAATAACTAATGCTTATAAAGTGAAAAGATTTATAAAGTAGAAATGTTTATTTTGGTGAAAATTCTGGTTGTTTCTGTGTAAAATAGAGTGGCATCAATCACATCATGTGAGAAGCAAATTACTCTCCTGCTGATCCTGGAAGCAGCATGAGACCAAAGACTTATGTATCCAAGATCCTCTTCAAGGACACACACAGGAAAATTTAAGGTCCTCCCTCTAGGCTTTACCTCCTGAAGGTTCACAGGAATTCCAAAGAGCCACCCTGGGTATCAAGTCTTTAATATTAAAGCCTTTAAGTTTCCTATGGGAGATAATACTCATTTACAAACCATACTACCATAGAACTACATGATTAGGACTTCTTGTTTTTTTCTTAGATTTTATTATTTTTTGCCATTTCCTTTCAGGTTTAAGTTTCCGTTTAATATATCTTATCTTATAACTGTCTTAGTCTTTATTTATGGAGAAATCTTTAATTGTATCTTCATTTTTAAAAGAACAGTTTTGCTGGATATAAAATTTCTTTTTTTTCCATCAGCAGTTTGAATATACTCTCCCTCTGCCTCTAGCTTTCATTATATCTAAGAAGCAAGTTCCTGATCCTAACATTGATGACAGTATCTAATGAATCTTTTTTTCTCTTTGTGCTTTGAAGACTTTTCTCTTTTCATTGGCTTTTTAAGAATTTGACGGTCAAACTTGTATAAATCCCTTTGTGTTTATCTACTTAGGGTTTTTGAGCTTCTTCAATATGTAGATTCATGTTATTCAACACATCTGGGGAATTTTTTGACATATTTCTTCCAATACTTTTCTGCCTGTTTTCCTCTTCTCCTCTTCCATTATTCATATACTAAGATGCGTGATGGTATATCATCGATTTCTAGAACTCTCCTCATTTTCATATTGTTTTTCTTTCTTTTCTTCTTAATTTTTATTGATCTTCTGTCATCTCAATTCTCCTGTTTAGGCCAACTAGTAAAAATGATATTTATTTTAAAATAATTTTGGTTTTACATTTATAATATTTGGAGAATAAGTACAGTAATGTTTTTAATTATTTTGTCATAAAATATTTACTTGAACATATTTACAATCAGTGCTTATATATCTTTGTAAATTCAATATCTATTCTTCCTACATTCATCACCAGTCAATTTCCTTGACTGCTTTATTAACTGGGTATGGGTCACACTCCTATTTCTTTGCATATTTCATTTTTTCCCTTGAAAACTGACCATTTATCTATGTGATTTTTTGTTTCTCTTGTATGTTCTTCCCCCATGGTATTACCCTTGTTTTCACAGTATTTGATGTCAGTGCCCTGCATCTTGTATATACATTATTCTAATTTGGGGGAGGGGAAGGGAAATAACAAAATGCTGAAACAAGGATACAGGTTGACCCACTGTAACAACGAGATGTACAAGACACTATGTTGAAAATGGACTTTACAACTTGTGGGGGGAGGGAGGAGTTGCGGAGGTGAGGAGGGAAGGGATGGTAGGGGAAAAACAAAGGAGGGGGTAACAATGCTGGATAGGAAATGTACTCATTACCTTACTCATGTAAGTGTAACCCCTCTGTTCAATAGTTTTACAATAAAAAACATAAAAAAAGAAAGTTGACATTTTATATATTATAGCATCTTTGGCTTCTAAATCTTTCCTTCACAGGTTTTTGCTTTATTGTTGTTTGCTTAGAACATATTTGATATAACTCTGTGGAGTCTGTCTCCCCCATGCTGTGCAAATGCTGATGTCTCTTCTGAGTTTCTGTAGTTACTGTTTTCATATTGTGTAAAGATTTGCTCCTGCATTCACACAGTTTATGGATCATCAATAGTTGGGCAAGATTGTAATTAAACACCTTGGGACAATAAGGTCACAGCCTTGCTGATGGATGTGGGTGTATGTAAGAGAATATATTAGAAATTCAGGCACTTTAAAAGTCTTCCTACACTTCTGTTTTCTACTAGGCTCTCTTATATATCTGTTGAATGTCCAATGCCTATAAAAAGCCATTAATACATGGATAAGTTAATTCTTTCTGGTCTTACTTGGAGTAGGTGTGATGCCTCCCAGACAATTACAGGTAATATGGTAGCTTATCATGATGCATATGGAAGTCTCATTTGTTAATTCGCTGTAAGGAATATATATCCAATCTGCCCATCTCTTATTGCCTGCCCTAGTCTAATGTTTGACCTCCCTCTATTTGGGACAGAGATTACTATTGTTTAACAACACACAGGTCATGGGATGCTGTGATGTTCTACTTCACCCAATCACACCTCCTCCTAAGTGTGAAGTTGGGGGTTTTACAACTTCCTTTACCCTTGTAGAACTATTTTTAAAAATATTTTTGTTATCTTTTAGTGGTCGTATGAAAGAATTGATGTTCACCAAAGCAGTTTATAAATACAGTATATCTCAATGTCACCCCTTTCAACATTCTCACACACCTCTCCAAACCCATCTCTTCTCTTACTTACATGTAGTTATAAGTTATGTACTGAATTTCTTCCATTTAACAAAGCAGTTTATATGTACAATGCATCTTGATCTGTGTCATCACTTCAACATCATCTTCACCCCCTGTTGCCCCACCCCATCCTTTATATTTTCAATGCTGTGGTTATATACAATGAATTCTTGCCTGCATTCTCCCTGTTTCCCCACTTCATTCTTCTATTCTCCCCTTGGCCCCACCATCCTCTCTTCCAAGCACCCATTTTCTGGCACTCACTTTTTTGGGCTTTGACTTAATCTTTTTACAGAATTACACTAAATTTGTGCTCTCCATATAGTCTATTACACTTCAGTTAATCCATTTTAGTTCCTTAATACCTAGTGTGTTTACACTCCACTCCTTTTCAATATAGTACTGGAATTCCTGGCAAGAGCAGTAAGGCAATATTTTTTTTAAAAAAATGATCCAAATAGGGAAAGAAGTCAAACTATTCCTTTTCTGGAGATGACATGATCCTGTATTTAAAAGACCCTATAGGCTCCTGCCTCAAGTTACTAGAACTGATCCTAAATATTGGAAAAGTAGTGGGGTATAAAATCAGCCTACAGCAATCAGTATTCCCACAATTAGAAGACAGAGATTAAAATCAGGAAAACAATCCCACTTGCAATAGCTTCAAAAAGAAAGAAAGAAGGAAAAGAAAGTAACCTAGGAATTAACCAAAGATACAAAGATATGAACTTCAAAAAAATTGAAAAATAAAATTGAAGAATATTTAAGGAAATGGAAAGATCTTTTGTGCTCCTGGATTCGAAGAATTAACATCATGAAAATGACAATACTGCACTTGCAGAACTACTGTGCCAAAGAAGCTTCCAGAAAGTGTAAAGGATGCAAACAGTCATGACTAACACATTTCAAACTCCTAATTTTGCTAATGCCCCATCACTATCACAGGTATCTAGTTTGGTTGCTATGTTTTATGTTCTTCTTTATAATAAGCATAAACAATTCCTTAATAAATGATCTTGGCCCACTTCTTTTTTCTTGCAATAGAGGAACCAGGCTCCTAGCCGCAATTCTGTATATATTGAGGGAAGGCGTCTGACTGCCTTGGAACAAATATTTTCAAGATGATTAGACAGGTAAGGGAAACCTTCTATGAACTAACTCAAAGTTTTAAACATTTGGAACAGATTAAGAATGTAGATCAATTCTAAAAAATACTTAGGAGGGTTGGGAGATTGGAGATTGGGAGGTGGATGAGACAGACGAATGAAGTTTTGTCCTTTTTCTACAGAGCCACTTAGTGACAAAGACAGAATTGTATTTGTTGGCTCTGGGTTATCTGAAATTGGTAGATCTAATGACCTTACACGAATCTATTCTTAGACTTTACCTCATAGAAAACTAAGAGCTTCTAAACAGCTCCAAACTCTTATTTGAATCAAGTTAGTCTGGGCCAATTTATTCTCCTTAAGTTTCCTGTGCTAACCCATGGTATACTTCCTCAGGAATATGAGAAAGAGAAAAACATCTCTATAAACTTAAATCACGTGAATTAAAAAGTTCTCATTTAGAAAGGAGGAAAAATATTCACTGTAAAGATGACTTTCTCTTTACATAAGGAACCACAATAAAATTCTCTTCAGAAGAGACTTTCACAGAGCACTTAAATTATGAATAGACTTACGTAATTGCTCCTCTCCCATAAATGGAAATAAATATGTAGCATCTGCTTCTAGGAATTTTCAAAACCTTTACTTTTCTTCAAAAAGACTGAAATGGATAGTGAAAGTCAGCAAACTTTGTGCAGTAGAAATGCAGAGTTTATGAAGATTTAAATTTGAATATCTGATGATTTTGGATAAATATTAGGATATCACGTTTACCAATTATTAGAGAAATTAAATAATTCACCAAGCTTTATCTCACTTAAGGGCCATAATAACTCACCAATAATCTAGGAATCTGTAACAGTAAAGATTATTGTTGTACTTGGAAAGTATGAAATCTGAGTCCTGGAATAACACAAAGTATTTTAAAGGCATGGATAGGTCTGATCATGGAATATGATGAAACTTCTTCACCTTGGAGAAAGCAATTCTACACCTTGTAGAAAGCAACTCCATTACTTTGTAAAGCCTCTCTCATTTATCTTCACATGTGACTTTGATTTTATGGAATGCTTCTCCAGCTATTCTTCCAAGTGAAGTAGGTGCACATTTTATTCAGCCATGTGTTTTGTTAGACTTTGTAATATTTTGTAAGACAATTTTTATTCTATCAAAACTTGATTATTCTTTCTACTATTAACAAAGAATAAAGTCCAATGCTAAAAATCTAGAATTTTCTGCTATACAATAAAAATCAAAGCTATACTAAGAGAAATCATGTATATGAAACATTTTTCCTTCCATTTGATTTTAAAATGTACATATGTTCCCCAAATCTACCTTTAACAATCCAAAGCAGTTTTGTCCATCTAGTCAAAAATTGTGAGACTAAAATACTAAACATTAATCTGATGTTTACATTGAGGGTAATAAAAGAATAATTGTTATAAAGTATCCTTTTTCTTATAAAAGTAGTCATTTGGGGCTAGGAAGGTGGCTCAGTTGTAGAGCACTTGCCTTGCAGGCATGAGGCCCTGGGTTCGATTCCTCAGCACCACATAAGCAAAAAGAAAAAGCCAGAAGTGGTGCTGTGGCTCAAGTGGTAGAGTGCTAGCCTTGAGCTGAACAGCTGAGGGACAGCGCTCAGGCCCAGAGTTCAGGCCTCACAACCGGACCAAAAAAAAAAAGTAGTCATTTGTCTTGATATTCATAATCTCTTACATTAATCCTTTTATACAGTGAAGAATATTTTATATATATATTCTTTCTCATTTTAGTGTTAACAATATACTCCTTCAAAATATTGCTGACGGACAAATGTAGAAATGCTTATACTATTCTATGTGGAAAATATATTTATCAAGATAGACCTAATTATTGTCTGTTTGTGGTTTCTCATTGTTTATCCTTATTATTATGACTATTGTTGTTGTTGTTGTTTGTTACTGTTGTCCTGATGCTTAAAGATAGCGCTTTACCACTTGAACTACAGCTGCATTTCTGGCTTTTTTGTGGTTAATTGGAAACAGGACTTTCATAGACTTAACTGCCCAAGCTGGCTTTGAACTGGGATCCTCATATCTCAGGCTCCCAAGAGTTTAATTCAATTCCAAGAAGTTATCCATTTTCCATGAGCTGTCATGGAATTACATCATCTCCTATGATCTATGATTATCTATGATTATTTATGATTCAACAAAAGCCACTATCACCCCAGCCAATCCACTTAATTTTTCATTATCTCTATTTATACAGTATATTTCATTTACTTTCACTAACATTAAATAAATATGGTTATATAATTTACCTCTCTTAAAATTGTCTTAATTTCTTTTTGAAACAGAGTTGTCCATCTGTCTCTTTTGTCTACTCAGCTTTTAAAAATTAACCCTTTCATATATCAATTCATCTGAATTATTGCCTGATACTATAAAAATTTACATACAATTTGAAAATGTTAACCTAGCTCTTTTGGAAACAAGATGATAAACTCATCCATGTTTTTATGATTACTTAAGTTTTGTTTCTACCTTGAAAGCTATTCAAATAAGATATCTGAAGCAAAGAATGTATCTGTAACATCAGTGCTCAAGATTAAAATAAAGCTAAACTGAGCATCTTTTACTAAGTTACTTGAAGATGTTTCTTTTCTTTCTATGCAATATAAAAACAATTCAAACCCTTTGGAAAAATAGTGCATGTTTTCACATCATCAATAATCGTAAAGGGAGCTATGGATGATAGATAGTAGATTATGCCCAGAGCAGGATGTCCACTTAACAATATGTGTTACTTGACAGAAGATGCATATCCTGGAATAATAATTTCTTTAAATTTTGCACAAAATTACACAAAGATGGAAAGTTTTTTCTAAAGTATATTAGCCTATCAAGCAATCCATTAGAAATCCTCTATAATGTTTGTTACAGTATGCCTAAAATGATATAATTAATTATATTGTTATTTACCTTCTCCCTTGTTGTTCTATGTCTTATAAAAACCTCTTTGTAATGACATGATCACATGAACGTGGGACTTCAGGAATTAGAATAAAAATGCCTTAAAGAAAGCCTATCAGGCAGAAGATGGTGTCCACATCTGTAATCTCAGACCTTGGGAGGCTGAAGCAGTAAGACTGTGAGTTATAATCCAGTCTGAGCTACATAGTGAAGACTCTATCACAAAAAGACAAAATGTATCAAAATAAGAAAAAGGACTTTAGTAAATCTGAGACAATGGATTACTTATAAAGAGAATACTTTTCCCTAAAATTAGCTTCTGACTTCTATTTTCCATGGTGACTTTCTCTCTTCTCCATGGCAGATTTTCTATATGTGTTTGAAGGTAAAGTGCCATAGAATCTCCAATGCATATCTCTGAAGAGTTTAATTCAATTCCTAGGAGTTACCCTTTTCCACCAGCTGTCATGGAATTTCATCATCTCCTATGGCTCACATTATCTATGATTCACAAAATGCTTCAACAAAAACTGTTATGAAGTGGGTTCTGTTATATATTCTTTCAACTAATTCACTTAGGTTTAGCCTGGAAATACGCATTATATCAATATGTATTTCATTAAGAGAGTTGTGTCAATAAAGTAACAGGGAAAATAGAGGAAATGTACTGGATATAATTTATTTACCTTTTAATAAGACCCATGACATATTAAACCACACAGGAAACTCATAGTGAGTTTAGATAGAAATAGTGGCTAAAAATGTCTTGAAGTTTAGAAGCTGTATTGCTTAATCAATAGTACTGTTTCTAAATGAATACAGGATAATAGTCCCACAGAGAGAGGTATCATGGTTTGTGAAAAACATTGTTCAGTGTCAGTACTAATATATGAGAAGGCATCATATTTTATAAAATATGGTAAATTTTTAAATTTGTAACTTTGAATATATACTGAATGGAGAAATTCAAAATAAATGATGTGCTCTATGAGATAAAAATCTCAGGAGAGCTCAAATCATCATGCATTGATTGTTCATTCTTTATTGAATGGTTCTAGAAATCTAGACCCACTGTTTAATAAATAAGAGATTCAGAAGGCAATGATTTTCAGTAAAGATGCAATAATGATAGGAAAAGTATGGTGAAAGCAGAATGAAGTAAAAATACAGAAATTATTTTGTATGATGTAACATTTTGCTAAAAGAAAGAAGAGGAATACAATACAATACCATATATTTGTTTGCCTATATAAAAATAAAAAATATTTAATTGAGATTTGTTTTGCATTTTCCTGCCACTTTATCTACTAATCAGAAAGTAAGTTCTTTGAAAGTCTGTGATTTAAGCCTTTTTGTACTATCATTAATAATTACTAATAGCACTAAGAGTAGAAAGTTGATTACCAGTAAATATTTGATAGATCGGTATAAAATAGAGTCTAGTCAAAAGGGCACAGTTTAAAAATATCAAATGCTCATACATGCATTCTGTGTAAAAGAATAAAATTCAAAGGATTAAAAAAGAAAATTATATCACTAGATAGGGAAAGCAGGACACATTATTTTTAAGTATGCTAAAACAGTAAATACATAATCTATCAATTGCAAATAAATCTATATAAATACAGACTAAACCCTACAGCTGATTCAGAGACTCTCTGAGAAATAAAAACTCATTGACAGCTTAAAGAAAATGATTTGACCCAATAGCAAAAATCAGTTCAGTAATACAGCACAATAAATTGCAAAGTATGATTAGTCATCCTAATTCCTGACCATACAAAAGACAATCTATGTTATTGAAACCTATGACATTTCCAAGATATTATCAAAATTATTGGTGCTTTTAGTTAGGATAGGGGCATTATTAATTTTTATATAAAAACTCAAAATTCCAAATGCAAATCATCACTTAAGTTCAACAATTTTTAAAAATTCATAATGGGGCATAGTATTTGATTAAATTGCAAAAAGTTCCCACAACAAGATTCTAAATATAAGTTAGGTAGTAATAGCTCAAGCATAAAATTGTTAATCAGGAAGCTGAGATCTCTAGATGTTTCAAATTATCTTGTAACATACATTAGGGAAATGGCTATGCACCTGATTTCCAATGTCTAGTAAAAAAAAATTCTTGCATGTGTGATGGATTAATTAATGCACACATGTGAAGTATTAATTCAAATTAAATATATTACAAGAAATGGTTTATATTTATCATTTAGAGTTTGATGATATTTACCAGAAGAAAAGATCAATAAATTTCCACAAATGATTATAATATAAAAAGAATTCCAACCAACTTTACCAATATATAATATGGCATATCTGTCCTAAATCAACATCTGATATTCAACTTAGCTTGAAAAACACTGGAGATTTTACCACATAATCAGGAATTATAAGTATATGCACTATCATAATAATTATTCAACTGTTTTAAAAACTCTAGACAAGTAGTATGTTAACAAAATTAAAAGGGAAAAAAGTAAATGGACATCAATGTTAGCTGATAATTTTATGGTTGAAATGACAATAAAACATTAAAAAATATTAAAAGATTAGCTAAATAATAAATAATATAGACATTGATTTCCTACTGAAAAATTAGGAAGAAAGGAATGTAAGCAACTGCAAACTATGCCAAGACATATTTTATATCTATACTTAAATAGAGAAGCAATTTGGAGACCTATATCAATATCATGACAATTTACTTATGTATGAGATATCAGATAAATTGAAAACATACTATGCTTCCTAACATGAATACTGTATATTGCCAAGACACTAATACTAATTTATAGACTTAATAAAATTCCAGTGGAATATTTTTATGAATTCAATGAAGTAAATGAATCTTGAATAAGTAAGTGACAACAGCAAAAGCAATCTTGAATGGGAGAAACATAGGGAGGATTTGACTTAACAGATTTATAAACATACTGTGAGGCCCAAAGTGTAACCAGTGAAAGAAATGAAAGAACAGTTAAAGAACAGTTTCTAACGCTAATAAAATGTATGCAATGGCATGATAATACAAGAATCAAAGGAAAAATGGTGCAGAGACAGTTACTTATTGGGAATAAAATTAAGTAAGGCCTACAGGCCAATATAAATTTTGGAAGGAATAAAGAATTGAAAATATAAAATGGGCCTGGCTTACTTCACTTAATAGAATTTTTTCCAAGTCTTTCCATTTCCTAACAAATGGGGCAATGTCATTCTTTCTAATGGAGGCATAGAATTCCGTTGTGTATATATACCACATTTTCTTGATCCATTCATCTACTGAGGGGCATCTGGGTTGGTTCCATATCGTAGCTATGGTAAATAATGCTGCAATAAAGATAGTCGTGCTGGTAGCTTTAGTGTGGTCTTGTTTGTGATCATTTGGGTAAACGCCCAAAAGTGGGATTGCTGGGTCATAGGGGAGCTCTATGTGGAGTGGAGTCTTTTGAGGAACCTCCATACTGTTTTCCAAAGTGGTTGAACAAGTTTACGCTCCCACCAACAATGCAGTAAGGTTCCCTTCTGTCCACATCCCCTCCAGCATCTGTTGTTATTAGAGTTCTTAATTATAGCCATTCTAACTGGGGTGAGGTGGTCCCATGGTTTCCCTTATTTGCAATAACTAGTATATGTCTGAGTCAAACAGAAAAGGTCAGACAAATTGACGTTAGGGGAATGAACCCCAAGATAAGTATTCAAATGTTTTTTTTCTTTCATGCAATTGTTTCTAACATATTTATAAGATGATTTCTTTGTTGCTTTGTATGTCCCTCCCCCACTGTATAACCCATGTTTCACTGTATTTGATGTTGGTATAATTTGTGGAGGGGAAGGGAAAAAACAAATCATTTAACTAGGGTGGACCCATTGCAACAATGAGATGTACAAGTCCTTATGTCGAAAACAAACTTCACAACTTTGGTGGGGGGTGCGGGGAGGACCAGATGGGGGGAGGGAGGGAGGATGGGAAGGGATGGGAAGGGGAAACAAAGAGGAGGCAACAATGCTTGATAAGAAATGCATTCGTTATCTTGCCATGTAATTGTAACTCCTCTGTACGGTATTCTCACAATAATAAAAAAAAAGAAAATATAAAATGGAATTAAGATCATATTAGAAAAAACATCATATATCAGATTTCAAGGAAGATGAAACTAAGGAACACAATCAGAGGTATATAAAAAAAACTAACCATACAAATATTTCAGATCTTCTCAGATCAACAATAGCAAAAATAATTAAATGGCAAATGAAAATGAGGACATTTTTGAAACATGTTTGACAACACTAGAGACTTGATATTTAAAAAGCATTACAAACTGAAAGATGACATGAATATAGGATATGAGAAAACAATTTATTGAAAACAAACCAATGGCAAATAAGCATATGAAAATTTTCTAGCTCCCTATTAATCTAATCAGAGCAAAATAAAACAAACCAGGCTTCTGCCTATTAAATTGACAAATACTTATGATATTATTCAATGAAGGTGAGAAAAATGTTTAGAACAGTATTTTCACATGGAATTTAAAAAGCTATCAAAAAACTGCAAGTTTACATTCCATAACCCTGAAATTCACCTTCTAAGGGGACATGCTAAAAACATAATTCAAGGTGCTGAAAAAGATACACACACACACACACACACATACACACACACACACACACAACTAATACTCAGAGTAAATAACAGTAGAGTTGTGGAAATAATAGAACTTAACTTACATATGGAAACATTAGGTAAATTTTCCATTACATAATAAGATACAGTATTATGCAAATATTAAATGCATATCTTATGAATTTATACTGATAATAAAATTGATGCTAAATGGAGCAAGCAGAATACAGACTATGTAGTACCATAACACTGAAAGGAGGCAGAGCAAATTCTGAGACTTATTCATCTTTTATTAGTGGTGCTAAGTGCTTTAAACTTTACTTGCTCTACATTTTTTCTCCTAAAATTCTCTTTAGTAAGTACACTTTAGCTATCAAATGAGCAAGAAATTGCTTAAGACTAATGTTGACTTAAATGTGTTAAGAATGAATGAAAGTAAAACAACAAATGTCAATAAACTGACTTGCTATATATATTATTTACATAATATTATATATCTAATTATGACAGTTTCCCTCTATGCTTTGTGTCTAAAGTATATGTATTGAGATATTTTATGTTATTTTTATTTCTGAGAAATGAAACTGAACTAAAAACCAAAGAAAAAATATTTAAAATCACTTTTAAGATTACAATGTTCTCCTTGTGTTCTAATGACTCTGTCAATTTGTGGTAGGTAAAATTTAATTACATTGATAATAACATTGCTGATACTAAATTCAAGATTATACAATCTGAGAATGTTTACTTGGCTCACTTAGCCAACACCAAAGAATTCTCCCCCACCCAACTGTGACCAGCATAAGGAACAATATATTTGTTTTGCACCCTTCTTTTGCCTGGTACCCCAACCATGTCTAGTATCTGAAAGTAACAATAGATAGAACCTGGATTACTCACCAGTGCTTAAAAATAGCTGCCAAAGTCAAGACATGCAATAACCTTCTAAGTAAGTTTGCTGGCTCCACATTGCATTTGAAGGCACACCCCCTCCAAAAGTCTGCACTCACCATCTGCTATCAACCGCAGAATAATGTGTTCAAGTCTGGTGTTGCTTGGCATAAGCAAAAACAGTCAATGTCCAACTCCATTCAGATATGTGCACCATATCAGGAACCTTATGACACAGTCCTCAACATCGATGGAGTCCTTTCAAGCCCTACTGCACATCAATCAAGTATGTATGACAGTCAAGCTGATAGAAAAACTCGAAGCCAATCATAAAACCTACTGTGCATGGATCTCTCCAGTTGCCTGCAGTTCACCTTCTATTAAGATGATAGCTTTGGCCTAGTCTTCCATGCCAAAATAAGTCCATGGAGTCACTCTGGCAAGAAGAAGGGTCTATATCAATGTCAACAAACACCTTTCTTGCTGCCGACCCTACCATCTGTCCTCTCACTTCCTACCTACCTTACTTTGTGTGGACCTTGATGAATGGGATTCAAATAGTCCAACATTATAGTTTAGCCAGGCTTTGCAGATGGGGTCAACATAACTACCCTCTGGTCAATATCCAAGCTGACAAAGCTGATGGGTGATCTGGAGAGTGTCTTTTGCAAACTTGATATCATAAATAAAACAAATGAAGAAACTGCTGCCAGTTTTGGGGTTTTAAGTTCATAAAAAGCATGATAGGTTCAATTTAGAGTGACTTTGTTTATAAAATTCCTAAATATATATTTATAAAGTATACGGAAGTTCTCTTTCAGTGTTATAGGTAAGGGAAATATAATGGACAAATAAAAATAAAACTGGTTACTTGCATATATTTACCAAGTAGTCTGAGAGGAAGGGAAAAAAGTATCACAAATCTGTAGAAATAAACCTTTAATATGTAATTGACAATGTTTAAGTAATATATTTCATTATTCATTACATGCAACAATATTAATGTTAAATGAAAAAAATAGACTTCATATATGTTCTTCAGAAATTATATAGCATTTACAAACTTTAGGTAGAACAATAAAATTAATATAATCATAGGTATAGGATAGAAGGAAGTACTAGAGAAATAATCATTTTTATCATAAAAACATAAATATAATAATTAATATTGGTGTTCCTGTAGCAAATAAATTTTTTGTTGTTGAACATACTGACAATCTTCTCATTTAGGTCATTGAAAGTATACTTAAGTCAGGCATTGGCGGCTCAGGTCTGTCTGTAATTCTAGCTACTCAGGAGGCTGAGATCTGAGGATTACTGGTCCGAGAGTCAATAAGAAAGTCCATGAGACACTAATCCCCAATTTACCACTAAAAAGCTGGACATGGTTCAAGTGGTAGAGTATCAGCCTTGAGGGAAAAAAAAGCAGTGGTGCCAAGGCCCTGAATTCAAGCTCCAGTACTGGAAACAATAACAAATTTTTTAAAAAATGACACTTAAAACACTAATTATGTATGAAACAAACAGAAGATTTCAAGAATTGTCACTGGTTTCAACCTAATTAAATATGATGATGGAGTGATAAGTCTATAACTTTTCCTTCATGAGAAGCTAAATATACTCCTAGAATGGCCAAATTCACCAAAAATAAAAACAAAAACTGTCTACTATAAATCTAAAACACAGTCAAACTCCAGGAAATTTATGTAAGTAATAATTAGAAGATAAATCTTTATCACATGAGAAAACGAATGAAGCACTATACATACAATTGTTCAAAGCAATCTATCATAATTCTTCATAATTAGTAAATATCTACTAAATGTTGCAGAAATAACCAGAATTTAATTGAAAAGAAAAATACAATGAGTCTTCTATTAGTAGAACTCAAATCTTTCCAAATCCATGGGAAAATGACTCAAATTATTTTACAAGGTATATCAGTTGTCTTTATGTTATGAATTGGGATGAACTCTTATTGTATTTAAAGAAAGATACTGTGTTTTCTTTGAGGAATTACAGTGGAACCTAAAAAATGGATTATTTTTAAATTTCTAAATATGTTCAAATTTCCTAGCATTCTTTGGTCTACTAAGATAATGCCATAGAAATCCTACATAAAACCTGAACCTACAATGTTCTGGCCTAATCATGTGGCTAATCTCTTTGATTTTTCCTGAAATATGTTCCCATCCCATTTTCTATGGGAATTCTCCCACTGATTAACACAGAGAATGAGAAGTTGGCCTGTGCTCTATAGGCACCATTGAAATGTGGCCACCTGAGGCATGTAGGGAGAGTATCCAGCTGGCATACCACATGTTGCCCTGGAGTAGTATACAATGAGAGAGATATTTTGGCTAAGATTACCTGGGCAATCTCTACAAAGGTCCTGATGATGAAAAGGACTTTAGCAGTATCATTGTCTCAGGCAAGAAATATGAGCCAGGGAAAATCCTGTTTCTAAGTTTATATATTTTAGAATAAAAAAATCTTGGAAGAAAAACCAAAGAAATCTATGAAAGAGAAAATTTGGTCATCAATACTAGGGTTTTTTTTTTATCCACATCACTCAGACTTTTTAGAGAACTCCAGATACTTTAAAATTAATGCTTATGTATATTACATGACTATAAAATATGTAATGAATGTCCTAAAAACAAGAGATGCAAAAACATACCTAAAAATTGATACATACAGTGTAATTTTTGTGTATATTATATAATCAAATAAATACATATACTACGCATTTAAGAAACCTTGTTTTTATTTTTATTTCATAAAACTTGTGAAAAAGAAAATCCGTACATTTGAACTGTACTGCCAACGACACAATTTTGTTAATTTGACTCTTTTTTCAAAACACCATAAGTGATTAGAACACATAATGCACTAGTATTTTTGCCAATTTTTGTTTTTAAACTAAAGCTGTTTTTTAATTACATAAGCACAAAATCAGAATTTCAAAATCATCAAACATATTTCAGGGTGAATTTTAAAATAAGCCCACTAGATTGTTTGTTAGACCAACTTTGAGCGCCAGGAACATTTTTGTGAAATTCCACTGGGTTAAATGGGGTAGCTAGGAAACGCTCCTCGTGGTGAGAAAGAAGCATATGCATTATTTTCAATAAGTTTTGTTTAGAGTTTCCACCCTCCTACTGAGTTGCTCTGGCGATATTTACAATACAATATGAGTATACATCTTAAGGGATTTATGATGTCACCAACTGCTTAGACACAATTACAGCTGGGTTTTACATTTGTGTTTATATGCTATTTTGCATATAGATTCCAAAAACCAATGAAGAGAAAATTTGATACAAAACACATTCTGGAACTGAAAGACAAGATTCCATCTATCAATATAACCAGTTGATAGTACACGAAGACAGAGTCTGACACTAAGTGAAACAACCATAATTGTTTAAATATGCTACTTCAGCCACTCGAGCTGTCATTCAAGAAGCTTTTGCTTTGAATCATTAATTCAATGCCACATGAATAGAAATTCTGATTTTTCAATAGATTTTGGTAGAGACCTGTCTACATAAAGAAAACTAATACCTATATGGAAACTTGAAATTTGTCATCTATGTCTATTTGAACATGCTTAAAATATTATAGTTGTGAGCTTAATTTACATTTTTCCTAAAAGCTGAGACAAATCACAAAGATCACAGTGTCCTTAAAATTAATGAGTTTCAATTTATATCAGAGAAAATAGACACTCTAAGAGCTAGAGTATTGGCAGAAGATCACACTGCTAAGTCCAACAGCACATTTAATGTGGTTATTCAAATCTGAACAAACCATAAATATTTTTCTTAAATTTTCTTTATCCTAATTCTAATCATTTACCAAAAATAGTTATATGGGTAGCTTAAATATCTAATTAATTTTTTATATATTGAACTAAATTTTGTAGTTTTGTGACCAATAAAATTTGGTTTACAATATGTATTTTTCTTCAGAAATTTAATGATTCTATTATTTTAGTTCTCTGATAGCAACTTTATTCCTAAGAAGCTGGAAAATATTAAGATTCAAGTTTGTGTATCATTCACCTTTATTGACTACCATCCATAAAGCCAGAATCAGCTCTGCTTTTGGCTGATCATCATATCTAAATATTGATTCCTCTAAAACTTGCATTTTGAGAATTTCTTCATTTTAGAATTACAGGTGGAAAGTCACTTCTCTTTGATATAAACTGCATGCAATAAAGAAGGAGGCAGTCCTACACAATAAATATGTAGGGAATGGTTTTCCACCTCTGCGTGTTGCAGAAAATCCCACTGAGTTAAGTAGGGTTCTACCAAGGCCACTTAAACATATTAGCCTATTATGCTCCACATTTCTTTATTGTTCTCAAAAAGCTAATGAAATGTTCCAGTGTAATGTTTATGCTGGAGTACTTTTAAAGGCATTTTAGAAGTGATGTTTCTCTCATAACTCCAGAAGGGGGTTCCACTTCCTAAAAATATTTAGTAGACCATGCAGAGACCATACAGTTCCATTACTGAGAATGTTTAGATTCATAGCTGGAGAAGGAAATCCTTAAAGATAATCACATAAGAGTTTCACAGTGTTGTCTTACCATCGTTTAAAATTCACAGGATTTAGGAAGCTGGCAGGAAATATTCTGTAATACACCACTGAAGGGATAGGTTCAAAATATTGTGTCTATGCATAAGTAAATGTGATTTATAGTGGTCAGTCTATTGGTTCAGAGCATCATGTAACAAGGAATAAATGACTTTTCCAGAGTCAATTAAGTTTAGAAAAACGTCCCTTCACTGAAATTCAGTTTGTAGAGAAAAACAAAGAGTTTAATTCCCTTTTGGGGTATTAATTAACCTGCAACTGAAAGAAGAAAAAATAAGAGTTCTTGATAGCTATGATCCCTTTTAGCTGAAATATTTGCAAGTTTTATGATTCTTAATGCCAACACTGTATGTTAAGTAATAGTACAATAGGAAAAATAGAAATAAGACTATCACTAAATTACTTAATTTCATCAAAATGGAAACTTTATCAATAAATCTTTAATTACTACCAACAACCAGTTCACCTTCAGAACATCAACACTGGATAAACAAATGAAAGGCTGAATTCTAAGGACAGATATTCAGAGAAAAAGAAGAAAGTTAAAATAATGAATACAGTAATGAATTGAGAAAGAATCATATACTTGTGCTAAACTAACATGTGTTTGCCTTGTCAAAAGTCCATTTCTTATATAATCACTGTCAACTGCAAACCATTTGGAGATATTGTAGAGTAGTTAATGTTCAAGAAATCAAAAAATAGTAAAAAATCTTTTTTTTAATGGAGTCAGTTCATGGCTCTAACTTCAATGCAATAATCCAAATAATGTCTTGTTCTTTTTTAAAATTAGATATAAACATTCAATACAGATACTGTGGCTTAATGAATGCCAATAGTGTTCCATGTGCTTTATTTTCATTTGCTCATCTAAGAACACCAAGAGGTGAGTAAGAACACAGATATAATTACAAAGTACAGAATCCTAGTGGCTATCATTAACCACTGACTTACTGGTTTCTTCAAATTTTTTCAGTATGTAAACTAAGTGGAGCAATGCTTCAAGAATGAACATGACTCAGTAATCAAAAATGACAAATACTTCTTTTCACTAAAATAGTTAGACAAGTCCTTAATTTATTAAACCAACAGCCAACGAGAATGAAACTATGAAGCTACATTATAAATCCTTTAATAAAAAGAGTTGGAGTCTGGTGCTGGTGGCTCAGGCCTGTAATCTTAGATACCCAGGAAGCTAAGATCTGATGATCGTGATTCAAAGCCAGTCTGAGCAGGAAAGTCTCTTATCTTTAATTAGCCACCAGACCAGAATTAGCACTGTGGCTCAAAGTGGTAGAGTACTAGTCTTAAGCAAAAGAGCTCAGCGACAGTGCCTAGGCCTTGAGTTCAAGCCCTATGGCTGACAAAAAAGAAAAGAAAAGAAAAGAAAGAAAGAAAGAAAGAAAGAAAGAAAGAAAGAAAGAAAGAAAGAAAGAACAAAAGAAAGAAAGAAAGAAAGAAAGAAAGAAAAGAAGGAAAAAGAAAAACCCATCTGGTTCTTGTAGCATACTGAACACTAAAATGAACACAAAGGGTCTATGTTATAGCCCTAATACTGCCCTTATCCTGCTGTGTCATTTCAGGAATTTACTTAATATTTACATTCACCCAACGGGATTTTTTCCTGCTTTTTTTTTTCTCTGTGGATCAGACCTCTAAGTTCCCTTCAAGCAATAGCATTTTTATACCAACTTGTCTTCAAAATCAATTAACTGTTTACCTTGTTTCAATTATTATATAATTTCCACTAATCTAAGTAAATGGTATTATACTGCCAGATTTAACGAGATGACAGATGAGTCTAGCTATTGTCTTCTAAAATCTCTGAACTCCATAAATTTAAGATAGATCTTTCCCTATAGTTTTGTAATAGTAACTTTATTTTTTGATTAGTAGGCTTTAATTGTATAGATTAAGAGAGTCAATGTGACATTTCGATACATTAATACAATGCGCACTGACCAAATCCACCCATTCTTTATCCACTCATTCCCTTCACAATCTCTCCTAATCACCTGTTACCCTTAACCTTATCCTGATGATGCAAATACTAAAAGTAATTTTGATCCAAGAGTGAGAACTATGACAGAGGGGGAGGCAGAGGCAGGAGTGATTCAATTCAATTACACACTACTGCATATGCTTCTGTTCGTTTACTTACATTAGTCTTGAAAATTTCTTTGATAGATAACAACAGTATAGGCCATGTGTAGTAAACTGGTATTGTAAGGAATGGGGGAAGGAACAATGGAATATCTGAACCTAGAATTTAAACACTTATAACACTAGAAATACTTGACAAACATACCACATTCTTTGTGCTCTAGAAATCATTTGATGATTAGCCCAGACACTAGAAGTCCACCTTCTATAATTTAGACAGTCAAAGGTCATTTGAAAGGAAGAGATGAGGTCAAGAGCAAGCCCCTTAGGTCTACTCTAGAAGTTTCACTAGAGGGTGCTCTTGGACTTTTATGAGTTCTCTATTCTCAAGAAAACCAAATATTCCTTAAAAATTATTCTCTCCCTTAGCATAACTTGGATTCCATTATGGAAGCTATATCTGATACTTTAATACAGATATAGATAAATCAGTAGCCATTGGGCCTCTTTTTCATTTTCCATTGTAACTGTCTTATTTCTACTATTAGCAAATAGTTAGGCTTTATTAATTTAAAAACCACAGGTTTTTAATAAGACACTTTCTGATATACCCAAATGAGATAGAATGGGGTTAATAGATGAAGCTATTTTTGCAAATATGTTGTTGTACACATCTTTTAAAAAGATTTATAGTTCATGTACATATTGGAAGGATTTTCCTTACTCCATGAGATCTGTGGAGGAAATCTCATTGTCAAACAGAATCAATCTCAAGCAATTCTTTATATAATAATCATTCAAATTTCTCATGACATCAACTATTAAGCACTGAATATGTACTAAACATATCTTTGAGTCTTTACTGTGCATAGAAGTCTTTGTATCATGTTCCTGACATTTAATATCCATTCTAAATGTTAAAATTTGTTTCTATAAATGCAGTTTTACTTTTGTTAGATTCTATTTTTATGACTTCTAATTATTTCTAATAAGAGTTATTTTACCTACACTCCCTATTTTTGTTAGATGCATTTGCAAGAGAAATAGAAAATGGAAATTGTTTCCTTGTTACATGATTAACATTTTCGGGGGCTGGGGTGGGGCAGGAAAGAAGTGTCAGTCTTTGAGCTTGAAGTCAGGGCCATGGCACTATTCCTTAGCTTTTTTGCTCAAGGCTAGTTTACTATCACTTGAGTCTCAGCCCCACTTTCAGGTTTTTCATTGGTTAATTGGAGCTAAGAGTCTCCTGGACTTTCCGGTCTTGGTTGGCTTGGAACTATGACCCTCAGATCTCAACCTCCCCAACATGTTTAATGATTAATAATTATTTTTATTTATTAGGAAGAGTAAGCATGTTTTCGTGTACAGGTTAAAAACTAAAAATGAAATATATCCACTAAGAGCAATTTTCTTAACAACAGAAATGAATGAGTAAATATTGCATGCTTAGAATGTAAACATTCTTGTGAACCACTTATAACCACTAGTCATTATGTATGGTGCTATAGTGACCTTGTTATCATAGCTATTCCAAACTGACAGTGTTAGTATCTTTAGTTTTGATAGTAAAATTCTGATTATGATATGGAATTCTAGTCTTTGTCAGTTTTTTGTAATTTGGTTAAACTTACACTTTCAATATTCCCAAATGGAATTAAGTTCATCAGTTTCTCTTAAAGATCAACTTGGTAATTTTCAAAACTAAAAATTCAATGCCTGAATAGTAGCCCCTTACTCTACATAATCTATAGAAAATGTTCTAAAATCACATTTAATAAAAGATGTATTCCTTTATGAATTCCAGCTCCATTCAGTATCTTGAGTGGATTGTAACTAGCATAAAAAGTTGGGAAAATTCAAAGTGGCCTCCCAGCTCTTATAAAGTAATCATATGAGCTCCTAAGGAGTCCTCTTTGAGAAGCACAAGCATGTATCAAGTGTGCATAGTGAGAGTGAGCACATCTGCTATATGCTATTTTCCCATTCAAATTTGTAGGGGACAAAGTCACAAGCATATATTCAAAGTGTACTTTGATCAGAGTTAGTTCTAAATGAGCTTAAATAACTCCATGAAGAACTGGCAAAATTCCCACGGATGCTGTGAAAACAAAAATGAATCAATGAAAAGATGTAATTATTTTAGTCCTAGATGTAATTAATTTGTGGGAAAGGTCATTTTCTTTCAAATACATTCAGATTTCTTTAAACACAGGTCAATGTTTACTGGCTAATGGAAGAAAAGACCCATTTGGTTTGAGTTTGTCCATGTTCATATTCATCTCTATACCATAGCTAAATAAAATATTTTGTAAATCTTCACATTTGCAAGAGTGGGTTCAAGCTGAGGCAGTGACAAGCTTTGTTGATTGTAATAAGAAAACCTCTTAACTATTCATAAGTGTTCTATGGTTTCCTTTTCTAATCTTTTTATTGAAAACAAAATAGTTTCACTACATTTTATGAATCAGATTAGTAAAAAATTTTAGCTAGAAGTTATATCAGAGATGCAAATCTAACTTGATTAGTTACAATTAGGACACAAAGACAGAAAGATTAAGTGACAAGCCATTTGAAGCTGTGCAGTTAGTATGGAGGAGGTCTTATTCAATGAGTTCCCAGTACCTAATCCAGTGCTCTTTCTATTGAACAGCTTTCCGTGTGCTTTGTATTAGTGTAGTATGTCATAATTTTAAGTTGACTAGCACTGAAATTTCAGAGAAAGAGAAGAATGTAAGGAAATTACCCTTCAGCAATTAGCTCTAATTTAGCCATTACTCCTAAGAGGAGTCATGTAGTAGTCTAGGTTGACTAACCTGTGTTATGTGAGTGTGCATATGCATTAAAAATGAACACATCATCTAGTACAATAATGTTCTCACTGACTACAGGGACCTGGTATATTTCAGCAGTTAGCCAGTCTAGGCCATCTTGAATCTCAGAGGCACCTTGTATTTCTCTGAAAGTCAGCTCAGCATGAAAGTACTGCCTACCTTGTAGAAATAAGAGTGCAGATGTCCTCTTTGCTTTAAGAAGACGCACTAAGGCAAATTCTGAACTTACCAAACAGATAAATTAGGAGTGATTATTCACATTATAAAAGGATTCACCACAGGATGCTTTTAAATCATAAGCTGCTCTACTGCATTTTAAATAAGTTGATTTACAAAGCTTCCTTTATAAGTACCTTCACAATTAAGAGTTCATGGTCCCTTATCTAAAGGCAATGAGACATTGGTGGGCATAAAGGCCCACTGCTTTATTTCCTGCTAGACCACACTTTCTTTCCCATATAAGAGATTAGCATTGTAGTTCATTTTTGAAAACTTAATGAATCTATTGCTTCTGGAAAAAAATTAATATCCTTTGAGCACTTACTGTGTGCCTGGCACAGAGTTATGAATTTAACATTGATCTCATTCACTCCTCCTTGGCACAACTTTAGGAGATTAGTACAATAATCCTAATTATAGATGAGGAAATTGGGATTCAGAGAAGAGGTCAAGTAACTTGACTAAATTCATGAGGCTAATAAATGATGGCGTCTAGATACAAAGGCAGAAATGTCTAGAGCTCTGGCACTTACATCTTTATAATATGGGTTCAGATGAAATTTAATGCTGCCTCTGACCTCTGGCCCAACTGAGCATAGTTGAGCTCCAAAGTACTACCGTAGTGAAGCAATCCTGCTAATAGTAATAAGAACCAGTCATGCGGCCTGAATAGACGAAGATTGGGGTCACTATGATGAGGCTGCCTATTCTGACCACTTCACTGCTGTATTCAGCAAGGCCTGTCTCCTTCGGATTCCCACCCTTGAAACTAACTCTTCTCCACTATTGAGAACAATTAAAATCTCATTTCTCCATAGCCATCATATTGCTTTCATGTTTTATTTTTTCTATGTGAAAATATCTAATTCATGGAACTTATATTTGCTATAACAGTCCATCTGCTATTCACATATATTTCATTCTTTCATGAAACTAGTTTTTCTGGAACAAAGAACTGACTTAATGGCAATTCTAAGTGGTTATGTAATTTTAAAATGGTCAGAAAGCTATAAAGAATAATGGCTATGACTGTAAGCCATGGAATCTGTAAGGCCTAGGTCATCTAACGATTCTGTTTGCTTGCAAGATTACTTAACATTTCTGTACCTCCATTCTTTTAAATTTAATTTTTTGTCAAGGTGATGTACAGAAGGGTTACAGTTACATAAGGTAGTGAGTACATTTCTTGTCGAACTTGTTACCCCCTTCCTCATTTTTCTCCCACTTACCATCAATTTTGAAATGAATATAACAGTAGCACCTAGATTAGAGGCTTTTTACAAAAAGATTTAAACAAATAGGGTAAGTTCTATATGAATGTCTTTACTAAAGCTAGTAGAGTGATCACACAGTTAAGAAATAATGGTTTAAGGCCTAGTGTAGTGGTTCATCTCTGTAGTTTCTACACTTTAGAAAGTGAAGCTGGAGAATAAAGAGTTCAAGACCAGCATGGGTTAAATAGTGACAAGAAAGACAGGAGAATGAAAAAGGAAACAATGGCATATTATCATATAACTGTAGCTTTCAGAGAGAAAGGTAGTTGAGAACCACTAAAAAGGGCACTTTGACTTATGGACCCCGCTTCTCCATAAACCCTAGCCAAAAGATCCCAGGCTGCTTGCTGGCTTTACCTACCTTATCCAGTAAACAGATGAATGGGTCCATACCTCCACCTCCAAAATGAAATTATTCTATAATTCTAGGATTCTTTGATTTTATCCCCCTAGGCCCTGCTCAAATTTTATTACTAATTATGTTTGAGGAATACTACTAAATTACTAACTTTTTATCTGAACATTTATATTAAGTCTGTTGAGATTTCAAGCAGCTTAACTGCATTATTTCCATGAAAGAGCATAAGCCTCTGAGAGTCTACAGACGGAACTCCTGGAAAATGAAAGCTATTATAATTGCATAAGAGTAATTTAATGTTACTTTTGAGGAAATAATCCAAAGTCCTATTCTACCTGGTCAACAGAATTCTGCCTCTCTCTGTCACACCTGGCACAATCCGTGTCTTTGCCAAATCTCTGTGAAGTCCTTTGAATAAGTGAAATCTCCAAATTTGAATGGGAAACCAGGTTAGTACAACAATCGCCGTTTCATTCAACCAAGTACATTCAGTTTAGAAGATTTTATCCTTACCAAATTCATCACATTCTTTATTATATATATTTATTTATCGATATTATATATACATTTGTTTATTTATTGTGGCTTAACTTTTCTCTATGTCCTCATGTACCCAATTGCCCATTCTTAGATGTAATGAAGGCATGATGACTTATCAATGTCAGGGCAACTGCTTTCAAAGACTGTGGCAATTTATTTTAACGAAGAACATTCTAAAATGACCAAGGGACAGGTACTCAAAAAGCTCACTAATGACAAAGCCCTTGGCATTTTGTAACTAAGTACGATACATTATTTCATAGATAAAAATGGCATCATAGTATTCCTAAAAGCTGTGAAAGTTTATTTTTTAATCTCTAAAAATTGCCCTAAATGAACATCTAAGGTTAATAAAGTATTCTTAATTGAATAGCTAGCTATGATGTTTCAAACCTTAGATATTGACAGTTAATCCTATGATGAAACCTCCCTTATTTTAATTGGCTAGGACCATTTGGGTTCTTATATGAAAAATAAAGAATATTTTAGGTCAATATTCTGTTTGTAGATTTACTTATAGAATCAGTCTGAGTACTCGGGAAAAGAATTAGACTTATTTTTGGATACATATGTGTTCATAACTATATGATATTTAAAATTTTTATCTTATTATTTTTAAGTCAATGTACAAAAATGTGTCATTTAAAGCAGTTTGTGAATGTAATATGATCTTTAATTCTTCTTAAATGATGTTTACTTTCACTCTATCTCTTGCATCGTAAAAAGCAGCTTCATTGTGAAATTAAGTTAAGGTGTTAGTAAAACGAATGAATTTATATTTTATTTTTTTTTGAATTTATATTTTAAATGGTAAAAATCTCAGAATAATCATATAAAATAGATTCAAAATTTGAGAGCTGAATCAGTAGTATTCCACACTGGTATGTGTCTTCTATATATGAGAAAATATTGGGCTGGGAAGGTGGCTCAGTGGTAGAGTGCTTGCCTTTCATGCCATAGACCCTATGTTCGATTCCTCAGCACCACATAAGCAAAAAGAAAAAAGCCAGAAGTGGCACTGTGGCTCAAGTGGTAGAGCGCTAGCCTTGAGCTGAAGAGCTGAGGGACAGGGCCCAGGCCCAGAGTTCAGGCCCCAAGACCGGACCCAAAAAAAAAAAAAAAGAAAAGAAAATATTCAGGACAAAAAAAAAAAAAAAGAAAAGAAAATATTCAGGACAAATATTTAAAGATCATTATACTGTAACTCAAGTTGTGTGATACTAACATTGCTACATAAGCTTTGTTTTGTTTAATGTTTGCATTATAATTCTCATTGCATTACAGCAAAACACTATAGAAATGGAGTCACTATTATGAATGTGTTATAGTTGCAGAGTTACCCTTAAAAATGTATCAATTTTGCTTTTGAGAAACAGAATTTATATAGTATTTGCTAATAAGATTAACTCAACATTTTCATACCATTGTTCTAAGCTTTCTAAAGCTTTAGAATTTTACTGAATTTCAGGAGATTCTTATGTATGGGTTTTGAAAACTACATTTTATGGATAAAACAAAACAACAAAATAACCCCACTAAGGTACAGTAAAGTAAAATAAGTGACTAAAAACTAAAAAGGAGACTCATCTAGACTTAGAATTTCAATATTGGAATGCCAATGCTTTTTCAATTATAGTCAATGCAACCTTGTTAACATACTGCTAACATAGAAGGGAAGAAAAAAAACTTCCCATTATCTCTGTATTAAAAAAAAGAGAGAGAAAGTTACTGAACACACCTCTGCATTAAAAGATTGACAACACCTGTTGAATACTTTAAATCTCTGCTATTTTGAATTATATGGCTTAAAAAGTTAAAGAATAACAATGCCAAACAGATTCTTTCAACTTTTGTAATCCTTCAAAATTTTAAAGGAATTCATTACTCCTAACTTATAACCTATTAAGAAACTTATATCACCACCACAGACAAGCCCTACTATTAGAGCCTATGACAATATCCATATACAAATCTTCCCTATTTTACAGTACACAAATAAGACTGGAATTCAGCTGTTCTGAGAAAATAATAAACTTCTGCTGGTGAGTCAGTCTTTTAGTCTCAGATTTACATTCCCATGATCAGCAAGAGTTTTAAAGTTAAACATCTTTTTTTTAAAGTAAAGATTCAATAAACATTTCTATTACCAACATTATGTGTTTTCAATGCTTTGGTGGTAGAACAGCTGATTCTTCTAGACTTTACTCTCTTGTGTCCACCTCTCTGTTTCCTAGCTCCAGTTCTTTCCAGTTTCCACACTTGTTCTCCATGGTGCTTCAAGGAGAACTGTAAACAGCCTGAATGTCAGGATTCTCACACTCTTGAGATTAAACTCTGACCCACACATGACATGAGTTCTGTTCTTTGTCTCAAGCCAGCATCTGATTGGGCTTGATAGGGAGTTATTATCTCTGCAAGCTTGGATTATTTTTTTTACTCCTGGTATAAAAAATGTGTGTTAAAATTGTCCATTTAATAAACTCTCCCAATGAAAATGTTAACTTTTTTTTAGTCAATTCTTAGCCACACTAAAAGGAGCTCTGATGTGCAGAAAGCTAAGCAAACAATTTAAGTCTGTATTTAAGGACATTAGTTACCATTTACCTACAGTACTGTTTAATGAGGTGGGAGGGTCTCTGAAGTGATACCTAAGGCTTGTCACTTACTGACATTATCTAGTAGGTCTAAGAAGTGCTCTTGTAAAGCGAAATTTTCTTCCAGTGCTCCTTTATCCTCACTCAGATGGGAAGCTTTTTGTAATTCTAAGTTAGGCTTGTAGCATTGACCAGGGCATTTAAATGTATCTTTACCATTCTCAAGTTGTTCTCCCAGGAACAGCTTTTATAGATGTAGATTTTTTTGTCATAAAGTATTCTATTTATTTCCCAGCAGCTGGTGTCAAAAAAGTTGTTTTTTTAATATTCCTTTTAAATAAATAAAATCTGTTTTCATATTGTATAAAATTAGTTTTGCCTGCTGTGAGTTTGTGGCATTATAAAGTTATCATTTCTCCCCATGAATTATTTAAAGTGAGGATATCAAAATCTGACGAGACAATACAATAAAATATACAATACAATTTAATTTTATAGTATATCAGTTCATGCTAGTATCTTACAATGCAAAACAGTTACAATACATGGGCTCAGTAGTAGCAGATCAAATCTAAGCCCTGGAGTGTCTCCTATGTTGGCATCTAAGTTTTCCAGTAGGCTAGGAAATCACTTATATTTGGCTGCATACAGATAACTGAAGACATTTTTGCTAACTACTTCAACGAGGCTAGATGATACAATTCTTTTCTTTACCTTTTTTTTTGTTGTTGTTGTTTAGTTCTTTAATACCAAGACTGATAGCTGTTCACTCTTGTCATTACAACACACTACTGGTATTAACAGCATTTCCTCTGGAGTTTCTCCAATCACTTTGTCTTATGGAACAAATGCCACCTATGTAAACCATAATAATTGACACCAATCATTTTCACTGTAGAGTTTGCAAAGAAGGATAATGACCCATTCAAACTCCTCTCAACACTTTGAGGACTTGTTCCAAACCTGCTACAAACTTTTAAGGTGAATGAGGTGACATGAATGAATGAATAAGCTACTAATGAATAGGAAAAGGTACGATTAGGAGCTCTTACAAAGTATGAATCAAGGAAAGACCAGAGGTTATTGCGTCTTTGGTATTTATATTTTAATAAAGTATAATCAGAATGCTACCCTGATTTTTCCTAGTGGATATTGTAGCCTTCTATAAGAGAAATTATATCTGATTAACTCAAGTATATTGAAAAGAGTCAGTGTGCATTATTTGAGCATTCAAATAGCCTTTGACAAAATTTCACCAAAAGGATTTTAAAAATAAAACTCACAAAGCAACAACACATTATTGGATACTGGGTACTGGAGAAGCCAAAAAAAATTTTTTTAAAGCACACATCAGTGTATAATGAACACCTTCCTTTTAGCTCTAGACACTTATAAGTAACTTAACACTTCTTCCCACTGCCCCAAATAGAACTTTGGATCCCATAGTGTCTAAGTCAACACTTCCTCCTCCAATTGAACAGTATTTACCCCTATCTTGGGCCAATCACCAGGGCAATTACAGAGGTTATTTTGTTGTTCCTAACATATAAAATACATCAACAAGCCTTATTAACCCAACCCCTAAAACACATCAACAAACAAATCATTTTTTTATTTTGTTTTTCTGTTTTTGTTTTTTTTGGGTGCGATCATGGGGCCTGAACTCTGGGCCTGGGCACTATCCCTTAGCTCTTCAGCTCAAGGCTAGCGCTCTACCACCTGAGCCACAGTGCCACTTCCGGCTTTTTTTCTTTTTGCTTATGTGGTGCTGAGGAATGGAACCCAGGGCCTCAGGCATGCAAGGCAAGCGCTCTACCACTGAGCCACCTTCCCAGCCCCAAGCAAATCATTTTTGCTAAGTCTCCTATCACAGATCAAACACAACTATCTTTTATCTGGTCTCCTAATTGATTTCTGGTTTTAACTCTTGCTACTTTTCCCTTGTCCACTGCATTTCTTTATTTTTGTCCCTTAAATAAGACAAGCTTATTCCTGCTAGTCATAGCCTACCATCTCTGCCCAGACTTTCCTACTCTATCCTTACATGGCTGATTTCTTCTCACTCCTTTTGGCTCAAGCACAGCCTCCACAGTGATGTCTTGTATTGTCACTGTCTGATCATTAGATGTGAAGCATCTCTGATCTCTTCTGTTTTATTTTCCTCTTAAAATTGCTAATATCTTCCTTATTTATGCCTTGTATCTACATTAATGTATATGTGTATACATATACTTAGCAGCTCAAAAAGTGTATGTATATGTATATATAATGTATATGCATATACACATATATATGATGTATATATATATATATACACACATATTTATAATTTCAGTCATCTTCTGTAGGTAGAACACAATTTCCATAGATAAGAGGAACTACTGGGCTAGGTGCTGGTGGCTGATGCCTATAATTCTAGCTACTCAGGAATCTGAGATCTGAAAAACACTGTTCAAACCCAGCCTGGGCAGGAAAGTCCTTGAGACTCTTCTCTCCAATAAACCACTAGAAAACTGGAAGTGGTGCTGTGGCTTAAGCAGTATAGTGCTTGCCTTGAGCTGAAGAGATCAGGGGCAGGGCCCAGGCCTAGAGTTAAAATCCGAGGACTGACGTAAAAAAAGGGGAGGGGCGGAAACTACTCTATGTCCTGTGTGCTAATGGGAAACTCTCCGGGGTAGAGGGATACAGCAGTAATAAGAATGCCTACAAAATAGTTCTAAACAAACTAATATGATTACCCTATTTGTAATGGCTAGCTACCCATGCTTCATAGATAATTTCTATTTCCTTTTCTCTTAAAGACATTTTGTGGAGGTATAACTAATATATTTCAAATAACATAAATTTAAAATGTATATTTTTTTTGTTATTTCTTGGCTCTTGAAGCCAGGAAACTACTGCATTGACAAAATTAATTTACTGGCACTTTATGTTAGCTTATACTTGCCAGAATTTTATGAGTAGAATTATATACTACAAACATGTTTTGGACCTCTGCTTTCATTCAATATATAAGTTTGAGAACATCTATTTTGTAGCATGTATCAACAATTCCTCTTCCTTTTTGCATTTTTCAGAAACTCATATAGATTCACTGAATTGTATTTATCCGCTCTTCTCTAGATGGCTATGTAAGTTATTTAACATTTTTAGTGAGTGAAAATGAAGCTGTTATAAACATCTATACATAACCCTAGTAAAGAAAGTTACTTTCATTCTCGTCTACAGCTATGTAGACGTGAAGTGTCTGGACCACAGGTTACATGTGTGCTTAGCTTTCTACAAGCCCAGACACTGTGCCATCTTTCCTTTGCTGTGCCTGCACTGTGGAAGGGTCAGTCACTTCATATCCTCACCACTATTTGATATGCTTATTCTTCACTTCAACCGTTTTAATAGGTATATAGTATGACTTTAATTTTCATTTTTAAAAATTGTTATGGTTACTAGTATATGTCTGAGACAAGCAGAAATGGTCAGATAAGTTGATGTGAGGCGAAATGAACCCCAAGATAAGGACTCAAATGTTTTTTCTTTCTTGCTATTGTTTTTAACATATTTATAAGATATTTCTTTGTTGCTTTGTATGTCCCTCCCCCACGGTATAACCCCTGCTTTCACTGTATTTGATGTTGGTATAATTTCTGGAGGGGAAGGGAAAAAAACAATTGTTTAAATAGGGGTACATGTGGACCCATTGCAAAAATGAGATGTACAAGATGTTATGTTGAAAAACAGATTTTACAACTTTACGGGGGTAGAGTGGGGGGATGGGGGGCAGATAGGAAGGGATGGGAAGGGGAAACAAAGGAGGAGGCAACAATGCTTGATAAGTAATGTACTCATTACCTTGCCCATGTAATTGTAACTCCTCTGTATGGTATTTTAACAATAAAAATCATAAATCAAAAAAATATTGTTATGGTTTTAATATTTATTTTTTGATAATTATTGTTGCTGTGAATATTTTATGTGCCTATTGTCATCCTTGTATCTTTAATGTGAAGTGTCTGCTCAAATGTTTTGTCCATTTAAAATAATGTATTGCTTATTAATGTGTTGTATTTTGAAAATCTTTTGATTTTTCTGGATATAAACCCTTGATTTATAAATATAAATCCAAACGTTTTCTAACAATTTGAAGTTTATCACTTTATTCTTATCATTGCATTATTCATATCTTCAAAGGAAACTTTTTTTTATTTTGAGGAAATATAATCTATCAATTTACTCTTTATGGCTCATTCAAAAATGAGTCATGTACTAGTCATCTCCTAAACTTCTAGATTATTTGTCTTTTTTACAAATGGATTCTAAGGCCTCAAATAGTACCTGATACAGAGTACATAACAATAAATATCTAATGAATAAATAAAAAATTCAAAAAGTAAAATGCAAATTATTGAAACTTTGCTTACTGGCAACACAGAAAACAAAATCGCCTTAAGGGAAAAAGCAAATTCAATTTTCAAATGCGATCTAATATGAGCTTTGATTGATATAAGGACACAAAATTATTAAATCCTGTCAGGTAAAGAACTGATTTTTTTTCCCCAGCAAACAATTTTTTTCATCCCTAGAATGTATCTTTGGAATTCTACATAATTTAACTTTACAGCAATAAATGCCTTACACACCTTTGTTCCCCACATTTCCCCTGATTCAAGTCCTGTATGATCCCTTGTAAATAAATCAAGGCTACCAAATTCTCGAAAACTCTAATTATGCCAATTATAAATAAGCCTCAGGATGGATTTCAACCAGCAGCGTCCCCCAAACCATTATCTGCTACTATAATCCATTATTTTTCTTTCATAATTAATTTTCTAAGTAGGTCAGTACTATTCGTTTTACTTAAGTGCTGTTCCAGCAATCCCCTTTTCCCAACTACCAGTCAACTGTAACTATATATGTGCTTTCTACTAAATATACCAAAACATTCTTACATTATACAAAACACTAAATGAGGTGACAAAGTTTTTTTTCCAAGTATGCAATGATGCAATATTCTATAATGGTTCTCATCTGTACAGATCCTGAGCATATGAGGTAAAAGTTTGATGAAAACTTAAAATCACTTTGAGGGTTTCCAATTACTGTTTATGGTCATGAAATAAGAAAGAAGGAAATAGAAAAAAGAACACTCATTTTCATATAGGTGCATCTAAATCATAAAGAACAATTCTACTTATCAGAGCTAAGTAAACATACAATAGATATGGCTGTTATAATCATACATAAAAGCTAAATGTATACCTACATTAACTCCATAAAGTGTGCATGTATATGTGTATTTGTGTGTGTATGACATCAAAACTCATCTCAGTGGAACACAAGAGATACAATGGTCAAGCAGTTTAGAGAACTCACCATACTGAGGAGCTTTACTCCTGAGAAACCTTACTCCTCAAGTCCTATTAATATTCATTTAAACGGAATTCTTAAACTTTAACTATCTGCTTTTCCATCTAGAGCAGATTAAACACTGAAACTCAAGGGCACAGAGGAGCTCAGGAGTAATGAATAGTCGTACGTGGCCCCGACCTTAGAAGAAATGTAGCTCATGGAGAGCCTTTCTAGAAAGAATTTCTAGAAAATGTGGTCTGGGAGAAGGCCTAGGGGAAATAAGCAAAATTTCCTCAATGAAGAGAAATTTATCCCTTGATAAATAAATCTTGAGGACACAGTAATAGGGGGATGTGGATCAAATAGAAAACTAGAAATGAATATAGAATTACTATGTTGTTATAAAATGACTTGTTTCCCTGTGAATTTTACTACGAGATATTTCAGAACAATTCTGAGTGAGTTCAATACTGCCTAATTTTCTTTCTTTCCTCCCCTCCCTCCCTCCCTTTCTCTCTCTTTCTTTTCTTTCTTTCTTTCTTTCTTTCTTTCTTATTCCTTCCTTCCTTTCTTCCTTCCTTCCTTCCTTTTTCTTTCCCCTCTCCCCCTTTTACCTTCCTTCCCTTTTCTTTTCCTTTCTTTCTTCCTTTTTAGTTGGGACTTGAACTCAGGGCCTGGGTGCTGTCCCTAAGCTTTTATACTCAAGGCTAGCATTCGATTACTGGAACCACAGCTCCCCTTCAGGCTTGTTGGTGGCTAATTGGAGATAAGTCGTACAGACTTTCCTATCCTGGATCATTTTGAACAAAAATCCTCAGATCTCAGCCTCTTGAGTAGCTAGAATTATAGGTGAGAACCACAGGCACGAGGTCCAGTGCTCAAATCTTTAAACCTATTTTTTGACACTATCAATTAGCAATGTCTTTCTTAAAAGATAATGATGAGATAGGGTCTTATGTTTCTCATACAATGGCATCATCACAAATAAACTCATTACACACTGTTGAGGCATGAATTCAGGAAAAATTAGGCTGAATATAGGATCTTAATTTTCTGAAACATCTTCTATGCAGTCACTAAAGTTCTTAATTGAAGTATTTACTCGATCTAAAAATATCATAGTCCAAGAAACTGAATGATTATCCCCCAGTTGAAAGCATATTGAGTGATCTGAGAGCAAAATTTCATTTCATTCAAACAAGTGGTTTTGGTATCGTAATCAACAAATAGCTTCATCATGTGGGAACCATCATTATAAAGGAATGTGATGAACATTTTTAAACAAATGGATTATAGCACAGGCCTCAAACTAGGGCTATTTTTCCTACCAGTCACCTTGGAAGACACTTACTCCAGGGATACTATCATTATTTGAAAGTTGAGGCATTGCCTTTATAATTAGTTTGTGAAAAAATCTGATTTTGTGCTTCATAGTCACCCTTCTACCACCACATGTTTCTCATTACTCCCTCTTGCATATATATGCCTCATTTAACTAATCATTCAAAAGCTTCCTCCTGGAGATGGGTATCTTGGCTTTCCTGGGGGTTGGTGTGGGTTTATGGGAATTAAGAGTCTATTTTTGACCACTGCATCTGTGAAACATATGAAATTTCTCTTGACAAAAAAAGGAATATAAAACTGAGATTATCAAGAGCCCTTTTTGGTTGCGGTGGGGGGAGTGGGACCAGTAGAATGGGGAAAAAATACCCATGACTACATGGAAGCCTTTTAGGAATATTTTCCTTCTTTGCAAATGTGTGTGTGTGTGTGTGTGTGTGTGTGTGTGTGTGTGTGTGTGTTTCTGGATTGGCTATTAACTAAACTGATGTATTGTGTCATTTGGTCCCTGAAATCTGAAAAAGAAATCAGGATTTCTCTAGGATTCTTCAGACCCTATGGGCCATAAGTACTGTGGATTGACTGAAGGTCTATCAATGTGAACAAAACATTCATGTCTATTAATCCAAATACTTTTTACTAGCAATACTGGTGCTTGAACTCAGGACATCACACTTTCTACTCAAGTACTTTAAGTTAAATCATACATCAAGTCATTTTTTCTTTACTTATGTTTGAAAAAGAGCCTCACATTTTTGCCCTGGTCTATGATCCTCCTACTTACAAACTTCTCATGTAGCTGGCCTGAGATGGGTACTTGATACCTTTTTGCCCAGCTAGCCTCAAACCATGATCCTTCCAATCTCAGCCTCCCAAGTAGCTAGGATTACAGGTGTGAACAACCAAAATACCTTTTAACTTCCAGAAAGAAGTAAAATATCTCAGGTGGCAGAACCACTCTGCCATTCTAAATCCCCTCTCCGTCCAAACCAATTCAAAGAAAGAAAAACATTATGAAGAAGAGAAAGTGAACATAAGTAACAACACTAGTGCACTCTGCAGAGCCTCTGACATTATCTAGAATGACAGGATAGCCCATTGTTCATGCTTCCCGAGTCCTTCAAGTTTGCTAGCTCACCCAAGTTCTCAAGAGCATAATATACTAAGCAGTTTAGATATAGACCAATGCTTCAATGGCACCACACACACACACACACACACACACACACACACTATTCAGAGTGTCCGAACACATGCAAGCAGGTAAACCCAGAAAATGGGCACTCCATGTAGGCAGTAGGGGAAGAGGCTGCCAACAAACAAGGGCCTGTTTATTATTTAACAGTTGGTGCTGCGAGAGGCCTGGCACCACTATAGAGCACTCTCTGTTTCAGCGCAAGTCAGCCTGATTATGAGAGCATGTGAGCCAAATCATGTTTACCATAGTCTGTGAGAACCTCAGTGCCCCCAACAGACAAGGAAATTCTTACAATAGCTTTCATCCAAACAGAGAAAATCATCCCTGAGATGGAGGTAAGGGGCACCATGTGCTTAAGTCTCCTCTGATCAGCTGGCTTAGTGTCTCTACATGTACTTGCTCCCCCCCCCCCCCCCGCAAGACAAATCATTGCTAATGATATAGTTTCTAATCCTCTGCTTTTGGTTGCTTTACTTTAGAACCTAAATCAACCAAATAATGTGTGAATCACCCATCTACTCATATTGCTTATGCTGTCCTGCATGCTTTGGCTTTCAGCAAAAGAATCTGCTGCCCAGGATAGCTACCTCCTACTTCTCCTTCGCCAGGGCTGCCTCTGCAGTAAGTCCCTCCTCTGCCAATGTGGGCCACAGGTGGATGCCTTCCTACAAATCCAATCAGCAGGATAATGCGCTACTATCACAAGAGTGAACCTTAATGACAAAGAGCCCTGCTTAGATGGTCACCCCATTAACTTTGATTTGATTATTCTGCCCCAGCAGAACACTTGGCTTCACAACCACAGATAGCACCAGCCCAGCAGAAAACCTGTGGAGAAGGTAGTCACATTGGGCTCATATACTTTCAAAATATTAAATCGGATGTAAAAGATAGAAATGTAATAGGCACTGAGATAGTCCCCAGTTTCTTAGCAATGTTCTGTTTTCTTTTTTAATAGACTGAGGTCAGAGCACAAGACAACTGTAATAACTAGGCAACATGAATAATCTAATCATTTCTTTTGAAATTTAACATAAATCAACATTTAAGTATAAGAATCATGGCTTTTCTCCTCTATGTAGAACCCAGACTGTCTTTGATACTTTGTGACTCTATTCTACACATATTCAAGATAAAATTTACTCCACAGAAGCTAGTTCAGTATTTTGAAACTTATTTGTACCTTGGATATGTTGTCTGTGTGTGTGTCTCTCTCTATATATATACATATCACAAAAATGCTTTTATAAATAAAGATAAAGACAGAGTATGTATTAGCATGAAACTTCAACAATTAACTTGATGCTTTGTTTCCTAATTGACAGTTGGTATTCATAAGTTGGCAAAAAAATACTAGTTATTTTAAATTATTTTTTCAACTTGAAGTCCCACTCAAAGACAACAATATATGCATAGCGTTGTTAAGACATAAATGTTATATTCCATGTTGGTATAGTTTTCAAAGGAAATGCTTATGCATAGGTTGTAGGTTATATATATATAACTTCACAAGAGAGGAAAATATGAAAAAAATTCTTTAGCTAGAATTGAGTACATCCTTAGTCACTTCTACTGATCAGAGATGCATAATTAGCAGTCAGCAGCTCTGTTCCCAAGCCTCTTGCATCTAGCCACACTTATAACCACTAGATTATGGCAGAACAACAGACCTTCCTTGCAGATTTACAAGAGCAAAGGTGATTATTTCAGCCAGGAGCAAAGTATAAACAAGGATTTTTTTCACAATGACTAAAGAGAGAAGTGACTTCTTTGTATTAAGACATAACATCATAACTAATAGGAGACAAAAGTAACAGCTCATAATTATTGGCAAAGTTACTGGGCACAAGGTATTCTTTGAAGAGTTTTATTTGTATATGTTAATTTAATCTTCATAAAACAACCCTATAAAATGATTACTATTATTTTCCCCCATTTAAATGAAACATTGAGAGGTTACAGGTTCCATAGTAAGTCAAAAGCGTAAGGGGGGAAGGGGCTGAAATGTGAAAGAAAGCAGTTGATTTCTAGAGTAACTATAATATTTGTGTTCGCTTTTCACAGTGACGGTCCCATTCTTGCTGAGGATTTAACCTGAGGCTGTGTGATCTCTGAGGAGGTAAAATGCTTGAGTTGAAGTCATTTAAAGCGCTTAGTATATGACTCTAGAATTCTAGGTAAAGGAAGGAGATTTTTTTGTTTTTGGCCAATGCCAGGGTTTAACTCAGTACCTTGTAATTTTGAGGCTTGTTTGTTTGAGCATTCTACCATTGAGCCACATCTCCAGCCCCACTTTTTGCTGGTTATTTTGGAGATAGAATCTCAGACTTTTTTTGTTGTTGTTGAAGTTGGCTTTTTTTTCTTTTTTTCTTTTTATTGTGAAAATACCGTACAGCGGGGTTACAATTACATGGGCAAGATAATGAGTACATTTCTTATCAAGCATTGTTGCCTCCTCCTTTATTTCCCCTTCCCATCCTTTCCCATCCTCCCTCCCATCTCCCCCCAGCCAAAGTTGTAAAGTTCGTTTTTCCACATAATGACTTGTACATCTCATTGTTGCAATGGGTCCACCTGTATCCCTATTTAAAAGATTTGTTTCTTTCTTTCCCCTCTACAAATTGTACCAATATCAAATATGAAGTTGGCTTTGAATCACTATTCTGTAGATCTCAGCCTCCTCAGTAGTAGGATAACCATCACCCATCAAGGAAAGCTTTTAAGATTGTAGTATCACATTTCTACGCATAGACACACTTGTATGTGAAAAGAAAATGAACCATGAATTTAGTCCAAATGTTTCAATTGCAAGGTTGTAAGAATGGGAATGGTGATGGCTATAAATTTATCTATAAGAAAAGTGTAAATATCAAGTCTTTACTATGATTCCTTACACCTTCATAGTTGACTTGTCTTAGAGACTAAAGAAATCTAGGAGTATTATTCAGCCACAAAGAAGAATAAAATTATTTGCAAGATCTGGAGATCATAAAATGAAGTAAAGTAAGAGAAGCTCCAAAGGACAAATGTGAGCAGAGGCAAGGGAGTCAGCCTCGGTACAGTATGGTGTGTGCCCATGTGAAATCTATGGTGAAGCCCCTTTGCCACAATTAGTGTGTGCTTTCATAAAATGAACACTAGGAAGGTGAAACATGTCCTGTCTGGGGTGTGGGAGGAGTGGGAGTAGGGGAGGATGAAGGAGAGAATGAAAGTAATATGGAACTATCAATATGGACTAATATGTATATATGTGAAAAATGGAACAATGAAACTTGCTGAAAATGGTTTGAGAAGGGAAGGATGAAGGAAGATGGATGGAGATGAGTCTGATCAAGGTATGTATGCATGCATGAATGAACACGTCAAAATGGAAACCACGTTGTATAACTATTCGATGCTAATAAACAAGAAACACATAAATAAAAAGAAAATCCCAGTGAATCTTTTACTTGGCCAGAGGGATGGGCTAGGCAATGGAAAATCAAGCACAGGCTAAGACCAGAGAGTAGAAAGGCTACAAAAGAGATAAAGCCAGTGGTGGGTGACTCCTCATCCATCACTAGGGGAAAGAAGTATTTAAGAAGGAAGGCCAGTGCCTTTTCTCATTTGAGGCTTCCTCCTGAACCCTGTTGGAAAGGAAGATGCACTGCTGAGTCTTCATTTGGGGAGCAGCAGGAAAAGGCAGTATCTCCTTAGCTAAATGAACCCCTTCTTGACAGCTGTGGGAATATGCATTTGTGCCACCAGTCTCCTTAGAAAATTACACCTAAAACAACTAATGTTTATTCAGGCAGACCCCTTTCCCCCCAAAACTCTGATTTCAATGAGAAAGCAGTGTGAAGAGCATAAATAACATCAACCTTGAAGCAACATTCCTCGCATTTTTAAAGTAGAAAGCATTAGAATACAGAGTAGAGATGGCATTCTGAACAGGGATTCAAGAGTCCTGATCTTAGTGTCAGCAGTTTCATTATCTAGCTGTGTGGCCTTAGAGAAGTGGCTTAACATCTCTGGCCCTCAATCCTTCAGACTTAACAATGAGGGGGTTGAATACTAAGCAATGTCTAAGAGCCCTTGTACAGATAAAAATTTCCCAATCTATGATAATAATTAACATCTGATGGGGCTTTGCAAATGATTTCTACATACATTATCTAATTTGGTCCTCACGACAGTTCTGGGATAGTAGTAGTAGTAGTATGATTTTGCCCATTTTTAGAGGAGAGATTAAGAAACTATGAAATGGTAGGCTTGGCATTGAACAGATGTTCCCAAGAGGAAAATACCCCTTCAGCAAAAGAAGCAGCTGATAGTAACAAGGATAAGTAACAGCAGATAATTTAGACTGTGAGCTCTTGTTTAGGGGTACTACAATTTCTGGATGCTGCATTGGGGAAATGACATTCTAGCATGCAAAATGTTATCTGATGATGTATTTATCAAAAAAAACTAATAAAAAGAAAATTAAAAAAAGATACAATAATTGTTACTGCACTACACCCTAATGAATTATTGTGTTCAAGGTTCCTACAAAAAAAAGTAATATTATACTCGGCTTATGTTTTAATTGATTTATTAATATTTTATCACAGGAATGTAATTTAAGCTCCTCATGATTTAGATCTCATAAACCTTTAGCATTTTGCAAATTCAAATTCCAATTTAAAGCCAGGGCGAGCAATTAACTTTTCTATCATCTTGTCAGGGGAGAAGGTTCGTGTTTAATTTGAGACAAAGTGACAGAAATATATATACACTGTATGTATTACTCCAATTTAATTTATGAGTCAGCACCATCCACCTTCAAAATGTAGATTTAATAGAAAGGGAGGAAGAAAAGGCCATGCTGTCATGATAGGGCTGTTATATCTGCCCTGATTTTTATACATTAAAAAATTCCCTGGTTTGCTGAGATACCAGGCTAGTTTTACTAATTCTTTTTTTTCATATTACACACCGTCTTCTAACTATCACAGGTAATTTCTACACCCAAATGTACCCCAATCCTACCTCTCCTCCATTCATAGCTCCATGCAGAGATGAGATGCTCCTATAGACTTATCTATCCTAAATCTAGATAGGTGAAACTCACTATGATACATACTGCCTTGAAATCATTTCTTCATCTCATTTCTCATTGTTTCTAAATCATTTTTAAGTGCTTTCTATCTCAAACAACCAACCACCACAAAAGCCTGTTCACAACTGTATATTTAATTTGCAGGTTATTTATCAAAAATTCAAGCAGTGGCATTTCCCAATGCCACTTTAAAAATATTTAAGGACAGGTTAAGAATAGACGAGAAAACTATGAAGGTAATAGGTACACAGTGGGAAGTACTTCCCCTTGGTGGTTATTAAACGCAGGAATAGGAATGCAGAGGTTCAGGAATCCTTCTTAGCTCTTTTATCCTATAATTCACCAAAGGCGCACAATGCTCTATGCTGATGAGATGAGTTACATGACATCTCCTCCCTGGTTCAATCAAAGGGAAGCAATTTACATCTCAAACCAGTTCTCTCATCAGTGGGACATAAAAACTGCAGAACAGAGACACAGCAAATGTGCTTATTTATACAGCATCAAGTCAGTCTCCACTGTTCTTTATTATTTTCCTGTGCTTCCTCCTCCCTTGTGTGGAGGCCATTTTGAATAGGATGCTTTAAATTCTAAAGTGAGGGAAAGATAGGACTAAGAACAATTCAGGAACAAAATTAACTGAAGATTTCTTGTGATTCTGAAAATCACTAGCCCTTGTGGTACTAGGCCAATCTCTTTGTTCCATTTAAAAATAAAATCAGATTCCCTTTGCAGGCCACAAGAAAAGAAGTAGAATATGGTTAATGGAAAATTCTGGAAAGTAGCCTGACAAATGTTTGTGTTCTTTCCACATATACAATATGTGCTGCATAAGTGTATATAGTGCATTTGTCAAAAAAGACTACGCTGAATTAGTGTGAGGTTTTCATTCATAAAACAAGCTTATTTTACTAATAGTCTCCATTAATCTCAGCTTAATTATGTCAGGCATTTTGTACTTGCACAAGACAGTGAAAATGGCCCCAAATGCATCTACTGCACCTGCTTAAATACAGTCAGATCCCTAAAAACTATCACAGAAAAGGAGGACAAGCTCTCACAGACATGGCTTTTAGGCAGAATATGGGATTATAGCAGAGGGGTTTAAATACAGGAGGTAAAAATGGTAATCATATTCATCAAGTACACAAAGAAGTAAAAACAAGAAGCTCTAGATAATTCTCTTTAGTGGACTCACTAAAATAACAATAACAGCTTGATGAAGAGAACATGATTGTCGAAAGCTTGTCCATTTTACATTTTCTCTTTACATCATGCAATAAAAAGGAAGCACCTGCAGTTTCTACTTGTGAGTATATTTTTTGTTTGTGTGCGTGTATGTGATGTTAAAAGAAATCATGGGACATCATATTTGTTTTAGGAACTTCCAGTCTAATCTCAAGTGAACATTCTTCTACCATAAAACCAGGCTGAGCCCCTAGCAATACCTGTGCAGCACAAAGGGATTCTAGCCTGCAAAGTACAGTCTTAGTCTCACATTCTTTTCCTTCATAAAGACACAACAGTAACTTCTCACTTCTCGCTTTAAGGTGAAACAGATTACAATGTTCAGAGGTTTTAAGACCAATTACTCCAAATTATTTTGTATTTTCCATTTTCTGATGATTTCTGCTTTACTGACATAATACAGACCGCCGCCAAGATCACTGTTGTGGTGATGTTTAAAAAATTAGTGTTAACTGCACATCCTGAGTATTTGAAGTACAGAAGAAAGCCATAAACTTAATTACATTGGAGGCTGGTGTGACTGCACATGAAATTGAAGCCATCATTATTAAAAATAGAAATTGCATTTACTTAATTCTTCTCACAGTAAACCAACCAGTCAAACTGGAACTTTCAAGGTTGTATGAGATCAAACTAATTTTTAAGAAACAGCTTCTCAAGTCTATTATCTTAGGTATGCAGGAGACTAAGATGGGAGAATCAAGGTAGCTTGGGCAAAAAGTTTGGGAGATACCTACCTTAAAAAAGCTGGGTGGAGTCACCTATGTCAGTTATCCTACCCACGCAGGCCAACTAGGAAGTGTAAACAGGATTGTGATCCAGGCAGGTCTGGACATAAATTCTGGATTTTATTTCAATAATTAAGACCAAAAAAATTAAGTGAAAGAGGACCTCTGAAGTCAAACCCTAGTAAACCACCCCAACCCCACACAACTTAGAAAACAAACACAGAAATAAGAAGTTAACAGAGGCATTGCACATGTCAAACAAATCGTCTCTCTTCTTCCTTTTCTGCTTCTGTTCTTATTCTTTCCTTCCCTTTTCCTTTCCCTCTCTCCTCTTTTGTTCCTTCCCTTTAATGAGAGGCAGGAGGTAGCTGATGAAATTTGAGAAAAGGAATATTTTTGCTCCAGAATCCACGTGCTTTTCCTACCCAACCTGATGATTTTAGCAGGGATTTGGGGGTGACTTTTTTTTTAGATATCCTCTTGAGATTAAACTGTTTCTAAACATTTCTATAGTAGCTAATATTCCACGTTATAGTTGTAACATGCTCTAAGCAAACGTAATCTTTTTATAAATAGCTAGTAAAGGACTATGTTTTCGATTACTTTTGTTAGATACAAAAAATAGTATAGAATGGAATATAGAAAAGAAAGGATCAGGCTACAGTTGTAAATGTAACTAACTAGACATCATTTTTCCAGCTTATTCTCCATGAATGAATTAAAAAATGAGGCTTGGAATAATCAAGGTAAAGGACTGATCTCATCTTATGCTCCAAAAAGGTACTAATGTAATAATTCTATAACTAAAAGTGTCCTTCAATTTGAATACTTGATGTATGAAATTCTGAGATTACAATAAAATTATGATTTGATTATATGGTTTACAAAATGAGTTTCCATAGATTTCTGTTGAGGAAAGAGCACTTTTGTTTAGGGCTGGCTTCTGACCATAATCCTATTTCTAGTTCATATATATATAGCTGGGATTATAGATGTGTACCATTCAAGCCCAGCTTGTTTGCTGAGATAAGGTCTTGCTAACTTGTATCCCTGCTTGGTCTCCAATGTTCACCTTTTTTTCTGATTTTTTTTCCTTTTTATGTTTTTTATTGCAAAAAATAGTATACAGAGGAGTTACAGTTACATGAGTAAGGTAATGAGCTTTGTTACCTCCTCCTTTGTTTTTCCCCTACCATCCCTTCCCGCCCCACCTCCCTAATTTCCCGCTCCCAGCCACATTGTAAAGTTCGTTGTCAACATAGTGTCTTGTACATCTCATTGTTACAATAGGTCAACCTGTATCCTTGTTTCAGCATCTTGTTATTTCCCTTCCCCTCCCCAAATTAGAAAAATGTGTATACAAGATGCAGGGCATCCACATCAATTAACGTGAAAACAGGGGTTATACTGTGGGAGAAGAACATATAAGAGAAACAAAAATTCACATAGTACATTTTAGATACATTAAAACCAATAGCAAGAAAGAAAAAAACCAGTTGTGTCCCTATCTTGGGGTTCATTTCACTTAACATCATCTTATATAGTCATATGTACATAGCCTTTGACCTTTTCTGCTTGTCCTAAACTTATACTAGTTATTGTAAATAAAGGAAACCATGGGACCTACGTTTCTTTGGGCCTGGCTTACTTTGCTTAATATAATTTTTTCCAAGTCTTTCTAGGTCCTAACAAATGGGGCGATATAAAACTATTCAAAAATGTATTTCATTCTATAAGAAGTACCAGCACTTCAGAAACAAAGCAGGGATTTTTCATTGGCAAAACAAAAATATGGACTACAATACTGCAACACACATACCTCATGCTCATTGCATGTGACAAGGTCTGTAAATAAAGGCCAGGAAGTACCTGTCAGACAAATGCCAGAGCAGATACTTCTGAAGTGTGGAGGAAACTGAAAAGATTACCCAAGTCCTGTCCATCCCCCTTTATTTTACCCACAGTTTCTCACTAGTATATGTGGCTGTGGTATTCCCTCTCCAATGAATTTTGAAGGAGTCAATTTCAGGTGTTATAAGGAGGAGTATAGTTCTGTGATAACTGACTGAAAGTATTTACATTTTTATGATTTATTTATATCTTTTATGTAAACATCTTAAAATTAAAAACAGGACATCACTTTGTAAGATGTTTTATAGGGTGCTTTAAGGTTTCTTAACACCACAGGCTTATTAAACAAGTATGTGTATAGTATGGGCTATCTCTACCTAGTTCTTAAATGTTTGAAAGGCTTTAAGAGTTCATAAAGTATTTCTCATTCCTGGAACACTAAGCCCAGGACAGAGTTTTCTTGTTGGGCATGCCTAGAATACTCTTCCACCAGAATTTAGAATAATTCCATCTTTCTCTTTATTCTGGCCTCTATTCAAATGCTACATTTTCAGACACAGTGATGATATTTAAAATAGCTTGCCATCTCCAACCTATTCTACCCAATTTTTCTTGACAGTATTTATTATTTACCGCAATTCTATATTCATTACTACTGTTCAACTTCATCACTAAAATGGGAAGTGAGAAAATCATGGACTTTGCCTTATTCTTCATGGCTGGCCTTTCTAATGTCCAGAATTGTGTCCAGTACCTGCTACATGTGTATCCATATATGCATACACATGTGCCTCACTATATACTTATTGAATAAGTACAATTTAGGGTTAATTTACTCTCTTCCATTTAAAGTTTTAAGTCCATCTTTTCCAAAAGGAGTGCCTTCAGACTCAGTTACAAACCACTGTTTATTGTCATTTCAGTTCAATTACTAAATAAATGGAGTTAACCAAAGAGCCAACATACATACACACATACACACACACACACACACACACACACACAATCACATATAATCATTCTCCTTACTCTTTCAACAAGAGCACATTGCTACTTTGCTCCAAGCCAAATACCAGCTAAGGAAGAGAGGCAAAAATCAAAAGAACTTTGGAACCCATTTCACTGTAGCTGCCACCTGTCACTTATGTAAGAAGATGTAACCATCCATCTGCCCAGGCTATTGAATTGAAGGTCTTAAATGTCATTTGCTTTCTTGCAAATGGTGATTCTTTAGAAATTTTATATCACATAAAAATGAACTGGCCGTCTTTCTTTGTTTTCCTTTTGATACATAGAATATCTTCTTTAATATGACATTCAGCTTTTAAAATACAAACACCACCAGTTCACTGAGAACTTTTCTTTTTTTGGTAGAGAAGAATGTCTATCATCATAATTTTAGTGGAAATAATAGTTCTGTACATTTCTCTTAGCAATTTCAACCTCAGATTTCTAAGCACTGTGCAAACATTAATTTACTAAGTTCTGCTGTGTTCTCTGTGTGAATTAGAATATTATCATATCTTCATTATTTTCAGGTGAGAATCACATGATCCTGTCTTGCCAAGGCTACAACAGCAAAAAAAGAGTTGTTTCTTTTTAAAGTAGAAAGATTCATCCATTTTGAAAGTAGAAGCTCAGGAAATATTAAGAAACTATAATAAAAATACATCTAAAATAACATCTGTTTTTCTTTCCTAGTACATCCATTTGAATTTTGTTTTGGGAAGTGAAGGAAGCTTATGGCTCAGTTAAGAAGCTGAATAAACATCTCTGAAAATAATAGAGTCACTCTAAGAATATCATTTAGCAAATGCTGATTGTATACTATGTGTCAGACACAATTCTAAGAGTTCTCATTTCTGAAAGCTCCAGAGTGAAGCCATATGAACAGGACTTTTAGAGCCTAAAACTGTATGTGAACCACAGCAAGTGTTGAATCAGTGCTGAAATGAATATGTGAATGAAGGAAAGATTTTTAGTTTCTAATGATTTATCTATCTAAATTTTGAAACATAACTTGTTTGTAACTTGAGGATATACTTTTACTTTGACAAGTGGTAGGGTAAAGAAGAGATTTGGTTTTTCTCAATTTGTAACAAAATCTGGTATGACACTGACCTATTTTTACAACAAAGTTTATTTAGCAAAGAGTTATTGAACATATGCTATATCTGAGGTACTGTAACAATGTCTGGGAATAAAGGCATGGTCCTATTGATGTGGAGGTTACATTATTTTCTGAGTCTGAGAGAGACGTATATATATAAATGGATGCAGTGGAATTATGAAGCAAGATCTTCCTATAAATCTGTGATTTTTAGTTTATTTTTTAACATTTTATCATCTTAATGACTCAATAACAGCAACCAGTTTCCTTCCGAGTATATTTGAGTAAACTAGTAAAACGTAAAATATTTAACTGAAAATATATCTATAAAGTCCAGTGGCTTTATGACAGACAATTCCTTAGGCAATCTGATCACTTTCTGAGAATTACTTTAGGCATCATTGCTGGGCTCTGAAAAGTGTGCATATTTATTTTAGTTATTCATATTGTTATTTCTCAACTGCTCTAATTCAAAGAAATGGCAATTTTCATCTATACTGCCTCAAGTTGTAATCTAGTTACAACTACTAACAGGTAAATCCAAGAATGATACCATCTTAATAAAAAGGAAATAAAGAAGATCCCAAATTAATAGGTAATTAGTCAGGCCTTGTAAAGCTCAATAACACATATGACTTAATTAGAACTGTAGTTCTATGGATAACTCACAATAATATAGCCTACAGAGGAGCATATGTATGTGAATTTATTTTACTCTGACAATTTACTTGTAATATCCAGTTACTGAAAAATAATCTGAGTTCTTTTGGCTTCACTTCTTGAATACAAAATGCAGTTTTGTAAATATATCTGCATGTAAACTAATTCTTCAGAAATGCTCCACAACCTTCACATTAGACTAACGCTCTTTAAATTTGATGCCTAACCAATGCTAGCAGCCCTAAGAAAATGTGTATCTTATCTTGGAAAGCATTCTAAGCAATCACTGGTAAAGAAAACAATAATATGATATAGATACATTTGATTTTCTAGGACACTGAATTAAGGAACCAAATACAGGTGACAGAGTTGTTTCTCTCTGCTGGCTCTGTGACTTTGTCAAGCTAAAATCTGGTAATTACAATTATATTCAAAATTGTTTAGCATTCCTTTTTTTATACATGTTCATAAAAATGTTACAAGCATCCAAGGTATTCCACTAACGATCCATGTCCATGTCCATTGACACTGTATAAAGTCCAATCCAGTAATACAAAATGGGATTAAACAAAACCTCAGTATTTCTCATTTTTTAATCATACTGTATGCTTCATTATTTCTTATTATTTAGTCAAGGCAAAAGGCCTCTAGATTCAATTACATTTTTCTTGGTCTCCTACTTCTTCTTTTACTTTTGGTAGTATTGGGGTCTGAACGCAGGATTTCATGCTTATTAGACAGACACAGGCACTTGAGCTACATCCACAGCCCTTCTTGCTTTATTTTTGAGACATTGATCCTTCTATATAGGCTTCCTAAAATGACAAGCATGCACAAACATGCCAAGTGCTTTCTGTCAAGCTGGGGGTCTTGCCTTTTCCTGGAAACATGTTCATCCCAATCCCAGCCTCCTAAATAGCTAGGATTATAGGCATGAGGCATCATGCCTGGCCTTTTCTTTCTTTTTCTTTTTTACTTAGAATAATGTTGCTAACATCAATTACCAAAAAGAAAATAATAAAGTCATTTTTGTAATTTTATCAAAATTAAAAATATCATAGAAACTACAAAGAGAAGACATTTCTAGCTGATTTCTAACTTCTAACTTCTAGCTGAGAAGACTGATTTCCAGCTAATTCCAACACTTTTCATATAATAATGTCCACAAGAATAATCAATTTTGAGATGACTCCAAATTGGAGGCAGCAAGAGGGAGTTAAGCAATTCATTTGGGAAGACAGGATAGGTTTCTGGTTATGGCTATATGGTATTTAATTTTTCATGGAATTGAGAATTATACTAAAGAGTTAAGGAATGTATATCACATATATGTATTAAACATGTATGTGTGTATATATATATGTGTATATATATATATATATATATATATATATCCCCATATACAGACACTTTGGAGCCAGAGGGTGAATGTACCATTTTCCCCTTCTCTACCACACTCCCAGGTACAGATGAATTTTGTTTGCCCCTAATGGCTGCCCTTACTTTTAATCTCATTTAATGTTTGTAAATTGTAGCCACAAGAGTAATACATATACTATGGTTTTCTCTGGGGTTCTCTTTTTATAATCAACTGTCAAATGACAACCAACCTCTTGTTAATATCTTAAAAAGTCAGTAAGATTCTCGTTCTTCCTACAGAATGTTTATTATAAATAGTTCTGAAAGATCTCACAAACAGCAAACTGAAGCATGTGGCATTTAATCCATCACACAGGAGGATCAAGGATTGAGTCAACACTTGTAGGGCTTCTACCCCCTCAACTAAGCATTTCCATGGTGTCTATTTCCATGGTGTTTAGACCTTCAAACAAACACATTTGTCTCAAAACAAATACATATGTAGGGAAACTGTTCTCCAGGGCTCTTGCTTTTTCAGCTGCTTTTGGTGGACAGATGACAACATTCTGAAGTTCCCAGCCTTTTTGTGCTATATACTAGACAGGGCAATGTTTGGTAATGGATGGGGGCAGATCTTATAACACACTTCTCTTAACCTAGCAAGGCAGGGTGACACAAAAGAGGAATGATGTTTTCATTCTGTAATGGACTTCTTCTAAGGTTACTTCCACATTTCATTTTAATTCCTTATTTCATTGGTTTTGAATTTATTTTAAGGATACATACAATTATTTTAATGAAAATCATTTTTCTGAAGAAATTTGGTGAAATATAGGGCTATCTGTAATATTAAGAATGTGTTAATGTATTCATATAAATGCCTTATATTTCATACATCTACCCCAGAACCACCCAACATAATTTGAGAATAAATGAAGAAATTTTTCCTCAAACCTTCCAGTGTATAAAATTCTATCATCTAAAATTCATGTATGAAGTCAGAATCGTAGAAGTAAGTTGAATTTGTGTTATTCCAAGAAAGGTATTTTTTTTATCTGTTTTGAAGATGAGGAAAACATCTTCAAGTAAATAGAAGTTAACAAATGTGCCTAAAGTCTATTATAAGTGAGAGCCAGGACTATAACATAGAGTCAAACATCAGATGTTTAGCCATTATAGTGTATTGCTTCCCATTAGAAAGTAAAAGTGAGAATTGAATAAATGCATGATTGCTTTCAAAAGACAGAATATGTTCATATCACAATTTTACCACTTAATAGCTATGAGACCATATTCACCAGTAAGAATCTTTACTCACTGGGTATTAAAAAATTAATATCATCCAGTAACCAATGCTAAGTATATAATATGCATCATTTCATTTCGCACAACAACTTAATAGATCAGTTTCATATCTTTGGGTTCTGTATCCAACAATTCAATTGACTACAAAGCAAACATATTTCCCAACTGAATACATGAAGACATTTTTCTTGTCATTATTTTATAAGCAACCCAATATAAGAACCCTTTTTACTGCATTTAAATTGTATTAGTTAGCCTAAGTAATCTAAAATAATTTAAGAATACAGGAGGATGTGTGTATGTATAAATATTGTGCCATTTTATGTAAAGATTTTGAATATCCATATATTTTTGCATTTTCATGAGTTTAACTACTCTCTTGTAGACACTGAGCATTGCTTCTGTGCAGTATTAGGTGAGAAAAGAGATGGTAAATAATGTGTGTATTTTGAAATAGTAAGTGATAAAACTGAAACTGATAATTTCATAACAGAACCGTAACTTTTAAACATTAAATTTCCTAATAATAAACAATAATATCTACTTCATAAGTATTTAGTTAGCATTTTCATTTGGATTAAATTGTTAAAAAAATATGTGTAAGCCAGGCCCAAAGAAACATCGGTCCCATGGTTTCCCTTATCTGCAATAACTAGTATATGTCTGAGACAAGCAGAAAAGGTCAGATAAATTGATGTTAGGTGAAATGAACCCCAAGATAAGGACTTGGGTGGTTTTTCTTTCTTGCTATTGTTTCTAACATATTTATAAAGTGATTTTTTTTGCTTTGTATGTCCCTCCCCTATGGTATAACCCCTGTTTTCACTGTATTTGATGTTGGTATAATTTGGGGAAGGAAAGAAAACAAATTGTTTAAATAGGGATACAGGTGGACCCATTGCAACAATGAAATGTACAAGATGCTATATCAAAAAACGAACTTTACAACTTTGGCTGGGGGGGGGTGTAGTCGTGGAGATGGGAGGGCAAGGATGGTAAGAGAAAAACAAAGGAGGAAGCAACAACGCTTGATAAGAAATGTACTCATTACTTTGCTCATGTAATTGCAACCCTCTGTATGGTATTTTCATAATAGAAAAACTTATTAATAAAAACAAATGTGATGGCTAAGTTTGTGTGTCAACTTGACTGTAACACAAGCTGCCCAGATAATGGGCCAAACAGTATTCTGAGTATGTTAGTAGATGTTTTAGATGGTATTAACATTAGAATCAATAACTTAAAAAGAAGATAGCCTACTTTATTCTATGTATATGGGCTTTATCCAATTATTTGAAGGCCTAAATAAAACAAAATATCTGATTTTCTTGCAATGAAGAAGGAATCTCTTTTGCTTAATATTCTTTGTACTGGGACACAATTGCTTTTTTTTTCTTGTCTTCGACCTCAACTGAAACACTGGATCATCCTAAGTCTAATGCCTGCTGACCTTCCAACTGGAGTAATACCATCAGGTCGCCTGTTCCTTAGAACTCTGTATACGATTGGCTTTCCTCAACATCCAGCTTACTGTCAGTAGATATTGGGACTTGTCAGACTCAGTAATCATGTGAGTCAATACTTTATACAACATCTCTTTGTATATGCATGTGTATGTGCATACTATTGGTTTTGTTTCTCTGAAGAACCCTGAATAATATAGGGTATAAAGTCATAATATCTGACAGATACGGATTCTTCAATAGGTTTCCCAGAAAAAGCCTATAGAAAGGGATAGGATGGCCAAACACCCTTCAATAAAAGCAAACATAGTTAAACAGGAAGAGAATAAAATTCTAAGGACACTGGTTTCCTTACCATGCACTAATCTAACCAAACCAACTGTTCTATGTGATTTACTAATTACTACAAATCATTGGGAAGTAAAAATATTCTCCATGGAATAGGTTGAACTTTCAACTATGAAAATCTAGAAGATGGCAATTTAAAGTTTTCTCATACATATTAGTTGCACTGATATCCCGGAAATACTGAGCCAATTATACAAGATCATCACCCAGACACAGACTCTCTACTCTGATATCTTCGTTTGGGAGTAGGGTCAGTGTCATGACTTCAAGAAGTTCATATAGAAAGAAAATAAGTGAAATTTACTCTGGGTCTCCAGGAATCTATATGTCTTCTATCATCAGAACTAAACATCAAGGAAACTTGCAATGTACAGGAAAGGAAGGAAAAGTAAATTTGCATTTTTGTGTGTTGCTAATAAGGTTTGAAGTCAAGGCTTAGATGCTGTCCCTGAGCTTTTGTGATCCAAGCTAGCACTCTATTACTTGATTCATACCTCCACTTAACTGAAGATAAGAGTCTCATGGACTTTTTTTGTTTGTGCTGGCTTTGAACTGTGATCCTTGGATCTCACTCTCCTAAGTGGCAAGGATTATAGAGACACTGCAACTAAATTAATTAAAATTTACTTTTTAAAGAAAAGATAAAATAAAAACAGTCCAATGTGTGATATGTGTACTCATTTTTCTTAAAGAAAAGTGCTTGCCATTGCCCAAATCCAGAGTAATCACAGCTGACACACTTCTCAGCATTAGCTCACTATGCAATTTCAGTAACTGATACATCCTTCAACAGATAAAAAGCCAAGCACTAACCAAACAAAAACACAAACAAAACTGCAACTTTCCTTGATTCTTAATCTGCCTCGATGTCTCCTAGGTACAAGATTTTGTCTGGTGCAATTCAAGGTTCATGGAACAAACCTATTTTACCCAAAGCATCAAAAGTAATGCATTGCATTTTTATATTTCCTCCTGTCAACATTGACTGAAAAACCTATCCTCATTATATACCCAAATGTATGCTGGTGGTGTGTACATTAAAATTGTACAAAGGTCTAAGGAGTACTGTAAATAAACAGAAAAAGAAGTACTGTTAAAGAAAGTCCAAACATGCAAACGAATGCAAACATAAGCTCTCTGCCACACAGGATCCATGCTTATCCTGGCTGCATATGATTAGTGAAAGAGGACATGCAAAACACTTTTTTTGGGGGGGGTCCTGTCGAGGGGCCTGAACTCTGGGCCTGGGCGCTGTCCCTCAGCTCTTCAGCTCAAGGCTAGTGTTCTACCACAGCGCCACTTCCGGCTTTTTTCTTTTTGCTTATGTGGTGCTGAGGAATAGAATCCAGGGCCTTATGCATGCAAGGCAAGCGCTCTACCACTGAGCCACCTTTCCAGCCCTGCAAAACACTTTTTTAATATACAAATTGTCTTCTTTCATTAGCTTGTACCAACAGAATTCTTCAAAGCATTTTTCATAGCAAAATGTACATAAGTTGGCTTGACTATTTTTCACTTATCATTACAACAGAATATGAACATATTGTGCAGGTGGAGGAGGGATCAGAGTAAGTACAGATGCAGCAAGTAGCCCATTTGATTATCTTCGCAGTCATTGTTATGCAGGCAAAAAAATCTTCTATGATAAGAATGTTCTGATAAAATACCTATATTATATTGCACTATTGCATTTTGATACATCTTCAAATGAAAGACTAAGCGCTTCTGTGGATTAAGGGCATCTCTCTATATCTCCTAGATATTGTGCTCTAAAACAACTGAAATGATCACATTTCAGGAAGCTACTAAAATGATGTTAATATCTAAAGAAAGAACGATTTGTAAATTCTCAATTTTTGTTTGTTGTAATGTAGCATATGTGTATAGGTATTTAAAAAAAGAATAATTCCCTCCCAAAGCTCCTCAGAATCTAAGTCAAAATGTCCTTCAATTAACTCTTTTCAATTCACACCAAGTTCTGCTGCGTTCTTTGCAATAATTGTCTTCATTTTTTTCATTCAGAATTTGAAAATGTTCTTTCATCCACTCCTGTCATAGTTTTTCTTGACTTTTAAATTAGGTTTAAGCTTTTCCACTTCATTTTCAACATTATCACCTTATCATCTTAGATATTTCCTAATAACATTCTTCAGATGAATGACTATTTACTTCAATTCCCTCATAGAAATAGAGTTATTAACTCAAAGGATTCTTTTGGAAGGTGCTATATACCACTTGAGCCATGTCTTCAATCCACCATGGACTACATAATTTAAATTAGTAATAAATATATAGAGAGAAATAATATTTTTCATGATGACCTTCATAATTTATTGAACTTAACATTCTTTTCTTTTTTTGTACTCATAAATGCAATTTCTTTTGTGAGAGCATAGTAGGTGCTTTCCCCAAAATTTAATCAAGTGTTCTGATCAAACATTCAAAGGAGGGTATTGCTTAAGATAAAACAACACAGCAACACACAATAAACAAAAGCCAAAAAAAGTGTTTTCCTGCATCAGAATATAAAATAAAGTTCTAAAAGTAAAGATTTGATTTGATTCCTACACAGATTTTGGTTATTAGACATAGTTGAGTAGTCTTGTAATAATGTTATGGCAAGACTATACCTCACATAATGATATAATTATATAGTCAGTACACACATAAGTGTTAAAATCACAGAGGTATAACTAGGATCCGTTTTTCTAGAGATTAAGAGACTACACCTTTTCCTGTGATCACTAAATACAAGGGCTGGGAAAGTGGCTCAGTGGTAGAGAGCTTGCCTTTCATGCATGAGGCCCTGGATTCTATTCTTCAGAACCACATAAGCAGAAAAAGCCGGAAGTGATGCTATGGCTCAAGTGGTAGAACACTAGCCTTGAGCTGAACAGCTAAGGGACAGTTCCCAGGCCCAGAGTTCAGGCCCCACAGCTGACAAAAAAAAAACAAAAACAAAAACGAAACTAACAACAAAACATCCAAAACTATGGTTCTCTGGATATAGAGTTTTTCACTTCTTTATTAAAACCATGGAAGAGTTATAGCAGTGATATGTTTTTTTAATCCAGAAATCTTTTGCAGATTTAAAATGTTAGATTGCTATAGAAGCTTTATATATATATATATATATATATATATATATATATATATATATATATATGGTAACAAGTACTGTTAAGAATGATAAAACATTTTTTATTTTACTTACAGTCATTCCTCTTTTTTTTTTTTTTTCGAATTTTTTTTTGTTTTTCCGGTCATGGGGCCTGAACTCTGGGCCTGGGTGCTGCCCTTCAGCTCTTCAGTTCAAGGCTAGCGCTCCACCACTTGAGCCATAATGCCACTTCCAGCTTTTGTCTTTTTCTTATGTGGTGCTGGGGAATCGAACCCAGGGCCCCAGGCATGCAAGGCAAGCGCTCTACCACTGAGCCACCTTCCCAGCCTGTCATTCCTCCTAAGTAGAAGCAGGAAGACACATTGCAAAGGCTAGCATATTACTGCAAAGCCTCCCATACGAAGTAAAAATGCCTACATTTATATTTTCATTAAAAAGAACTCTATTTCCTTATCTAGGTTCTGTTTAAGCCCTACTTTTCTCACAATTAACTATATGTATGAAATTATATCGGTGTTATTACCAATATTTCTCATGGCCACAGATTTTCTACCTTTTGTATTGCCATATAGTTAATTGTGTATTACCCACTCAAAATTTATTTAAAACAAATTAAACCTAAATTTATGCATTCCTTTTCTAATACCAACTAAAAATATCTTCCAATATGGGCATTTGACACTATATAAAATATACCCTACAAGAAAGTCTATAATTCATATTGGAAAGTCTATAATTCATATTGGAAAGTCTATACCCAGTCCTTGAAATCTTACTACTAGATTGACATCAAGTTTCTATACATGCCAACTGAATCACATTAAATATGTCAGTGGTACTTGGTCATTGTGATGGATAATAATTTGATGACCCAAAAGCTCTAGCTAAATTTTAATTCCTGAATAACATTATAATAATTATTATAATATTTAACAGTTTACTTGCTAGTATTTCTTGTAAGAATCTTGATTTATTAAGCTAAGCCTCTGCTTATTTCAGAACATAATAATGTCTGAGAAGGTAGAAGTCTTTTCATACACCAAAGTACAAGTTTGTCTTAGGTTAGAATGAAACCACTTTGCTCATATGATATCTTAAAAATATTCATGAATTAAGATTATCAGTGGGTGACATGTACTAGGTAAAAGAGTCATTGTCAGGAAATCAGTATCTAGTATGAATCAATCCTTGTTGTAAATCTTACCTTCACTCCCCTATTTTGGGGGTACTAAAGCTAACAGGAGACAACTGATTAAATGGAACACTGATCACAGAGATCTACCTAGCAATAATGAAACACTGACCATGCCAAGCATTGATTCTTTACTATACTACATGGTAATGGTAGTGAGAATGTAGAAAAAGATGTGGCCCACATGACTAGTTGAGACGCAAAGAAATAGTAAATATGCTGAAACATATTTAAACCAATTCCAGTGTTCATACAGCCTCTTAAGGAAACATCACAAAACAGTGAGAGGATTCAACCCCTTTTCTCAGTCTTGGTCACTTTAGATACTTTCCAGACAGACAGACACTGGCTTCAAAAGTCTACTTCCACCTTTACTTTGACCTCTAAAACCCCTCTCCATTGCACCTCTGAGGCATCATCCTTCTCCCCATGCTCATCTTTTCCTTCCCTTTTTTCTTTTCCTCTTATCCAAGTCAAATTTCGACACTTTATGATTAACACTCATTTCCCCCACAGTCACTTTTCCAGTGTTTCCTGTTCCACTTACTTTGCGTACCCAAATCCTGACAACTAGCTGTCATGAAGAGAGTCCTTAGAGGAAATGGAAAAGGACAAAACTGACACAAAGAATCCTCTTCTATGATGGAAGAAAGGGGAAAGCTATGGATATTCCCATAAAATTATTTTTGTCCTCATCCTATGCATGCAGGTGCAAAGCTTTGCAAACCACTAACCACAGGCTCCTTACTATCTCCTCACTTCTACCAATTTTTCAATTAATTAACCACCAGAGTACAGACAAATTGCGGTATCCCATGTAGTCCCTCTGTGTTTTCTTTATGTCAAAGGGCCTATCTTAATCCCTGAATGTAGATTGCCAAATCCATCTTATAATATTTTTGCTTTCTTAGGTATATCCTCCTCAAATTCTTCTGACCAAAACAGCATTATTCTTCATCTTTCTTTTCAACTTTGCAATCATCCTACTAACATATAATTCATTTTTCTCATTTATAAAGATTATCCTTAACAGCTTAAGTTCAAAACATCCAAAGTAAATCTTTTCCTTTCTTATATTCAGTGAGAGCAACTTAAACTCTTACAATATCAAACTAGAGGTAGAGTATGATATTAAAGAATATGTGGTTCCGGAATATGAATTGCCTAAAAGCATAAAGCAAGTATAAGCTAAGACCGATATCTCTACCTTCTTTCTCAGATGATCCATGATTTCTCTCTCTCTTATATTTGTTTGCTCAATCTTACTGTTTCTACACACACACACACACACACACACACACACACACACGTGTGCGCGCACACACACACACACAAATATACAAGGGAGCACAATGCTCCCTTTACCACCAAAATATACTTCAAAAAACTAGTATTTTTCACATAAGGCTAAAGCGTCTTATAGGTCCTTCATAATAAGGTCACAATCTACTCTTCTCATCTTCCTTTATGTCAAGTTATCCTCTTCCCATTCAGCCAATCAATTTTTGCATACATTAGTATTTTCATGTGCTTGCTGCCTAGAATTCATTTCCTCTTCTCTGTTCCACCAGAAAAGAAACTAAGTTATTTTTTACATAGGCCAAACATTATTTGCTCCAAGAAGCTGTCCCAAAATCTGTTATATGAAAAATTTTCCAAATATATTCATTTCACAGCACTTTACTCATAAATAGATCATATATATATATATATATTGTTGCTTTAAAGTTCTTGTTTTCTGATCAGATTGTGGAATTCATATTAATGTCATCTAAACTATACACTAGGTTTTAATAAGTTTCTAGTATATCCGGGAAGTAAAAATCATAAACAACCATAATATAGCTCTAATGGAGACAAAATATAACTACAATTATAGTTGATGCATTCAAAACTATGTTACATATGGTGAATATGAGTAATCAAAAACTGACACAGAATAAGTAGGGAAGTAGTCAAAAGTACTAGAGAAGAACAAGAACAAATAAAACTGAAAAGATGTAATGGGAGAAAAAATACATCAGTTCAAGTACAGCCTTAACAGAAGAAAATGTAACTTAGGAAAAATAGTAGCATTTTTGGTTCCAGAGCCCAGAAATACAATTGCCATAAATAAAAAAGGACTGACTGTGAAGCAAAGCTGGGTCACCAATGCCAGGACCAGTGCCAGTGGGCTCACTGAGCTCAGTGATATAACTAGGCATAACTAGGAGTTACGTCACACTTTAAGGAAGGCATTAGGCAAAAACAGAGGATCAAGGAACTTATAGTTTCCCCAGCTAGTATCTGGAAGAGCCAGGATTTAAATCCAGGAGTATTTTAAAATCATTAATTTCTATATTTAACGTTTGCCTAAAAAAAGGGAGTATCCCCCGGGAAAAAACTGCTTATTTCTAAAAAAGATTAAAGTCTAAAGGAACTTTGTATGATTCTAAAGTTTTCACATGGTAATGAAGAATACAATCCCTTTATGCTCTAACTAGCTAATAGACACTAGCATCATGTGTAGGTACCTTAGAAATCATTTAGTCCAACCTCCTACTTTTAAAATAATTGAAAATATCAAAGCCTGGTATTTAATAATATAGATTGCTAAGAAAAGAAATTAAAAAAAATAGGAAGGCTTAGTTCCTAAGGCTGAAGATCATGAGAAAAACCCCATCTCTGTCCTTGGGTCTGAACTTCATGATGCAGGTCCCTTGTGTCTTTTCAGGCCAACGATATCCCCAGTAGCTAGCAAAGTTAAAGGTACTGTTGTTACCAGCAAATAGTACAAATACACTTTGTGAAGCAAGTGGTTACAGTGAAGGGATATAAGGACCTGGGCAAGGCAGTGTTTGTGATAAGAGTGCAAGAATATTATTAATCAGGAGGCTGACCATATTATACAGATGCTACTAAATTTATTTTCATTTGTCATTGCTACTTTCTTGGTAAAACTTTCTAGTGACATCTAAGTGCCTTATGTAGCAATTTCTTTGGCTTCAAAGAAATCAAATCAAGAGTTTGGTATTAAGGAATGAAAATGACAAGATGCCCTTTTTGTAGAATCATTAGAAAAAAGTTTTAAAATGTATTTAAAAATCACTCAAAAGATTTTAATAAAGTTGCAATATAAACATTTCATCTCAGATTTTCTGGGGGGAGGTATAAAATAGAGCAATATTCATTTCAAAAACCATGTTCTCATGAAGCTGAGCAGACGGACTGCTTATAACAGAATTTTCCAGCCAAATTCCCGAAGAGCCCCCAACAGGCTTTCTCAATTTGTGGGCGCTATCCTCTAACAATCTATTTCTTTCCAGACTCTCCTTGGAAACCAAAGATTTATGTCATTCTCTTCATATTTTAAAATAAAATTGGTCCTGGCTATAGAAAAAAAACTGAAAGAAAGCCTATTCTTATCCAAAAATCCATGCTAGCTGGACAAATAACTCATTAACATGCCCTATTCTGAAGACACCAACAATGACTTTGCCTCTACAGCATTGCTATCATTATTTGGACACTTCCCAAACTCTAGTTCACTCAAGAATTTATGAAGATGAGTTGTAGTTGGACATGTGCTTTAAAAAGAGAAGGTAAATATGACATGTCAGGTATTAAATGACGAAACAAGCAGATCTTTCTCTTTACAAATGACTTCTAAAATCTGCTTACATTCCAGAGTAAAAAAAAAAAAAGTCACCTAGACTGAAAACATTTTTTTTTTAAAAAATGAATGTTCACTTAGTACCTTTCCTGAAATGCTTTCTGTTCTCTTAATACATTCCTACAAGTTAAACGCTGCAGCATTGCATTGATAGCTTATCAAACCACAGACTAGAACAGGAGGACTGAATTAAAAGGGCTTTCCTAGGGGAGCTCTATGGTCATTGTTCTATAAAAACCTATGAACATATTGCTACAAACTCATCTTCACAGGAAGTCACCCAGCTTAATAAGAACAGACCTGCAAGTTAATATTAAAACTCACTTTGATTTCAGCAGCAACAAAGCTGATCCAACTAGGAACTATTACATAAAACAATTATTGTCATAGTCGTCATCACCACTCTCTACAGAGACCACAGCCAGGACCAAGAAGCCCTTCCTCAGTTCACCTCAGGAATTATGCGATGCAGACCACCACATCCCAATAGCAATGCAGTAGTGAGATGGCCCTGTTTATCTTATGAAAATGGCACACCCTTAATTTCTCGGTTCTCTTTATTGATGTCCTCTTTCATGTATAGGTCTATTAGATTCTACTTCCTCTACTGTCCTCCCAGGAATTGGTGCTTGCCAACTACAATAAGTTGTTTTGACAACTTGTCTAGCTATACAATACTCTATTTCTTTCCCTCTACAGGCTTTTTGGCTTCAAATAAGTGCCTTCAAAATATAGCAGAAACTATGCAACCAAACTATGCAACTAGGGGAAAAGCTTTACATATAAACTTTGTCCTGCCAAAACCATAATCTTTCATGTGGCATAGTACCCTTTCGTTTTCTCTTTATTTTTATAGATAAATCCCCCTTGCTATCTTGTCGACTTCTATCTTAATAAGGAATGACTGCCGTGACTACCCCCATCTAGCTGCACCATTCACTGCCAGCACCTCTGCTCTCCTCGTGTGCTTCAAGAAGAACTGATTAGCACTTTGCATAATTAACCTGATTAGCACTGTGCATAATCAAACTGATTAGCACTTTGCATAATTAAAAAGAAATAATAATAATAACAATAATAAGCACTAAGTAATATCAAAAGCTGTTAGTCCTACAACCCTTTGGTTACCTCCAAGATTAGTTCTATGCAGTGTATTTTGCACCTTCACATTGAAATTTTTTCTTTGACTCAAAAGTCAAGGGCATAAATTAAGATTTCGTCAGTCTATGGACCCACTATAGTATTATCATAGATACTCAGTTTCTTGCTCTACAAATCCCTTAGATTTGGTATTAGATAGTTTCCTCATGCTGAAGTGGAAAGAATGAAGATATAATATCAATTCAATGGAAAATATTTGGAATAAAATTAGAATCCAAAAATATACTGGTTCTTTAACTATGTAACTACCCCAGATGTTGCTTCGAATGATAGTGAGGAAAACAGAAAGAATTGGACATTTTATTAGGAAAACCTGGCTCCGCAACTTAGCTTGTGACCTTGGCTAAGTGACTCAACTTCCTAAAACCTCAATTCCCTCATTTGTAAAATGGAAGTGATAATGGCATTTATATAACCTCAAGGTTGTTATTAAAAGAAAACAGTAATTTGAGAAAGTATCTTGTAAGTGGTTTGATAGTACTTATGCACTGGATATCCTATTCTAAGTTTCTTTATTCTAATTTACATTTTATTGTAAAGGTGATGTACAGAAGGGTTATAGTTACATAAGTTAAGGTAATGGGTACATTTCTTTTTTCCCTCATTTTCTCCCATTTCTCCCATCCCAACCCCCATCCCCCCAAGTTGGTCTTGTCCTCCAAATTTTATTGGCAACCATGGACAATGTAACACAATAATGAATAATAAAATTTTATATTTATAATACTTTCAGATTAAAAAGTTATAAAGTTCTTTTGGATGTTTTTCCTTACTTTTGAGCCAATGGCTGAATATGATTAAAAATCTGACTTGGAGTTATAATTCTACTTTTGTAATTGTATCCATAACAGACCTCATTTGTGTTTTCACAGGAGTTAAAATCAAGCTGTTGCTGCAAATCCACAAGAGAGAAGAAAATCTAATATATTTATATGAAGTTGGTACTACGACTTAGGGAAATCTGTCGCTCTGGTTTCTTGACCCTCCCCGCCCCCACCATAGCCAACCATATATCCCCTATGCTTCTTTCTTTCCTCTAAGAAACCATCTCAGTTAAAATTTCTCTATCAGGCTCTCATTTCCTTTTACAGCTTGCTTTGCATTAAGGATTTGTATACTTATTCCTTTAGTAAACTAGGAGTACTAAAAGCAATGACTGTCTATTCTTTGCCCCACAAACCGCCATAGTGAGTGATGTATCTGAAGAGCACTCTGAACTTGTTACAGTTGACTCTAGGGAATTGGAGTCAAAAATTTTTTAATTATACATTTACCATGGAAGTGTCATATGCAAACCCGAGGAACTGCTTAATTATTGTTGCAAGATCAAAGGGGTTTGATGTACTTGTAATCATTTAATTTATCAATAAAAGGAATCATCTACTTAGTCACTAAAATTGTGTCTAGGCATTGTGCTAGGCATATTGAATATGAAATCAATCAAGTTTAAAGCAAGATGCTGGTTGCTGCTGAGGACTTCATAGTCTAAGTATCTTTTAAGAAGCTTACCTTAAGCCTTTGAAAGGGTAGGGTGGAGTGAGAAACAGGAATCCTCCATAGAAAGGGAATTTTAAAATACCAAAGGTGACCTATAGCAAGGAACCTATCATGAAGTCACTAGGCCTTTATCAACCTAAGGGAAAGGAACCCAAATAAACAATCAGTGTTCCTGGGCCAACCATCCACTTTATAATTCATTTAATTCAAGAAAGAAAATGCTGCTGTGGAGATTATTCGTCCAAATGTTCCTGGTGAAGGTGCTTCCAGTAATTCTGGGAAAGAAGCCAATCCCTTAGTTTTATATGTAAATATTTTAAAAACACACACACATATATAAGCACAAAGGAAAGGTCAGGAACACTTAAGTCTTTTAAAAATCTATTTTAATATTTTTTTCTATAACTGTCCATGAAAGTTTGGGCATTTTTGGAGCCTTACATTTTCTTTTACACAATACACCTGCTTTTTTTCTAAACTAAATATTTCTTCCATCTAATGACTCTCTTTATTAGACAGCATCTAATTTGCATACATTTACATACAATTTAACTGCTAGCTTGTGAGAACAAAGAAATGGCTCTGTATTGTACTGAAGGACAATACTCAGTAAAGGAAGGTATAAAAACCAACCAGCTCAGTGACTATGTAAGCTCTTTGTTTCAGATACACTGGGCTTGCTCTCTCCTCCACTTTCTCTCTCTCTTTTTCTTTCTTTCTAACATGCTACTTAAAAGGGGTAAAAATTGTTTCAACAAACAATGGAAGAAAGAAACTACTTTGTTTAACTGTCCACCCCCACCCTGAATGCACACTTGCTTTATTAGATTTCATAGATTCAATCCTTTCACCTATTTGTTTCAGGTCTTATTCTGATCAACCTGGAATTCTGCTGTGATAAAGCTCTGTTCCAATATTAATTTGTGCTATGATTAACCTAGTTCCTAAACAGAGAGAGTAGAAAGAAGCATTTTATTTTCTAGCAATATACTATTGCCCTTAAATGTTAATAGGTTTTACTGAGACTTCAAGTCTTTATCTTAGAAACCAGTTCTTCCAAAAGAAATCATTTTTAGCGTCCATTGGGGAATTGATGGGAGAAGACTTGAACATGAGGAGAAAGTAAGAGAGAGAACTTGAGAAGTTAAAGATAAAAGAGCACTTGAGTCAACTGTCCCTCACATGACAATGCTTTCTCTTTGTGTGTCTCCACACCTGTAAGACTCTTGTAGACTTTAAAAAAAAACGAGAAAAAGAAAAGAAAAAGAAACAAACCTGAAAACCAGGAGCTCTTTAATTCTTTTATGAAAGAGAATTCCTATGCTGTGTGACACAGGATGAGTCACGATGCCTCTTCCCTTCATTCCTCTCATTCTTGATGCATGGAGAGGGAGATTACAGAAAGCAATCTTGAAGAGTTTGTTCAGTGTTTTGTAAATATTAACTATTGAAAACACGTGAAATAAGTAATAAATCAGTCACCACCAACTGAAAACAAACACTAGGGGGATTCAAGTTTCTGAAATGCCATGTGTAAAATACCACCAAAAAATGGTGTGGTACAAAAAATGCTTCCAAATTATATTAAGTGATACAAATGTTAAGGCATAACAGGAGGACAACTGAAGTCACATAAAGCCACCTATGAACTGGCACCATAGACTCAGCGGAAATTTCTTCCATGTACGGATGCTGAAAGAAGTCACAGGAGATGCATTTCCATGGAAATAGCCTTAGTATTATTAATTTTTCCTGTTTTCTGCATCTGATAATGCATATTAAAATTTTAATGACCAAAAGAGGTGCGAACTTGTCAGTGATAAGTGAAGAAATTCTACCACTCTGTGGGACTGCAAAATGCCCACATGATTTGGAACCTTCAGCAGCCAAACAGATTGCACAAGCTCAACTAGCAATCCTGAAGCATGTCAGCTTTTCCACCTGGTGAGAAGAAGCCTGAGTTAGACATAGCATTAGTGTTGGAGTTCTGGCAGAGAACAACTATGCCAACTTAAGCAGTTACAAATACTGATCAAAAAAAGCACTTCAATAAGTCATTAGACACTGCACTTAAAAACAATAACAACAACAACAACAACAAACTCAGGGGCTGATGAGATTCCCCAGGCACTAGAAAGAATAGTGAGGAAGTCACTGACTATGTGGAAACCATTGCTTATTTCTAAAAACATCCTTAAATTCTTGCTCCATAAAGAAATCAGACCATCTCTTCCTAGTACTGTCTGTTCTTTCAGAACCTGCCAGTAAGTTTTACATGCAGTTTGTTGACACAAATTTGAGGCAGCACTTCTTTACATGCCATAGAGTATAATCTATAGGTACTTGCCACAATAATCGGTTTTTTACATTCTAATATATTAAAATGTGCCATATTTGTTTCAAAAGCACCACTTAATCCTTAGTTGGCAACATCACCTGAGATGGTTAAGATCTGCCTTCCCAACATGTGTTGTTACCACAGGGACTTAGTAGTGACCTCATTTACACACACCTGTTGGGTTAATTGGGCCGAAATGAAAGATGATATATATGCTCAAAATCTAAAACTGATTTTGTCTCAAAATTAAATATTTGTTTTTTTAATTAGCAATTTCTAAAGCGAAGTAACATACTCCAGATGTGCATTTGCCAGTTAATATACCCTGAATGTTTCATGACACTTGAGTAGCAAAATACATTGTAGAATGAATACAAATTTTTATGTATTTGCTGTGTAGAGTGATTACTATGAGAAAGTGGTCTCAATCACTGAATATATGGGGTGTTCTTGAAAGGTTAGGTCACTGCTTTAAAGTAAATAGGGACATTTCAATTGTGCCAAGTTAGCAAGCTGAGACTGGGCTGTCTTTGAAAATGTGTTTGCTTTGGAGAAGTTGTTCTTCATAACCTGCAGAAGTGTGCTGCATCTCTTAGAGAAAGACATCACTTACCTCTGCTTGACCTCTTCCTACCTATGTATTCATGCTTCTCAGACCACTGTCAGCTTCCTTTGAGCCACAGAAAGTTTTATGTAACAAAAACTGGTAGGATAAGAGCAAAACAGATACTTTCAGAGACTGCTAATACAGAGACAATAATGTCAATGATATATAAATGCTAGAACTAAATGTAACAAAAGGCTCATAATGTACATACCATTGATTTTTTTCTGCATATAATAATTTATCCAAAAGAAATGTTTGGAGATGTTCATAAAATGTTTCTACAATGATATGCACAGAATATTTTGAATGCAGAAAAAAAGAAGAAAGTTGCAATGAAAAAATAAAGAGTCTGGTTAGGTAGTTTAGATAATCTATTGAATGGAATACTGTATAATCAATAAAAATATGTGACAGAAAATTATTTAACAAATTTTGATAATATATTGATAGTTGAAATAAAATCCCCAACCAGGTATGGATAATAATTCAGTGTTTTTCCATGTACACAAATGTACACATTGAAATAGTAACTTGCTGAGCATGGTAGCTCATGTTTATAATTCCAGCTAGTTAGGAGGTCAGGCAGGAGGATCAAGTGATGGATACTAGTCCTGGCAAAATTAATAAGACTGGAGTCATGGCTCATGTGTTAGAGCATTGACTTAGCATATGAGGATGCCTAGGTTTGAACCTGTAGTAACACACACACACACACACACACACACACACACACACACACACAAATCAAGTATGATTTTATTGTTTGATTTTTTCCTTTTTTTAAAATTTTCAAATAGTTTTACTATGGGTGTTGTTTTATCTATAGAACAGCAAAGGGACAATTATGTTTAAATGAAGTGAAAATGAGAAAAAAACGTTAAATAACCTTCTCGATCCCCCTCTTCGACCTAGACTTCAACTCACATGGATATCAGTCTCTCTGTCTCCTGAGGTCATAAATATAATAGATGGTAAACTAGCTACTGTTCTTTTAATGCTATTTCACTTTTTTAAAGTGAGTGGAAACTTTGCATATTTGCAATCATACAAAGATGTCAACCATTAGAACCCTCAGAGTCTCTAAGCTGTTTTTTTAAGCTAACAAAAACCATATGAAATAATTGCCTTTTAATAATGATGACTACTTGAAGTGAACTTTTCAATATACAAATAATTTTATTTATTACCTGGCTATTGCATCCTACTTAAATTACAACTTTCACATCTTGATTTTCATTTGTACATTTATAGGGTCTTACTGATAAGTAAGTGCTTCTCTTAAGTAAGTAAAATTAACATTACCATATGAACTGGATTTGCTGTTAAAAGTATCTCACTAGGGGTTTGATTTATTCTATGATGCTTTCACTGATTTAATCATTGCTTAGACAATCAAAATATAATAATTTATTCTTATAAGTGTGAGAGTTTCTTGAGATTTCCTATGTCACAAACAATAGGCGTCAATGATTGATAATAAAGAAAAATGTGTCAATTTTGACATTTCAGTTCTGTCTAATACTTTTTTAAACCTTAAGAATGATCACAGCTTTCCTAAGTAGTTCAAGACATTAATAAAAAGTATTTTTTTATTTCAAGTGAGTAAGCAAAACTAATTATTTTCATTCTCAGAAGTATTAAAAAAAGAAGTATTAAAAATTCTCTAAATATATAATAGACAAAGTTAAGATGAATCAAAGATATAAGTATTACAAGAGATTAAACCAAAATTGTGCTAGAAGAAAATACTTGTAACTTTTTATATACAAAGGTCTTCCTAAAACATAAAGTAAATGGTTTATAAGTGGCACTATGTAAAAGGATATATAGCAAAAGCAAATTATTGACTAAGAAATATTTTAACATATAGAATAATATTTATTTTTCATAATAAACAAAGACAATATACAAATCAACAAAGATTAAGAAACAATAATAAATGAAAAGTTTTTAACAGCCAGTTCACAGTAATCTAAATGGGTCAGTAAAATTTTAAATTATCACTTAATCTAATTCATAAAACAATATAAATCAAACCAAAAATACTGGCTCAAGCCTGTTCTCCTGGCAATTTCAGAAGCTAGAGCAGGCAAGAAAGTAGTTCATGAGATTCCCTTTTATCTAACAGCAGTGCACAGTGGTAGATGCCTCTTATCCTAACTATGCAGCAAGCACCATGATTGGGCACAATGGCACATGCCTGTCATTCCCAGTAATGGATGTGGTGAAGTACAAGTAGGAAGACTGTAACCCACCTTTGGCCTAAAAAGCAAGACCCTACGTTAAGTAAATATAACAACACAGAAAAGAGGTAGAGATGTAACCAAAGTGGCAGAGCACCTGCCTACTAAGTGTGAAGCCCTAATTTCAATTCTTGGTATTGCCAAAAAAAATGGACAAAAAAGAAATTCTAATCAAACCACTGAAGAAATACTATTTTCACTTTTCTAACTAGAGAAATAATTGCTAAAACTCAAGAATGATGAGGCTTATAAAAGCAGACATATCCATTGCAGCTTTTGGAGTATAGAATTATAATGTTGAAAGTAAAATTTTAGTACCTATCAAAGTTTTAATTATATAAACATTTTGAAAATTATACTATACGGTTATATATATATTAAACAGTAAAATTGGAAACTGTCCAACTTATATAGTGATAAACACATTGTTGTTAAATTCAGAAAATAGAAATATTAGACAGCTATTAAGAGGAGAAAAGATAAAGTAATATATTAGAATATATAATACAATCAAACCCAGTGCTAGTGAAGATGTGAGGGAAAAGGAAACCCATTACACTATTAGTAGGACTATTCCATAGTGCAACCAGTATGGAAGGCAGTTTAGAGACTCATCAAAAAACAAACACAGAACTACAATTGATCCATTGATATCTTGGGCATTTATTTGAAAGTTACAAGTTGGACACCCATACATAAACAGACACACACGGACACACACACACACACACACACACACAATACACAATACATTGCTGCAGTATGTTCATTGTAACCAAATTATGGAAACAGTCCAGATAGCTTACAATGGAAGAGTCAATCAAGAAAATGTGATACACATATCTATGTATTATTACAGATATATTGGTATATTGGAGTTTTACTCTTCCAGTAGGAAAAGTAATAGTAGGCCATTTGCAGGGAAATGGGTAGACCTGGAAAAAAATAAGTTACATGAAGTAAGTCAGGCCCAGACAGACAAAGGAAGCATGTTTTCTCTCATATGTGGAAGTTAGGTCTAAATTCTAAACATATATGAAATATACAGGCCATAGTAATACATATTCAAACAAATTGAGTGAATTATGTTATCAGCAGGGGAAGATCCCAATGGTGTAACAATGAAATAAACAATGAAATAAAGTTTAACTACATGACTACCAGATGAATATATTTTGTCAAAGACAGTTGAAGTCAAGAGGAGGTGGTAGATGAATAGAATGAGGAAGCATGGAGGAATGCAATCATAATGTTTAATGTAAATATGCAAAAATGAAACCAGATAACTTTAGGGATGAGTGGAGTTGGAGAAATGGTGGAGGTGGGGAATGATGGAAAGGATGATGTTCAAAATGCATTGTTCTTATAAACTAGAGTTGAATTTGAAAGCCTTTTGTGTAACTACTTTAAAAAAATATATACACATACACACATACACATATATGATTTCATATTAAGAAAAAAGCAGGGGCTGGGAAGGTGGCTCAGTGCTAGAGCGCTTGCCTTGCATGCATGAGGCCCTGGGTTTGATTCCTCAACACCACATAAGCAGGAAAATAAAAGCCAGAAGTGGCGCTGTGGCTCGAGTGGTAGAGCGCTAGCCTTCAGCTGAAGAGCTGAGGGACAGCACCCAGGCCCAGAGTTCAGGCCCAGGACTGGACACCCACCCCCTCAAAAAAAGAAAGAAAAAAGCAAAGCACACAGAAGTTTAAACAGTGTGATTCCCCTTTGTGTTCTTAAAATATAAATAAATATATCTGTATGTATAACCTAGAAACCTGTAATGAATAGTGTAAGTTCAATAGATATCCACTTTTCATTTCTTTGTGCCATTTAAATTTTTACCATGTGAATACCTTTAAAAAATGAAAATAGCAAAACAAGATTCAGTGTAGTGGTAAATGGTAAAAGTTTTCTGTATTTTATTTAAAGAGTACTATTATATATGTTATTACTTCACTTTATTTGTCCAGGACAACAGTAAATAATTCACCTACAGTAGATTTCCATTTCCTTGTCCAGCAATTAAACTAGCCAAAAAGATAATCTATAAGTTATCGCATATATCCTATAGAATATACTTTTATATATTAAAATTTTAATACAAAATGCTAGAAAATATATTTGAGATTTGAATACCAATTTGGGTATTTATAGCTACTCAACTAAATACATATATATCTACATGATATTTTGCCATGTCTAACAGCAAATAATGTGTACTATGAAAATTTTGGCAAGCTGAATAAACTAAATATTATTTAAAATGTGATATCCATGCCTGTACAAGTAGTGCTTCTAAGTTTCAACAGTTTAGCTCTGCCAAGATTTTGAAATATGCCAAACAAGACTAATCAGAAAAGCATTTCTTATATACTTGAGTACCTATTATCTTACAGGCATAGCCCACGTTGATTTCTTGAACCTATCCTGAGATATGCTCTCAGGATACAATATGAGTAGTCTATTATTCAGGTACATGTTTTCACAAGCACTCTTATAGAAGGTTGTGATATTTCATATCATCTAATAGAGCATGGTCACATGATACAAGTACTCCATATCTTGTTTTTAATGTTTAAGTTTAATGTTTAATGTTTCAGTAAGACAATGAGCTTCTGACCTTTTTCCATTGTTACTTAACATTCTTGACATGTGGGTAGATTTTTTGATAAAAGCAAAGTCTCTCAGTGATAAATTAGAGGTCAATTTTTATGCCCACTTCAATTACATAGTGGAAACTGGGCACAGTATTATTTCCAACAATGCATGTAGTTTTTTCCTTCATTCCTGGCTTTTATTATGATGATAAGTACAAAGTCATGGGAATTTTGTTGGTCAGAGTCAATGGTAAAAAGTAATAGCAGCATGTTATTAATCAAATGATAGTTTGATTTCTATATTGGGATGTGACATACCTTATTAACAACTACTTTGAGAGACTTTAAATTGTTCTAGTGGAAATATTAAATCATCCAACATTACTATTTCTGAAAATGTTATTTGACTGTTTTCAAAATGCTGATGGACTATGCATTTTGTCATACAAGGTTACCTGCCTCATGTGTTAGTATCAAAAGTGAAAAAAAAATGAGGGGAAAGTAATGTTGATTATATACATTAAACTCAGCAATAAAAGTTGACTTATTTAAATAATTTACTAACATAAACATCTTTCTTATCATAGATAAGTAATTTAATTTTGAATAAAGCATTTGGATAGCTAGGACCTTCCATTGCCACACTACTCTTTAAGAGATAAATACATTCTTGGATATATAACTTTAACCAGAAAAATCTAGAGATAGTATTGCCTCTACTCTAGTTCTTCCTTTGACCTGATTCTTTTTATTTATTTGGTTGTAGTATCTCAAACAGTTGTACAAAAGGGTTGCAGTTCAGTATGTCCTTTAGTGAGTACAATGCATTTTGATTAAAGTCACCCTTATATGTCATTCATGCTTAGAGTTTGAGTATTATTTCTTCAGAAAATTCACTCTATCCCCTGCTTTTAGCCATTCTCTAACCTGTATTTGTTGTATTCCACAAGTAGCATGTGATATTGTCTAAACATACTTATATATTTATTAATTTGTTTAATAGTCTAAGGACACACACACTCACTCACACCACAATCTTAGCTCCAAAAGGATCACTGTCATCTTAATCAGATGTCTGTCTATCTCTAGTGCCTGAAGAATAAGTAATCTATATCTGAAAGAAATATTCAATCTAGAAAAACAAACAAACAGAAAACTTTGTTTCTTTGGTTCTAGAACAAGATTATCCAGAGTGGATTTAGTGAACTAATGTGTTTTAGGTGTGAATCACAGTTTTACATTAAGAAAATCACATTTTTTAAACTGAACTATAATAGCATTTCAGACAGTTCCATTTCATCTTTTTCCATCTAACAGGAAAGTCTACTATTTATTTTTAAATTTTTTCCTATTAATATATAGTTATGCTTTCTATAGAAGTGTATCAAAAGAATGCAAACTTAAAGGAATTGTTCAGTACATAGCATTCACAACAATTCACATAATCACTTTACTAATAATTTGTGGCTCACACCTGTAATCCTAGCTAGGTTAAGAGGTTAAGATCTGTGAACTGTTGTTCAAAACCAGCCCAGGAAGGAAAGTCCATAAGATTCTTAGCTCTAATAAACTACTCAAAAAAAGCCAGAAGTGGCACTCTGAAAGGTGGTACAGCATTAGCCTTAAGCCAAAATTGGCTCAGGGATAGTGTCCAGGCCCTTCGTTCAAGTCACAGAACTGCAAAACATAAAAATTCCAGTAGTTGATTTACTAAGGATTCATTAAGAAGAAATACGCTTAATATTCCACAACAATGAAGTATAAAGAGTCAACAAATGTTTCCAATTAGATTCTAATTGCTTTAGGAACTATTCTATTTTATTCTTTTCTTTCTACCTTCACATTACCAGTAGCTATTTCTAATTTTATGAAAAAGAATTAGAATGTAGAATTCTTTTAGGATAAATTTGAAAGAAGAAAGAATACTAAAATAATAGTCACTGCTGAGCTTAAATCCTGTCTCAGTCATTTAAAGGTTATAAAAGTTAGAAAATAATACCATTATGTCAAGCCTTGCTCTAATCCTGTCTTGATACTTACATTTCTAATGATCTCTTAATGGATGGATATTTGTATACATGTTTATCTTTTTCATTTTATTTTATTTTTTTACGGATCCTGAGGCTTGAACTCGGGGCCTGGATGCTGTCACTGAACTCCTTCTGTTCAAGGCTAGCACTCTACCACTTGAGCCATTTCTGGCACCATTTCTGGCTTTTTCTGTGATTTAATTGGTGATCAGAGTCTCACAGACTTTTCTGTCTGGGCTGGCTTCCAACTGTGATCCTTATACCTCAGCCTCCTAAGTAACTAGGATTACAAGCGTGTGCCATCCATACCTATCTACATGTTTACCTTTAACAGAATACTAATAAAGACTTACATGACACTAAATATAGAGCTTAAATTACCTCGATCTCACTGGCAATGATACTAAATTTCAGGCTTATACTTGCCTCACACTATTTGTAAATCATTATTAGAGCAACTGTGATTTGTGGTTTAGGTAAAGTTATCTGAAAGTAACAGAATACTAAAGTATATTTGGCATCCTAACATGCGAAGTCACAAGAAAGACTAACAGCTCTAAAGTCAACTCTTAGTTTTGCTGTGCATTTTGAGAGTGCCTATAACCCTATTTGGTTACTTGTTTTGATGTCTCAACTTTGTCATCTGAAACAAAGGTGAAGCAATTCAGCTGTGACACTATATACTGTGAAAAGGAACTTTACTACTTGTGGGAGAGGAGGGTTAGGAGGGAAGAAACCTGGGAGAAACGAGAGAAGAGTCCCCAAATTCAGTGCCTATCTTAGACCTTAGAATTTACCAATTCTGGAGGAAACAGTCTTTGCACATATGATACATTAACAGCAATGGGATTAAATCATTATTTTTTAAGATAGGACTTAAATCCATGACCAGCATTCTTATTAGAGACGAAGAGGACACAGAGACACATGCATAGAGGAAGGCCATGTAATGATGGAGGCAGAGATTAAAATGGTAATAATATAAAAAGCAAGCATGACCTGGGGCTACAAGAAGCTCAGGACAGACAGGAAAAAATTCTCTTTTAAGCCACCAGAGGGAACATGCCTTGACTATGGATTTTTGGCCTCGAGAAGCCGAAAAAATACATTTCTATTGTTTTTAAGTTATTCACTTCATGAAACTCTCCAGATGCAAAAATAATAACAACCAAATAAAAAACAGGGAAAGAGTACAGCTTTTTTTTTTAATGTCGACATTGGCATCTCCAAGTCTCATACGTATATAAGTACATACAAGACAGAATCTATAAAAAACTGAGGCTGTGGTGATTGCTTTGTCAGTGGTTGCAAGTCAACCTAAAAAGGAATTCACTGCTCTATACTTGCCTTGGTTCCCTCTTAACTTCAACAGATACTCTTCAAAAGTGACAACTTCTTCTGTATCCTTTCAAGAAAAGAAAGCTGGAACTAGGTTTCAAACTAGTATTGGTCATGTTTTAACTAACATTATTTATAGATTTTAAAATTCCAAGTGTATTTTGATGTAAACAATAACTTTGGTGGTAAATCTACAATAGTAAGGGCTTGGAATGACTTAATTGGACATAGTTCAGGTTAGTTATTAAAAGAAAAATTATTATATTGCTAAAGAACTAGATTTAGAAAGATAATTTACCTATTTCTGATAAATGGAAGTTTAAATATGATTTCGAAAAACATATTTACATGGAAAATAAATAAAATTTCTTTTAGCCTAGGTTGTATACTATCTTGACATTGGCAATGACTCTAACAAGTATTCATGTTTTTTCTTGGGGTATCAGACCAACATAATTTAAGATTATACTTGAACTATTTCCTGATTTACAAAACTAACCACTTCTTATAAAATATGGAACCTGAATCAACTCCAAATGGATCAAAGACCTCAAAGTAAAAGCAGACACCCTGAAAACATTACAGAAAGGAATAGGAGAAACTCTAGAGCTCCTTGGCACAGGCTGAACTTTTCTTAATAAAGACCCAGAAACCCAACAAATCAAAGAAAGGTTAGAAAAATGGAACTGCATTAAACTATAGAGCTTCTGCATGGCAAAGCACATAGCTAGTAATATCAATAGAAAGCCCACTGACTGGGAGATCTCTACTAGCTATGCAACAGACAAGGGCCTCATATCTAAAATATGTTTAGAGCTCAAAACTTAAATCCTCCAAAAACAAGTCCTCCTGCACCATTAAAAAGTAGCTAAAGACTTAAAGAGAGACTTCTCTGAAGAGGAAATACATATGGCCAATAGACACATGAATAGAAATGCTCAACTTCTCTAAAAGAAATGCAAATCAAAACAACATTGAGTAGCCAGGTGCCGGTAGCTCACGCCTGTAATCCTAGCTACTCAGGAGGCTGCGATCTGAGGATTGCGGTTCAAAGCCAGCCCAGGCAGGAAAGTCCATGAGACTCTTATCTCCAATAAACCACTAGAAAACCAGAAGTGGTGCTGTGGCTCAAATGGTAGAGTGCTCACCTTGAGCTGAAGAGTGCAGGGACAGGGCCCAAGCCCAGTGTTCAAGCCCCACATGGACCCCCCCCTCCCAAAAAAAAATTGAGATTCCACTTCAGCCCAGTTAGAATGGCTATAATCAAGAAATGTACTAACAACAAATGCTGGGGGGGATGTAGCCAAAAGGGAATGCTACTGCACTGTTCAACCACTCTGGAAAGCAGTATGGAGGTTCCTCAAAAGACTAACCATAGAGTTCCCTATGATCCAGCAATCCCAGTTCTAGGCATTTACCCACATGATCACAAGCAAGCCTATACTAAAGCTACCAGCACAACTATGTTTATCACAACATTATTTACCATAGCTAAGATATGGAACCAACCAAGATGCCCCTCAGTAGATGAACGGATGAAGAAAATTATATTCATGAAGTCCCTTAAAGATCATCAAAATAATAAGTGATGTTTATAATTAAATTCTGTATGATCAAATGAAGAAAGAATAAAAGAATTGCCTTTCTAGGAAACCACAAATCTTGATTTTTTTCTTTTTTAAACCCAGAGGTATTCATTGACTATGAGTCAATGAAATTCTTTAAAATGTTTTAGTCTGATCTAGTCACCAAATATTCTAAAGTTGATAGCAAATTCTTTTATAAATCAAACAACAATTATTTACATTTGAATTTTTTGAAATGAGATGCTAAACAATTTATAAGTTCATCAAGGTATAAATATAATAAGTATAGTCATAATATTAAGAAAAATGAATTCAGTTGTTTTAATAGTTAAAATATTTTTCATTAAATGAAGTGGATAGATATATCACAAAAGACAATGTTTTTAACCACTTTAACATACTTAAAATATATAAATTATTAATATTAAGCAGTTATATTACATTTAGAAGAGAATTGTTATTAAGGATTAAACAACACAAAAGTAAATATTAGCAATACTTGATTATGAAGTATTTCTTGAATTCTTGTTTCAGTTGTAGATATTTATCATGTTCTATTCAAAAGTGGGAAGTAAAACTGCAATGCGAGAAATTAATTGAAAAGGTAAAAAAAGGATCTATACATTTACCATATTTTAATACTTTTTTTATGATGGTGATGACAAAGAAGAAGAGGTAGGGAAGGCTAATTTTGATTTCAGTATGCTTTGTGTACTGTCATGTCTAATTTACAGATGAGTAGACTTGGCATTAAAGCCATATGAATTGCTCACTAATTACAATCAATAAGTCATATCAGAAAAACTTAAATCCAGATCTTTATTATTAGAATCATTACACTACTTTGACTTTAATGTGTATGAAAATACCTGAGTGCGATGATTACAATAAAAATTTCCTCAAGCATGTTAAATACTAAAGAATTTATAAAATTGTAATAAGTGTTAAAAAAAACTTATTGTTTTTACGAAGATTTATAGAGAACACGGTCATTTTTTAACCCTCTTCATTTTATCTCACAGAACACTGCAGTGAGCCGGTAGTCCACACACTGGAATAGGAATCCAGTATAGAAATATACATGAGATCTAAGTTCTATAAAACTTAGTGCTAATCTTTGTGAAGAGGTATTTTATGCCTAAAATCACAGAGCTTAGTCTAGCAGAGGGGATAAATGTTAAACTAATTATTACATAACTAATGATTACACAATCACGAAGTCTATTCATTGACTATGCCATTTAATGTTCATTTTATCTCATTTTCTCATGAGGAATAATAATCCTGAGTTTCACAATGCTCTACTTTCTCTTTTCTCATAACCTATGACCTAAATTTCCAGTTTTATTCAAGTCCAAACTTACGTCCAGTTCTTCTCTAATAGCTTACAGAGATCTTGGCTATTACTAAATAACTTTACCACATAAGTTTCTTTTTTTTTTTCAACAATAGTATATGGGTTTCATCTTACAAGAAATTCCTATCACTTATAATGGAGGTCTGAAGTGTTAACTTTAATGGTATTCCAAGGTCAAGTTCTTATTTGGTAAAAGGGAGAACTATATGAATTGGTGAACTTTTCATGGGCAGTGAAAAGGAGGACATCAGATCTAGAACATTCCTTTGATAGTGAAGTTTTTGTTTTGTTTTGTGGTGTTTTGTTGTTGTTGTTTTGTTGGTGGTGTTTCTGGTGTTTGAACTCAGGGCTTGGCCACTCGGGACTAAGAGTCTCATGGACTTTATGGGCCTGGGCTGGTTTTGAACTACAATGTGAGACCTCAGCTGGATTATAGGCGTGAGCGATGGGTGGCTGGTTTGTTAATTTTTTAAGACTATATCATGTGCCTCAAATACACTAACATTCCAAGGACAACAGATCTTTCTCTATGTCCACGGCATCTAGACACACTTTGAAAACTAGTGAAATGACATTTTTGTCAAGATTTTCAAGCTCCATTTATTTTGTAGCTTCTTTCAAAGTATTAATATTAAAACCATTCTACATATGCTATATATTTTAAATAATAAGTGATATTTAATGTTTTTATTTATTTTAAGCTTTACCATTAAGAATTAATTACATATCTGGTAAATAATAAAATGGAACAAAGAAGAATATTTTTAAAACATATGTAAATCCTCTTTAAAAATTACAAATATGCATCTTATAAATTGTTTTACATGCTTGTATCTGAAGATTTTAATTTATATTTTGATAGACTTTATATTTTGCCCATAGTAAGTGTTGAAAAAATACATGCCTTTCAGTTTAGGGCTTAGAGAAAGAGTTCCATTTTACGTTCTCATCCTGATAGGGATGAGTATTTATCATATTCCATAACAGCTCACAGTTTGTTATACATTAACTGCTCATTCTTTGTGCCAGTAAGACTGTGCTGGAACAGCAAATGAATTTGGTGCATTCATTTAAATGATTCTGCAAACCACAGGCTACCCAGTTGTCTAATGATAAGAGAGCCCCCAAAGCCACCTGATACCTATTATACGCCCTTATTTTTTATTTATTTACTTTTTGGACACATGGTCAGTACTGTCAAGATATGAATACTGAGAAAAATTAGAAGGAAAAGTGTACCTCAAACTTAATCATGAAAAGGGGTTTTATTAATTCAAGCTCCCGTGATGATGTGGCTAGGTTGGAAGGGGAATGGGATATAAGATCTGGAGCGCTTCATCTGCTCCAAGACCAATGCTGGTTTTGGCACTACTCTCACTCCAGTGAGTTTCAAAAAAACAAGCAGGTGCTAGCAATCTGAGAGACCACATGCCAGCTACAGCTGCTTCAAACTGATTCAATTACATCTGCCTGAATAGTCCCAGCACATCAAACCACTTGAAGAGATCCATAGGCTTCAAGGAGAAGGTCTATCCTGAGGTAAAACTGTCCCTGAGATAAGCGCTTATGAATCTCCAGGTTTTGAAATACGGGATCATTCCACTGCTTGGTGCAAGAGAAAGATGGGGAAAATTTGATTCACTTTCAGTTTAAAATTAAAAACTGGCTGGAGAGAACACAAAAGGGCCCTTTGAATTTTTATGTTTTAAATTGGACAGTAGCTGTGGTCTTAAGGATACCTTGAAACAGCCCGATTTTGTGAGAACATTTCTCAAATCATTGAGTAAAACACATTTACAGAACATGCTCTTGGGATCTGGACATAGCTCCAAACCTTGTTTGTACAAAAAGGGGCCAAGCAGCTGGGAAATTCTGGAGTAGAGTGTGTCCTCATTAGTTTCCATCTGCCACCAGAACTCAGCTCATGGCAAGTTTGGCTAAGTCCTGGTGTACTCAGGTCCAAATGTGGGTCAGTTTTAATTACACTATACAGAATTCAGTGTGCAGTTTTTAAATCCTTATAATACAGCACAGAGGAATGGGCAGCTCTCCAGCTAATCAATTTTTTAAAAGTACATATATAAAAATTTTAAACCAGGCTAGACAGACAGTGGGTGGAAAAATATCTTATAAATGACTACAATGGTTACTTAAGAAAATTATTAGTGAAATTGGGTCATGAGCTAGTTCTGCTCTAAAAATTCAAAGTAAAAAATAAAGTATTTTCATTGGTAAGATGGAAAACTTACATAAGGTACATAATGCTTCTTGTTCTTTAGTGTGAGTGAGTAATGCCAAGGATGTGGCCAGGTTAGAGTAAATAGCTACAAGAATGCTGATTTTCACACTGCAGAGATATTTCCCACTTTGTCATCCACATTCAGCCCCTTTCAGTGTTTATTACTCATGGCAAAGATTGCAGAAAAGAAAAAAAATACCTGGTAAAGGTGAAAAAAACCAAACTAAGGCCAAAAAGAGAGGGGAAGAAGAAAAGTAAGGAGAGAAGAGGGGAGGAAAAGAGACAGAATGGGGGGAAGGGAAGGAGGGAGGCAAGGTGTCCAAAGTATTGAGGGGCAGACTCTGGGCTTGACTTGGCTTTCAGGGCCATCCACACAAATAGTGGCCAGAATCAACCCATCATAATATTCAGAATCTGTCCTGCCCAAAAGCTTCATCAGGTGCGGGAGAGCTAAAACATTAAGCTTTCAAGGATAACTGTCAGTTTTTTTTAAAGGAGTAATGATGTAAGCAGCCAATGTTGGACATTTATGAAATAACACAATGTACTGTCGTTGAATGCATAAAATATCCATTGGTTCAGCCCTAATGATAAAATAAAATAAAACACGACCATAAATGGTCAACGTACCTTAAATGTTCAAAGTATATTTAGCTTTTTGACTGAGTTATTATGAATTCTATCCATTTAATAGCAGTATATAATACTAGGTTCAGATGCTAGTATTTAATATTTAGTAAGCTGTGTGACTTTGCATGAGCAGTTAATTCTATATGGAATTATATATTATCACATGTAAAATGGAGAAAAGAACATCTGTCTGATTGTAAGAATTGTCAAATATCAAATATTATTAAGTATTCTTTACTTAACTATTTTGAGTTAAAAATGAATCCCTCCAAAAATATGTTTTGAAGTAACAACGCCCAGTACCACAAAATTTGATCTTATTTGGCCTTCAGTGAGGTAATAAGTTTAAATGAGATCATTAGAGTGGGCCCTTATACAATATGATAGATTTCCTTATGAGAAGAAATGAGACTGTGACAAGAGTTGACAGAGGGAAGGCATTCTAAAGAGAGCAAAGAAAAGCTGTCCATCTATATAAGTCAAAGGCCAGGAGCAGATCCTTTCCTCAGTCTGCATTGGTGGAAGTTTGCCTAGAAGGAAGTTTTGTATTGGAGGAAATCAGGACATCTTACCACATTAATTTCTTTTTTCAAGAAAAAGAAACTACACAGCTAGGTACTCACAATAGCTAAGCTTACTAAATCTCGGACTACTTAGATTGCAACACCTTTCCAACAGTACTACTTTTAGTTCATTAGGATGCCATTCGCAAGTAGGAATGATTTTTCATTGTTTTTTTAAGAGCTCCTACTTTTCAGGTGAGTGCCAGGGGCTCACGCCTGTAATCCTAACTACTCAGAAGGCTGAAGACTGGGGATTCTGGTTCAAAGCCAGCCAAGGCAGGAAAGTCTGTGAGACTCTTATCTCCAATAAAAGACTAATAAAAGGTCAAAAGTGGCACTCTGGCTCAAGTGGTAGAGCACTAGCCTCGAGCAAAAGCAGCTCAGGACCAGTGTCCAAACCCTGAGTTTAAGCCCCATGACTGGGGAGGGGGGGGATAAACAAAACAAACAAACAATATAAAAGAGCTTCTAGTTTTCAAAACAGGAGTGGGAGTTGTCTGGGTTTGTAGAAACAAGGCATCCATCACAAGCCACACTTCAATAATTAAGAGATATTAAAGCAAATGTGACTATCCCTTAAGATTTTCTTAATTTAGTAAGCAGTTAGAAATTGTGAGTCATGCTGAACTGATCATACTTTCTAGCTATCCTCAGAATCATATACTTCCAAAATTAATTGTATATTAATGAGTGAATCACATACTTACTTCAGATTCCTATACTACCCATCACAACAGCTTCATATTTTAACAAAAGAGAAAAAACATAAGTAGGGAAAAGTACTATCTACTGTATATCAAATAAGGTATTTCCATACTTAATCCATGTCCAATCTCACATTCATCATTAAAAACTGAGACATTGCTATTACCCCCATATTGTAGAAGCAAACACTTTAAGCTTAGGCAACTTGGTCAGATAACACAGATACTTAATTATGGAGCTGAAATGTCAGTGCAGGTCAGTTAGAATCCAAAAGTCCTAAATTCAAACAAAAGCAAGAGATTTAGAGTGCAGATGTCCATAACCATCATGGATTCCAAGATGCTGATTTATTCAAGGTATTCACAGACTCCTTTAAAACATCTGAACTCATGTAAATAGTAGATGCCTTCTTGCTGAATATGACCATCTAATTCTCTTTATGATGTAATGAAGGCCGGTCTAAAGGTAATCAATTTAGATAGGAGAGATCACATTGTAAGAACACCTGATAAAAACAATTAGCATATAACCAAGCAGTTCCTCTTCTGAATATATAACTTAAAAACTGAGAACAGGTTCTCAAAGAGATATTTGTACATTTTGATTCATAGCAGAGTTTGGCACTATCAAAATATGAAGTACTCCACGTGTCCATTGATGAATAAATGGATAAACAACATGGTATCATGCAGTATATACATATACTGTCATCTTTTAGCCTTAATATAAGGAAACTGATATGTACCATAACATGGGTGGGTGAATGCTGAGGACATTAGCAAACTTAAATAAGTCAAACTCTTTAATGTAACTAAGAGAAGACAAAATCATCAAGACAGAAAGCAGAATAATAGGTGTCAGGAGCTGGAGGGAGGTCTGGGGAATTATTTTGTCATGTGTATAATGTTTCAGTTTTATAAGAAGAAAGAATGATGCAATTGAATAGTTATGATGGCAGTATAAGCATTATAAGCATATTGAACTATGTGTCTAAAAAAGGATAAGTATGTGTTTTATCAAAAAAAGTTGGGAAATGGTAAAAAGTACACATGAGGGTTATCTTGATTCAGCATATGGATTTGTGAATTAAAATTTATCTTTTAAAAGGGATGGGTGAGGTTGAAAGAAATGGAGGGGAATTATGAAAAGGGTAACACTGATCAAGATTCATAGTACTCATAATCTGGCATATTGAATTGACTTCCTTCTTTGTAAGCACTTAAAGATAATACGTGTGTGTGTGTGTGTGTGTGTGTGTGTGTGTGTAGGACTGTAGGTATGGCCCCGATATGTGTAAGTGTATCGGTATATATAGGTATGTGTTTATAAATATACACTTAATTATATACATATATAAATATATATATATATATATATATATATATATATATGACTACAAGTGTGGCTCAGGTAGTAGGGTACTTGCCTAGCAAGTACAAGCCCCTGAGTGCAAACCCCTCTCACATTTTATTTAAGTTTCCTTTAAAGCTTTGAAAACATCAGTAACTTAGGTTGAATATTTGAGACAATCTATATGATAAAGCACAGGACTAGAACCCTGCTCCCAGGCAATTAGATCATCTCTCTTCAGTGTACCTGCACTGAAATGTAGTTGTAACTTTGGTAGCTGAGGTGATGATAAAAAGAACCTAAAATTAACTGAGTATTAGCTCCCTGACAACCAAGAATCTATGTTACCTAGATCTCAACACAATGAAATATGGGCTAGATACTATATTTTGTCCAGTTTGTAAATGAAAAACAAAGGAAAAGAGACTTGAGTAAGTCCATACTAATAATAAGCAGCCAAGCCAAAAGAATAATGTTAATATCTGGTTGTATTTCTCTAACTTGTATAATACTTGAAGACAAGGACTTCATTTTACTCATTTAGCCTATCATTCTATATAGAGATACTAACATTCATTTACCTTGTAGAACAGAAAAAAGTAAATAAGGAAGGGAGAAAGGGATAGGAGAGAAAAAATAGAGAAATTATACTTATGTATTTTATGTTCCCATCAATTATTGATTTTCTTCCTTTACTTCTTTAACCCTGAAATCATAGGAACCTTGAAATTATGCCAAGGATGTGATAATTTCTCTTTGAGATTGAAACAGTAATTCCTGGTTCAGACCACTGAAACAGCTGCTAATATCAGTCTGCCTTAATACTTAATATTCTAGCTAATACATATTCTTGGCTCATCTCTTAATTTCTAATCATGAAATTAACCGAAGGATATAGTTTAATCTATCACACTAACACTCACAGAACAAAAAATTTTATATCTATGCTACTGGCATCTTACCCACTAGAATAGTTATGGTAACTTGACCCCTAACATTTCGAAGTTTCTTCCAAATGTAAAAGTACCCACGAATATAGTCAACCAGTTGTACCCAAATCTGAGAAGCTTAAACAAAATCTTCTGATGTAGTAGAGATTGACTTCTTTTTCAACTGGTAGTGTACCTCTTTGAGTATTTCCTTCCACACAAAATGTAACTTTAGAAGGGCCTACGTAAAGCAAGTCTTAAAGGTACTAGTTGCACTTTACCTTTTTTATGTATTTACAGTTGGGACTTAGTTATAGAAGCTGTGTGTGTGTGTGTGTGTGTGTGTGTGTGTGTGTTGTGTATGTGTATCAAACACAGGACCCATTCCTTCTGCTTAGTAAAACAGTTACAAATTGTTAATGTTCTGATAATACCTGATCCAAAGAAAGTCAACAGACATTTTATTTTTATGGTTTTAGTGAGGTAGAGAGGGGAAAACAGCACAGTGAGTGCTAGGGAGGCTATGGCATTAATCATATAGCAGAGAACATTTGTTTATCTTGATGCTGCAAAGAGTTTCCAAGGTTACATACAACTTAATTGTTAATGCTTCAGCTTGTGAATAATGGAAATAGTATATATTATATATTTTTTACATATATAGGTATATATATGTCATGGGGCTTGAACTCTGGGCCTTGGCACTGCCCCTGAGCTCTTCAGCTCAAGGCTAGCACTATACCACTTGAGCCACAATGCCACTTTCTTGCTTTTTCTGTTTATGTGGTGCTGAGGAATTGAACCCAGGGCCTCATGCATGCAAGGCAAGCACTCACCACTGAGCCACCTTCCCAGCCCCTTAATTTCTCATTTTAAGAACAAGATTTAACAGACTTGTCATTTCTACCAAGCCAACAATATAAGAACCAAGAACCATCAAGCTTCATCCAAAATGTATAAGCAATACGTTTCTAGGTCACTGTCCTTCTATTTCTAATATAACACTAAAATTATTTATTCCTATTTCCATTCAACATTTAGGCATAAGGCATTGTGTTAAGGAACTACTGCCAAATTATTTACTTTACTGTCTATATTTCCCATTCCCAAAGAGATTAGTTCAATTCATATCATGATGAGTTCTTTCAAAAGGATAAATTTCATAAAGGCAGCTCCAACACTTAGTACTTGTGTTACCAAATACTCATGGAAACAACTTAGCAGTTTTTAATTACACAAGAGAGAATAATACAAGTCATTTGAGCAAGTTTTGAATATCAGGAATTTTGGAGACTACTAAATTGATCAATTAAATACTTCATATCAAATGCAGCAATGATGCTCATGAGACACTGTGTTGGAAATGAATTGTACAACTTGTGGGGAGGGGAATAAGGAGGAATAAGCAGGAGAAAATGAGAGTGGAGGTAACAATGTTTAAAAAGAAACGTTCTCACCAAGAGCCGGTGGCTCACACCTGTAATCCTAGCTACTCAGGAGGCTGAGATCTGACTATTGCGGTTCAAAGTCAGCCCGGGCAGGAAAGTCTGTCAGACTCTTATCTCCAATAAACTAGAAAAATCAGAAGTGGCTCTGTGGCTCAAGTGGTAGAGCACTCGCCTTGAGCTGAAGTGCGCAGGCAGTGCCCAAGCCCAGCGTTCCAAGCCCCACGACCAACAAAAAGAAAGAAAGAGAGAAAGGAAGAGAGAAAGGGAGGAAGAGAGAAAGAGAGAAAGAAAGAAAGAGAGAAAGAGAGAAAGAGAGAGAGAGAAAGAGAAAGGAAGCAAGGAAGGAAGGAAGGAAAGAAGCAAGGAAGGAAGGAAGGAAGAAGGAAAAGGGAAGAGGAAAGAAATGTTCTCATTACCTTACTTATGTAACTATAACCCCTCCCCCCAAAGTTCATCACCTTTACAATGAAGATATAAGAAAAAGAAAATAAGTGTAGCTTACTGTGTAATATTTGCAGATTTTTAAGTAGGGTACAGTCTATAATAACTGTCAGAGCATATAGAAACCCTTAACCAAAAGATAAACACTTTAAAAAACAATACCAAGTATCTAGCATTTTATTAAAGACAATGTTGCAGTCTTAAAATCTGCATCTGGATTTTAACATATCTTCAAGGATAACTATTTAATGTTCACCTTTTTTCACTAGTACTTCTACCACAACTATGACAGAGATGCATACACAAATCAAGAAATCATCTTAAAATGTGCCCTTAAATTTTCTGAATATGCCCCATGTGTCCACTAATAGCCAAATGCTTTCAAATCTGTTCAGCTAAATGGATCAATAACTATATCCAGCCTCACATAGTGGGGCTGCCAACATGGTAAAATTGAGCCAAACACAAAATGTCTCTACCAGGACAGAAATGACTGTCAAGACAGTTATCTGGAGAGATCTACTCTCGCAGGTATCCTTTGAAAAAGTCAATATACACATTATCCAGGGCAGTCAGCAGCTATTAAAGCAGTTTGAGACATGAAACAAAGGATTTAGAGAAAATATTTGGTAGCTAAAACCAATGAGTTTTATTATAAACCTATGTTAATAGTTCAAGGTCTACATCAAGTATCTTTCAAACTCAGGAGTCCACAAAATACAAACACATAACAGGAACAAGCAAACTGCTAACAAGCTTCTCTGTGCTCTCACTCATATGACACAGCTGCAAGCAACAATTGAGCAGGTGCAACCAAGCTTTTGAGAATTCCTGCCTGTTGCCCAGGCACCACAACACCCCACCGTTGAGATTTTAAACAGGTGCAAACATTTTTTCCCATTTGTCTAGTGCTTGAGACATGTAGCAGACAGTACATCTGCAACCACTTCTTACCTAAAGCAACCCCACAAAAAATAAACCCCAAAAGAGCAAAAAAGTTTGAAAACAACACGATGATTTAAAAGAAACAGTAGTATTGCAATAGTTCTAACTCGTCAAATAATCTTAAAACTGTTTATTTGATTTTTACAATGAAATTCAATGTATTTATAAAATATAGTTCTTCAAAGCTGTCAATAATTATAATTACAGTGCTCAAAAATGTACATTTTCATATTATGAACTCAGTGGCTTTAATGTACAAAAATCTAACAACTTGTCAGTTAATACATATATTTACATAACTATACTTAATTTACATACATACCTGTGTGGCTATGAGGCACCAACAGACTCGCAAGTTATCAGGTGTTCTGAAATGAAAAACAATTATGTCACCTAAGTAAAAGTTAGTTTATTAAATTGATAGGAGTATTTAAGCTGAGACAATTTCGGTAGAGAAGTAGGAAAGACTGCAGTATTTAAAGGAGGTGAATTATTTTGTTTCTATGGTCTCCATTGGATATTTCAGATCACCCAATCACCCTAAATTCATGAGTTAATACACAAACACACACAGACACACACACACCCCTAAGCTGTGTTATTAAAAAAACACCAGCAAGGGACTGAGACTCACCATAGCCTGGGAAACACAAATGCTTTCACTACAGGATGAGGCAAACACTTAAAAATGATTTTTTTTTTTGGTATTCTTCCAAGACTATTGCTTTCCTAATACAAATATGACTGCCGTGTCTAAAATGAAAGTACTCTGATTCATCTGCACTTGGTTTGGCTAGAAGATTGATGAGGAAGGAAGGTGCTTTTGCAGAGCTACCCACAAAACATGCATAAATAAATAAAAGTAAACTTTGAATGCTCATTAACTTTGCTGCAACAGTAAACAAAATGAGACTGATCAGTATGAGAGGGAATATTAACACCACATCAGGCATAATGCATAATGCCTCAACCAATACACTTTCACAAAACTGAGTGAAGTGGGTTTTGATTCTGAAGACTTGTGTAAGTACAGCTTAAACAAACACATGCCACTTACAATTAGACTTGAAAATTTTTGGATTTAGATGGAAGTTGCACTGTAACATGCAACTTCCAAACTAAATTCTAAAAAAAATTTCACAATTCTTTCTGAAAGCAAAACAAACTTTTTAATTTATATATATATATATATATATATATATATATATATATCTGTGAGCACAGTTAGCTTTACTTGTTTACTATTTATTTAAAAATATGTATAGGTAATAAGCAGTCTTGATGATGGCTCAGTGGGATTGAGAATTTCTAAAGGTATGTGGTGTGTCAAGAACTCAAAGTTCAAAAGTTTAACTCAGTAATTGTAGTTGTAGGACTCCAGCTTACATAATAGAATACCAAAAGAATTTATATAAAAAGACAAGTTTATGATAACAAAAACTATACATATCCTAAATGTCTAATAACAGAAAAGTAAAGCAAATCACTTACATGTAAGGGAAGATTTTTGCAATAATAAAAAGTACTTTAAAAGAATAATTTCATTTTATAGGAAATGTAATTTTATCACAGTAAAACACTATAATGGTCTATAAGCATGTATCATTTTCATGGACAGTATAAAATTATGTAGATGAGAAAAAACAAAAGAAACATGAAATAATAATTATATCTGAATGATAAATTATAAAGTGTTCAAATGTTGTAATTTCACCATTTTCATCATAGTAAAATTACTAGGTGGCAAATAGAGGCAGAAGAAAAAAAAACTACAAAGTGCAACGTGAAAATCATAAATCTTACCTTCCTCAGAGAAGTAAATTAATATAATCACTATTACCCAGTAAGTATATCTACATTAAGAAACACTTTCACCTCTTCCTCATAAAGTTATAGCCAAGGTCCTTTTTACTGCTCTAAAATTTATACCAGTACTTTAATAACACATTTTAATCATCTTTAAAAGTAAAGTTCTTTAATTATGCAGAGTGAAATGATGGCAATAACAATATAAGATTAAAAATCTGTTCAATCTAGTCCAGACTAATTATTTACTAAATCAACAACATTTAGTGAGCATCTACTATGTGCAAGGACCAGTTTTTGGCACTCTGATATACTGAGAGATGAATTAGGACATATTTTATCTTCACAGTGCTAACAATATAAAAACACTAAAAACATGTACAAACAGCTCAAATAAAGAGGTAAACATAAAATATCTCAAGGCATTTGTGAGCAATCATTAAGTAAGAAAGCATATGTCAGGGTTATCCTTTCATAGTATTGAGCAAAAAACTTTTATTTAGTTAACAATAAATAAAAACTCATGCTAATTAGTAGGCATCACTTACAAAAATGCACTAATAAATTACTTTTGCTAAGTATTTATGATTTTTAAGTGATATACTTTTCTCAAAGGAGATATAATAGAAAATCAAGCATTAAGGAATAGTGATCCAATCTAAGATACTACATTAGAAGATTATCTCATGTTATTTAGGACCACATGAAACACATGCACAATTATTAACAGATTACAGTTATTTATTGGCAACCAAAGTAAATTTGTTAGTTACTTGTTAATCCTGCCTAAAGATACTGTTATGACAACACCACCAGGGTACAACAGATTTGTTATGTAGATAAAATTACACACACACATATTTTTCTCAAAAGCAGGTCAGCTTTTGTGGGGACTAACCATAATCTTTGCCTTTCTGATGTCAGTACCACCTAATGGCTATCAAGTTGAGGTCAATGAGGTGTCACAGGGAGACAGCACTAAGAAAAGGTATTCATATGATCAATGATTTATCTGTATACCAGGTTCTAGACAGAAGCACAGTTAGAAGGTAGCATGACAATTATTTAACCATTTAGCTTTTGACATCAGACAGTGCTGGAAAAGAAGTCCAGTTGCTCTTCTTCGTGATTTTCAGCAAATTTCATGTTCCCCTCTGTGAAATGTTCATCACATTTCCTACCTTATAGGGTAATTTTTGTAAATCTGTGTCATAGTCATATGAAGGAATTAGTGCAGGCTACAAAGTATTTTTTAATTTTAATTAAACAAGGAAGATGACCTCACACTTTAAGATAAGGGACCATGAAGAGTAGGGAAACGAACAGCTCACTCTGTGTATTGCCCTATACTTCAACAGTTCACCAAAGAGCCAGTCCTGTGTTAGATGTCACCAAGCACAGAAAATACTCTGTTACAATAGAAACAGCCAAAATAACTCAAAATTAGTATTTTTAAGTACTATTCCTATCACTAAACAAAAAAGTAATAGATTCTAAGTTATACATGCAGCAATGATACCCAATATATCAGGATAAAAATATTTCATATTTAACTGAAACCATCAGGAAAAAGTAAAATATGAACAAAATAAATAAAATTAGTGACCTGGAATCATTCTATGTATTAAGAACATTTTATCAGTCATATGTGTAATACACATATTTGGAATACATATTTATGTATTCTAAACAGACATTGCAAATGACCTGCACTGCCTCACATTTGTTAGGCTCAAAAAGAAAGAGATGTTAGCAAAAGTAACATCTTTGTTTTTCTTCTCATGGCCTGAAAGACAGAAATGGATGAACAAACTGTATTTTTCTAGCCTTCATTTCTGTTTTGATTTAAAGGACAGCACAGATCCTGAATTAAGCACTGTGTCTTTAGATTTTCATACAAAGTATGTAATCCCTACAAGTGTACAGGTCTTGTGAGGTATAGTTATTAAGAGCAGTATTACAGATAAAGAGACACAGTATATAGTGTTTATCTTTTTAAAGGTCTTTTTATTCTAGATTGCCACAGCTGTGGTTTGCAAAGAAAAAATTTTGGGGGGAGTGAGTGCTGTACTGGGATTAAACTCAAGGCCACATGCTTGGCTCTACACTTATACCATGTCACTAGTTCCTATTGCTTTAGCTTTTCAGATAATGTCTCATGCTTTCCTGGGGCTCATCTGGAAACATGTCTCCATATCTCTTATCTAGGATAAAAATTATGTGTCCTAGGAAAATTTATACAACTACCACAGTATATATTTCTATCATATTTAAAACAATGACATTTTATCTAACAGGGTTTTTATGCCAATTTAATAAGATTAAATATATTTGAATATATTTAGCTCTCTCTCTATGTGTGTGTATATATATAAAGATATTATAGTGTGTCAAAGCAATTGTTAGTAAAATTCATGGATACATTTAATACATGTAGTTTCTATTTTTCATTAGGAATTTGGAAAATTGAAATATTCATTAGGCACATAGAAATTTTACATTCTGCACATGATTTTACATACTGGAAACTCAGACTGTGCAAATACAGTTGTGAATTTATTGTTTATTATTATTTACTATGACATAGTGACAACATATCATTCTCTAGGTGCTACATGCCAGAAGTATAAAAAGTAAATGTGTACATGTTCATTAGGTTTAATTACAAAGCAACAGGCAATGCTTTGCCTTTTGTGCTTAACAGACAGTGGTTGCCAACTTGTAAGAGAATCTTGGTAGAGTTGAGTATCCTTTATCCAAAAATCTTGGAACCAGATGTTTTAAAGATTTCAGATTTTTCCTGGATTTTGGATTATTTACATAAACATAATGAGATATCTTGGGATTTAGCCCAGGTCTAAACACAAAATTTACTTATATTTCAAATATACTTTATTCATGCCGCCTATAGGTGATTTTTACCAATTTTTTTAATACATGTGCCTTTTGACTGTGTCCTATCAGATGAAATTAAATGTGTAATTTTCCATTTCTGGTATCAGTGTGAGGCTACACAACACTTCAGGGCAATAATTCAACTCGGCAATAATACATTATACCATAGATACAAAATGAAGGCTTTAAATGACTGCAGTGCTATAAAAAATACAGTTGCATACTAATATACCTGGAGTATCTCAAAGAAGAAAATATACTTTGGCAAGATCCTTTCAACAGCCTGAAGTCTCAGAGAAAGGCTAACTTTAATGATCAAGATATCAAAAAGTTCTTCCATAAATGTCAGCAAATAGAAATGAACAATTAAATATGAGCATTATACTAAATATGAATAGTATATAATCTTAAGAATCAAAGTAACAGTAAATATTAGTGAGAACAAAAAACTTCAAAGAAAAAGGAAAAACAAAGATAAACTATAAGAAGTCAGATTCATTTTAAAAATTTGGAAATGAACTTGTCATTTAAATTGATACTAAAGATTATCTTACATTAAATTCAGTTAAGGATGAAATACTGAACTGTAATAGAATCTCAATGAACTTATCAATAATACAAAAGAAATAAAGATAATATAAGATTAAGAATTATTGAGGACAAATATAAATATAATAATTATTATTTCAGAATGAGAAAATGGAGACAAAAGGACAATATCTGTAGTGATGATATATCTTTTCCAAAGTTGGAAAGCATAAAATTCAGATGCATAGAATTCTTATACAAAAAAAAACAAGTTTGACAAGAAATGTACTTTACTTATGTAACTGTAACCCAGAAGTACATCACCCTGACAATAAAAAATTAATAATAAAATAAATGCAAACATAGACACAGTATAATGAAGTCTACAACTCTGTCTTATTCAGGATGCTATCATGTAAACACAAATTACTCAAAACATTGAAAATAAGACAATGTGAAGCTTGTAGAGGAAGAGACTGATAAACAATGGGTCAATAAGAGAAACAGGAAGGCTTGGTTGGTGGTCAAAACACAGAGCTGTCACTAAAGGTCTCCAAAGGCGAAACATTCCCATTTTGCATTCTCTGACATTCTGTAATTATTAACCACCAGTGATTACTATTGGCTGAACCTAGACAGAAGAACTGATCTATGAAATTCAGCTTGCGTAGTCTACTCTCTTAAAAGAAAATCAAGTAGATTGAAACACAAGAATGAATCTGAGAACCAAATAGTGCAGAACCTATATAAATGTCAGAAGCAAAGAGGAAAGCTAAGGAAATACAAATAAACAGCAACAAATCTTTAATGTTTCAGGCTTCTAAATTTGGAGTTATTTTGTTACCAGACTACACATGAAACAGAAAATGAAGAGAACATTTATTAAGCAGGTTACTACTGTTATAGAGTTCTGTCCTACAAAAAAAAAAAACAGTATAGCATGTTGATACAAGATTTACATGAATTGTAGCCTACTTTCTATCTCTTTTTCCCTTGAAGTTGTCTATGAAATATCAGGTAGTAGCAAATGGAAATTCAATTTTCATACTTTAGCAAAAAGTACAGTTTAGTAAATACTCTTTTTTACTTGGTTAGTCACTCAAAAATCCATTGCTATCTTTAAAGTTTTTCTGCCTTGTTAAAATACTATAGAAAAACAGGATTCAACATCAGCTTTAATTTTTTTCCCATATCTGGACTTGAACTAAAGGTCTTGCATTTGGATCAGCATGCTTACACACTGAGATACTATCACTTTAGACATGGTTATACCCTGGCATTTTGCTGGCTTTTTTGGAAATGAAGTCTTGTGAACTTTTCTCCTTAAGCTGCCTTCAAAAAATTCTATCTATCTATCTATCTATCTATCTATCTATCTATCTATCTATCTATCTATCTATCTATCTATCTATCTATCTACCTACCTACCTATCTATCTATCTATCTATCTATCTATCTATCTATCTATCTATCTATCTATCTATCTCTGTCTCTCTGCCTGCCTACCTACATGCCTGTCTATTTTAAAGTGGTTGTCCCAAGGGGTTTCAATTCAACATGTCAGATTATGAAAACAATACATCTTGACCAATGTCCACCCCTTTCAGAATTCTCCCCGCATCTCTTCCAAACCTACCCATTCCCAGGCTGCCTCTGAACCCAGATCTTCCAGATCTCAGACTTTTGAGTAGCTAGGATTGCAGGTATGAGCCACCAGCACCCAGCCCTAGAATTCTTATTTTTTGTCACGAAAAATTCAGAATTATTTGCTTTAAAAATATTGTAGAAGCTGGGTGCTCGAGATGACTCCTGGAGCTAAAAAGCTAAGGGACAGAGCCCAGCCCCTTAGTTCAATACACACAAAAGTAAATTGTCATAGATAAAATACATGCTGATATATTCACAGTGAGCTTATTTATGAAAATGATTCTGGAAATGTTAAGTAGCATCCTTTTGTAATCAGATTATGAATTTATCAAAATCCATTTTTTTGTTTTCATCAAAGATGAGCCATCAACTTTAAATGAAATGAAGTCAAATTGGTCTTGTGATCACTTTAATCCTAAACTTAGTCCTAAAGCATTTTTAAATACAAAGCAATACTCCAGAGTAAGACTTGAAACAAAGAAAATCTACTTTTTGCTCCTCTCTCAGTTCTTAGTAAATTGGGAATGTGGGAGATGTTCTCTTTAAAATAAAATTGATCTTGCCACTTTAGAATGCTTCTTCTCAGACTTATTCCTAACATTCCTCTTTCCCTTTTGTCATCTTCTGGAAGGAGTGAACAGAGGTGAGAGGCTTTTAAAGGTTAGTCATTAGAGAAATAAGGACATTAATTTTTTCTCCAATTATGCTTTTCTTAATTTCTTGCCACCTTGAATAAAGAATATACAAAATAGTAAGAAATGTTAATATTTACTAAAAGAATTAAGATTTTTAAAAAAAATTAGGTTAAACTAAAAATATAGAAAAGTAGGATGAAATAACCATCACCAAAGCATTGGACTTTATAAAATTTGGTAAAAACAAATGAAAAAGCATGCTTTCCTTCTGTTTTCTTGGCCTATCGATGCTGGGGACATGATTCATTTTGCCATCCCCCATTCTCAGATCAGCTCACTTTTTGTTCAGCTCCATCTGCAGGCTGGCATATAATTACTTCTTCAGCTCCTATGCTATTTGGTTTTAAGCACCTCTTACCCCCAAGGCCTCATAGCTCTAAGGGCTTGTTGAATTTAAACAAGCACATTTAAATCTTTGTCTTTAAACGAGTAAAATAAAAGTCTTAACACCTAACACAGAGTACTCTTTGTTTCATCTACTCTCTAAATGCGCATGTTATAATTGTCTACCAGATCATAATGAGCATGTATCCATCCTCAAAATCAGAGAAAGAAGGATTCATTCTAGAGATAAATTCACAATAAATGGTTTTATTCTTGATTAGCTATGTGTGTTTGGGGATACAGAGATTGGCACCTGCATAATTTAACTACTTAATAAGAATCAGATGATCAGGGACACCTTGGAAGTGAAGGGTGGGAAAAAAAGTGGAGGAAAAACTAGAGATAAATAATAAGTATAGTAACAGAAAATAATATAATACAGCTGAGGAAAGAAATGCTAAGCCTTAACTCTCACTAACAAAGTGCAAATTCATGCATATATCACAGGATTCATGTGCCCATGAGCTTACACTTGGATTATAATTTCAGAGATGCTAAAACTGTCTGCTTTACCAGTGAGACCGTCGGCATGGATTCTACTATGGTTACTGCTGGCAAATCATCAACAGTATCTACAGTCTTAGTTTAACCTAAGTAAATGAGTGTTCATTATATTGGTTCCACAGATCATTTATTAATGGATTTTTCAAAGGAAAAAATATGCAGAAGCTGAATAAGAAGATAGGTATGCATTACATCATAAATGGCATTCAAATAGACCTGGAAAGAAAAGTTTGTTTAATTAGGGAGCATGAGAGCAAGCTATGAAATTTGAGAAGGTTTGGCAGACTACAGAGGATTCTTTCCATGGTCCAAAGAAAGTCAGAAATGAATGGATAAATGTCCTCATTTCTAAATTTATAGGAATTAATCAAATTGTAATCAGACATTTCTGACTCATGTGTGCATGGAGGAAAGTCTAATAAGACAATAACATGCCTATATTCAAGGGACAGGTATTTGGGGGACACAGGATACCCTAGCTTGAAATACATATTTCCTATATATGATTTTAGAAAAAATGGGTAAAATATATATTTGATTTGCTTGCACAGATCCTATAATACTTTTGAAAAATTACACAAAGGTATTGAATATTAAAACTAACTACACAAATAAACACTCACTGAGTACACTGAAGGAACTCCTCCAGTGACGCTGATCCCCTGTACTGAACAGTCACAGTCAGATAAGACATGAATTTCTATCAAGAGCCCAACGGTACTGGCTGCCAGTGACTCATGCTTGCTAGTAACCCTAGCTATTCAAGAGGCTGAGATCCAAGAATCTCAGTTTGTTTAAAGCCAGTGTGGGCAGGAAAGCGGATAGGACTCTTGTTTTTATTTAACCACCAAAAAGCTAAAAGTGGAGCTATGGCTCAAGTGGTAGAGTTCTAGTCTTGAGCAAATTGAGCAAAAAAGTTAGGCTCTGCCTGACTGCCCCAAGACTGGCATGTGCATACACACACACACACACACACACACACACA